>NC_133837.1:7485833-7811666 GCF_047830755.1 Zonotrichia albicollis | reverse complement strand
CTCTGTTCAGAGTATGTGAATGGCACCCAGGGGAGCCAGCCCCACTGCAGAATTCCCTCTCTGAGTGGTCCCTCTGTGCTCTCTGAAGTTCAGGGGCAGAGGAAGAGCCCAGGGCTCTCAGGACAGAGCTCTTCATTCAGTCATGGAGCAAACAAAGGAACAAGAAAGGGTGGAACAGGTTCCTGCACTGCACACTTGTCATAATCCACCAGTACAAGTGGGGTTATTCCTTAACTGATCTCAGAGTGCAGAAACAACACAGAGGGGATTTCAGCATTAATAAAATTGTACTTTGGCCCATTCATCTCCTCCTGGAGAAGGTGTGGCATTGTATTTAGCAAGCAAAGCATAAAACTCAGCTTTACCTTTTGCACTGAGGTTTTCAGTCATTTTGTGGAAGGACCAAAACCATGACAGGGAGGTGCAAACTTAGGTTGCACAACCTCACAGCCTTTGCTGTGTTCCCCTTTGCTTCCCTGGGTAGTTGAAGAGACAAAATCTGCCTGGGAGGCCCTGCTTAGTTCCTTCAAGTTGTCTCTTCCTTCCCAGACAGTCCAGATATGCACACACTAAAATTGTTCTTTTGTGAGGGGACTAAAACCACGACAGGGAAATACTGATTTAAGTTACACAACCACACAGCTCTTGCTTCCCTGGGTAGGTGAAGGGACTAATCTGCCTGGGAGGCTGAAATTTGCTAATTTCTTCAAATTTTCTCTACAAATTTCTTCAAATTGCCCACCACTAGCTCCAGGAGGAGAAACCCAACCTGACAGAGCCTGATCCCAGGCAGAGGCGGCTGCTGGTGACACACAGGTGACACTGTGTCCTTATGGAGGGGACACCAAGCTGGGAGACGGCAGGACTGGCCCCCAGCCCCTTACCTGGAGGATGACCCAGTGTCCCTCCTTTGCAGCCACATCCAGAGCTTGTTCAGCCACCACCTCCTGGCCTTGCCCAAGGGAAACGTTGTGCAGGTTCCTGTGGTTGAAGGTGTAGCCCAGCTTCTTCCCTGGGAGGGAACAAGGAGTGAGTTCAGGTACCCAACCCTCACACAGCAGCTGTCACACTCCTCTCTTGGCTCTCACCCACTCCTTGCCCAAGTGCTCACCCAGCAGCAGCTTCCCCCAAACTCTTTTAATTACAGTGCAGCATCCACAGAGGTACCTTATTACAAAGTAGTTCTTGTTTAAAGAACATTATTCCCTTGCAACTTGGTGTAAAAACACGTTTTACAGTGATAAGAAATTAAAATCTTTTTTCCTGCTGATTAGCCAGGTTTGAACAACAACAGGGGGTGGGGAAAAACCCCTGCAATTCAGGCTGGGTGCAGCAGCTGGGCTTGGACAGGGCAGCTGGAATAGGACAAAATCCCTGGGAGCTTCTTCAGGCAAGGCCTCCCAGGTGTCTGGGACTTGGAGAGCAGAGAGAAAACCTCCAGGTTTCTCAGCAAAGCCCATGGGAAAGAGTGGTTTGGGACAGATCCCAGTGTCCCTCCAGGGCAGGCTCACTCTGCAGTGCTGGGAAGAGGAAATCACAACTGATGTTCATTTATCACTCATCCTCACCACTGATGTTCATTTATCATCCATCCCCTGCCTTGGGGTGGTGCCCTGGCTCTGGGATGTGACAGTGTCCACAGGGGTCTGAGGATGAGGGAAGAGACGAGGATCTGACTCCATGTTTCAGAAGGCTGATTTATTATTTTATGATATATATTATATTAAAACTATACTAAAAGAATAGAAGAAAGGTTCTCATCAGAAGGCTGGCTAAGAATAGAAAAAAAAAGAATGATAACAAGGTTTGTGGCTCAGGCTCTGTGTCTAAGCCAGCTGACTGTGATTGGCCATTAATTAGAAACAACCACGAGACCAATCACAGATGCACCTGTTGCATTCCACAGCAGCAGATGATCAATGTTTGCATTTTGTTCCTGCGGCCTCTCAGCTTCTCAGGAGGAAAAATCCTAAGGAAAGGATTTTCCATAAAAGATGTCTGTGACACTGGGATTTGCTCCATCTCTGTGATTTTCCCCTCTCCAGGAACACCACAGCCCTGTCATTCCCTGCCCTGCTGCCCTTCCTGTCCCCTCACTGGTCTCTGATGATCCTTCAGCCTCCCCTGCTCCCTCTGGAGCATCCCAGTGGCTCAGATCATTTCTGTGCTCATGGCTGCAAATCTCCTGGCCAGGTTTTGGGTCTGTCCTGCTGCTCCTCTCACAGCACACCCAGCTCTCTCTGCTCTGTGCACCTCAGAAGAAAAACCCAAAGTGTGCTGCAGGAGGGAACAGCCCCACAAACATCCCCAGGATGGGTTTGGCTCAGCCAGGGAGCCAGGACTCATCCCCACAGGGATCCCTGGGGATTGCCCACACTTATCTCTGCAAGCAGGTTTGCTTTCCTGCAGATGGTGTGCCCTGAATTCCCAATTCCTGCCAAAAGCAGGCAGGTTTCAGAGAGATGCAAAGAAAAGATTTGTCTTGTAAGGCTTAGGAACCATCTTGTGGTGCAGGACTGGGAACAGATGGCCATGAGGAGAACAAACCTCCAAACTCCAGCTCTCTGCTGAGCCTCAGCACAGCTCCCCCTGGGACACAGCTCTCCACACATCTCAGAGTTCCCAGCTCTGTTTCTCACCATCTCTGGCTGCTGCAAGCTTTGAAGGCTGCTGATTTTCTCCTCTGTCTTCAAGATCCTCTGCCCGGAGAGGGGATGGGGCGAATCACAGAGCCAGGGTGTCACACACATCTTTTATGGAAAATCCTTTCCTTAGGATTTTTCCTCCTGAGAAGCTGAGAGGCCGCAGGAACAACATGTAAACAATGATTATCTGCTGCTGTGGAATGCAACAGGTGGATCTGTGATTGGTCTCATGTGGTTGTTTCTAATTAATGGCCAATCACAGTCAGCTGTCTCAGACAGAGAGCCCGAGCCACAAACCTTTGTTATCATTCTTTCTGATTCTATTCTTAGCCAGCCTTCTGATGAGAACCTTTTTTCTGTTCTTATAGTATAGTTTTAATATAATATATATAATAAAATAATAAATCAGCCTTCTGAAAACTGGAGTCAGATCCTCATCTCTTCCCTCATCCTCAGACCCCTGTGAACACTGTCACACCAGGGCAACACCCCAGGCCAGGGGATGAGTAATAAATGAGCATCTATTATTATTATTATTATTATTATTATTATTATTATTATTATTATTATTATTATTATTATTATTATTATTATTATTATTATTATTATTATTTCCACTGCAGAGGGGTATCAGTGAGCCTGCCCTGCTCCCTCCTTGCTGGCTGCACAGGGGAGGGGATGGGCACTCAGGGAGGGTACAAAGCCCTTCCAGCCCAGCAGTGTTTGCTGCAGAGCCCTCCCTGTGATGCCAAGGAAAGCTCCCATGGGTGGGCAGCATCTGCAAGAAGCTGACTTCCATTCACAGGAATTATCCTGTACTTTAATAAAACCTAATGAAGGACAGAGAAATACTAATAACAAGCAGAATTCCAGTGAGGCAGCTGGAAGGCCAATGCAGCTGCTCTGTGGCAGTGATTTTATTTAATTCCTTCTCTTTTTGCTGTTTCTTGCTGTAACTTTTCTGGCTGGCTAACCCCAGGTGCTCAGCTACACTCATCTTTACAATTCCAATTAAAGCACTCATGGTTTGATTTTAGTGCTTCATTTCCCTTACAAGGAAATAACAGGGAGAGACAGAATCACCAAGGTGGCTCCAAAGGGAAGCCAGAGACACCACAGGAGCTTCTTTTGGGGGTGTCCCTTCAATTTCCAGTAATCATACCTGCTTTGGGGGCAGAAAGAACTTGAAATGCAAAGCTGAGCCCAAGAATTCCCCAGAATGAGCAAAGTTTAACAGCTCTGACAGCTGCTCCTGGCCATGTTGGTAAAGGCTCACTGAAACATTATTTTGGGTGCATTGTGGACAGGAAAAGGAAAGCACAAGTCATTGTGCCAGCCTGGATGATGTTTTGTCCTGTTCAGCCCCAAAGGCATCAGACTCCTCTGCTCCAGAGGGACATTCAGGCTGAAAATGAGAATTTTTCCAGAGTGGAGCCAAGACCCAGAGTAAATTCCACACAAGGGCAGCTTTGGAGCACAGCAGAGGCTGCAGCCATTGGGGACAGGGGCATCAGTGCCTTCCCAGGGAGGCATCTCACAGAAGGCCCTTTGGACCCAGCTGACAGCTCCACAGCTGAGCATCCACATGGAAATCAGCTCAGGGAGGATGGCAGGAAAGCTGGAAACTTTGCCACAAAGCAACAATCTGTTACAGGGAGCTGTTGCTTATTTTTAGTGACCATAAAATCATAGATTAGCAGGTTGGAAGGGACCTCAAGGGTCCTCTGGTTCAACCTTTCTTGGCAACAAGCATCTGGCAGCGTGAGAGAGATCTCTGACGTAAATTACAGGTTGTGCACAAACCCAACTCAGAGACCCCTGCACTGTGAACCACACTGGGAATCCAGGCAGGGCAGGAAAAACACAAGTTTAAATTAAACTTCAGATGAAAATCCAAAAAAAAACTTTAAGAAAAACAATAAAACCAAAGCAAAATCCCATTGCATCCTCTCACAATTATCTATTTTTAACAAATTACTTCATTATCTACAAAGAGATGAGGGAAAAAAAACCCAAACAAAACAGGCATGTCGTGCTAAGATAATAATGCAGCAGATAAATAGCAATGCTGTGCTGTGCCTGGGGACAGGATTGATTTACCATGCTTCTCCACATCCTTCAGTGGGTCCACTCCTGGGGACAGGATAAAAAACATGGGGGTGCCAGGCCCTGACTCCTCAAAGGTTGTTGCAAAATCCAGGGATCTCCCCACCACATATTTGCTGCCCAGTTTTTCTTCTACAAAATCTCTGCCAGAGGAAAAAAAAAAAAAACCACAAAAAAACCCAGTTTGTTCAGGAAATGCAGATTCTCCTGTGAATATCAATTAATTATGATGGAATCTCAGAATTAAGGTTTGAGAAGACTCCCAAGGTTATCAAGTGTGACCACTGTCAAGCACCACTGTGTTCACCATTAAGCCATGTCCTCAAGTGTCCCATCCCCTTTTGAGCACTGCCAGGGTTTGATAACCCTTCAACTGGAAAAGTTTTGCCTAATATTCAATCTAAACCTCTCCTGGTGCAACTTGAGGCTGTTTTTTCTGGTCCTGTCTCTGTTCCCTGGAGCACAGCCTGACCCCCTGGCTGTCCCCTCCTGTCAGGAGCTGTGCAAAGTCAGAAGTTCCCTCTGATCCTCCTTTTCTCCAGGCTGAGCCCCTTCCCAGCTCCCTCAGCCTCTCCTCACATGTCTTGTCCTGCAATTAGTTTTCACTTTGATCCTTCAAATGATTTAGAAACTGAAATGAGGAAAATGAGCAGGAAATGATTGTGGAGAGGCTCTGTAGGCTGGGCTGTCCCTCAGCAGCAATGCCTGGTGCTCTGTGCAGGACTGGGATGCCACAGGAGACAGCAGCTCCTGGCAGACAAAGGGAATAGGAAGGGAGAGGAGTGGGAGCTGCATTCAGAAGCACAATACAAGCTCTGACTCAGGAATCTCAGGAGGGAAGAGATGAGTTAAGGTACAAGATACAAGCACCTGCCACGTGTTGTGCAAGCCAAGCAGCCTTGCAGAGGAAGCAGCCATCCACACAAAGTCCAGATGATTTACACAATTGCTTTGATCTGCAAAGCTGAAAGGGAAGAGCTCTAAGAATGTCTGGAGCATGGAGCCTTAGCATGAGAGTGACAAGGGAAAATTCAAAGGAGTGAACAGGGAAAGGCTCAGCTCCACAGCAGCTGCTGGAACAGAGCACGGTGCGTGGAGAATGTTCTGGCTGGATTCCCCCAGGGTGAGCTCCTGACATCAGTGCTTTACAAAGACACAGACACTGAGCACTGATTCAAAGGTACCAATGCTATATTCAAACCCCAGGAATGCTGCTGCAGCTCAGATGGATTACTCAGGCCTTTTGAAGGCAGCCAAATTCTTTCTAAGAGAGCTGAGAACCTCCTTCAAGGACTGCTGAAAGGCAGTTGGAATAGAAATACCTAAGAGATTGCAATTAAAAAAATAAAAAAAGCTTCCACATTTTTGGTATCTCTCTTTCAAGAAGATTTTTCTGTTCAGGGTCAAGATTCAATTGAAATTTTTCTGTTCAGGGTCAAGATTTGGTTGAAGATTTTTCAGGGTCAAAATTGCTGCTGGAAAGGCTCAGGTCACAAAATTTAACCAAGTCCATCAGATTTAAGATCAGAACATTCTTGTTTTACTTCACATCTCAGCTTTTTGAAACAGTGCCTTGGGGACTCAGAAACACAAAGTGCTACAAGAAGCTTTTTGCTGATGTTCTTCAATAAGATTGAAGGGGAAAAGAGATTTACAGGGGATAATCCTTTCTCAGGAAATTACAGCTGTTGGTGCACTGCTGGCCCTGACGCTCTAAGGAGTGAGTCAGGGGCTTCTCCTGATGTTCCTTAGGCCTAGGGAATGAACCAGACTGGGCAAACATCCCCAGGGATCTGCTAGGAAGAGTGGATGAAACCCCCAATTTCCCAGAGCCTGTACAGGCTAGGATAATCTTAAATCCCAAAGAAATCCTGCACCATCATCTCAGAGCAGGGACACATGAGATGGGACACAAAGGGGCTTAGAGCTTCTTGAACAGCAGCTGGAAATGAGCTTGGGATATTCCAGGGCACCTAAAATCCCCCATGGCACAATATTACTCCTAAAATGCACCCACAGACTGGTCATGATGTCCATGGTCACCAGTGAGGTGTTTCATGCTGGCACACTGAGATATTGATAACTGAGTTGTATTTCAAGAAGAGTCCCCAGAGTCCTGGGGAAGGCTCAGTGAACTGTTACTGTTTGCACTTTGAGATAAGAAGCAAAACAAAACAATACAAAAACCCATTTAAATACTCCTGTGCAAACAGAAAAGCTTGATGTGCCCTAAAAATATCCAGCCAAGCTTTTGAACTTGGATTCCCTTTTCAGAAAAGAGCAACAGGAAAGGGGATGAAATTTGATATTACTGTTATTTCTGAGCTGTCTGAGTAAGAAAGAAATTAATTAGAGTTGCATAAATGCACCTAAAATTCCAAGAGCTTATTTTACTCAAGCTAAACAACAACAGGAAAACCAGTATTTTCAGCTGAGAAACACATGGAGAATCCAGCCATAAGAGTAAGAAATGAAAAAAAGATAGTTTAGTATTAGTGTTATGATAAACTGCAGTATTTATCCTAGTAAAAAAAGTAATAAGAGTGACCACAGGGAGCTTCCCTCAGTCTCATCTGTGCTTTTCTGTGAACCTTGAAGCACAAACAGATGTAATTCATACACTGAGTAAAACACCCTGCTGTGTGCACATCAGGTGGTGCAGGAATATAAACTACTGGAGAAACAGGAGCATGAGAGACATCCCAGAAATGGCAAAACATTGGCCAGGGAAGGCAAAACCAAATCCTCATGGAGTGAAAGACCTTTAGCTTGTCCTGGAACAAGGAGGTTGCTTTTGCATGACTTCAGGAAGTTTAGCCTTGCCTAGTTACTTTCACTACATAATTCACCACTACAACTTTCAGAACCAGCAGAACATAAATTTTGCATTTTACAGGGGAAAAAAAAGAGAAAACCTCCATAAGACTTTTCTTTACTTCTACTCCTATTCTGGGGTCTTAAAGAAGCTCAAACTGATCTAGTTACTAAAATGTATGTTCCTGAGCTCAGACTGCAGCAGATGTGTAACACCTGTGTGGTGATGCCAATTTATGACTTGGCAGGGCTGCCCCACACCCTCCTTACACTGCTCCATCCCTGGTGGTGGCAGGGAGCTTGGATCCCACTAAGCAAGAAATTCCACTTAAATCCCATGTGTTGATTGCCTTGCAGAGTTCAGAGATCAATGAATCACACAATGGTTTGGGCTGGAAGGGACCTTAGGGATCATCCCATGGGCAGGGACAACTTCCATTTTCCCAGGGACACCTCCCACTGTCCCAGGCTGCCCCAAGCCCTGGCCAACCTGGCCTTGGCATTCCAGGGATCCAGGGGCAGCCCCAGCTGCTCTGGGCACCCTGTGCTGCTGCCTCCCACCCTCACTGGGCTCATTCAAGACCCCTGATAGGAAACCACGCTGCAGAATTCCCATGCTAAAAATGCTCTGACAGTCCCAAATCCCAGCACCCCCCTGAGCTCCTCCTGCTGCCCCCAGGGGTGCCCCAGCCCCACCTGATGGCGCAGGGGACGCGGTCGGGCCGCAGGGCACGCAGGATGCACAGGCGCTGCAGGGCTGACTTGTTCTTCCAGTCCTGGGGGAACCTCTCCTTCTCTGGACACTCAGACTCCACAAACTTCTTCCACCGTTTCGCAGAGCCCTCGATGTCCCGATCCAGGTTTCTGAATTCCTCCATGGATGAGAGAGCCTGGAAGAATTCAAGGAAGGTCAGGGAGAACAATTCTGAGTGCCTCTGAACCATTTGTCTCACTCTAATGACTCCTTGTGTTTTGTTCCACCAGGGAGCTGGAGCCTGGCACCATGGCCAGAAACCCATCAGGACCAGATTTTGTCCATTCTCCTTGGATGGTTCCAGGGAAGGGAAAGATGGTTGGATGGTTTGGAACCATCCATCTCCTTGGATGGTTCATCAAAGTTTTTGGCACCAACCGGCATGCCCTGTTCACTACCCCAAAATGGAACAACTCTCCTCTCCTGTTTGGAGCTTTCATATTTCCCAGGCTCTGCACTGCATTGGGAAATAACTCTGAACTCCACAGAAAGTGTCAGCAAGGTCTCCTCACAGCTCAGGCACACAGAACAATCCTTTTCCAGCCCCAGAACCAAGGACACCGCTGCAGCTCCAGCCCCAAAAAGTGCAAACAACGGGGAATGGAGGAGAGCAACCTGGGAGGGTGGGACTGCATCCCCTGGAGCTGGGATTGGGCACTGAACCCCAGCATGGAAATGGACCAGAACTCATCAAAGGGTGAAAACTCCTGACTCTGAGTCCATCCTGGGTCCATCTTGGGTGCAGCCCTGGCTGGGCTCTTGCACTGCCCAAGGTGGATCCTTTGAGGCTTTTTAATAAATCCCCACTTTGTTCCTTTAACTCTGCCCAGCCTCTGTTCCAGGGAGCCTCTCCATGCATCAGCCCCATGCCAAATTCCCAGGGATCCAGAGAATTCCATGGAGACTGTGAGCACAGGAGTGATCCAACAGCTGCTGTTTCCATGTGTGGATTTGCACTAACAAGGAGAAATGTCAGCGACAGAAGGACTCGCTCCAAATTCAGCTCCCTATCCTGATTTCTGTGAAAAACCCAGAAACCAGAGCACCAAACATGAGAAACTGAAGTCCCCAGGAATGATGGCACAAGTTCTGACCTGCCAAGCCCTTGGCCCTGCAGCAGGAAATGTATTCAGAGCACCTCTCATGGCTGAGCGGAACACAATGGCAAATGTTGAATTCGGGGAATTCTCAGTGCAATTGCTTATATAAAACATCTTCTCACTGTTGACTTTTGACGTGATTTACTTAAAATATCACTTCAGAACTTTGGCTGCTGCTGCTTCGAGAAGTCTCTTGGCTTATGTTAACAAGGAAGACTCTGAAAAATTGCTTTTTTCTGTCTAAATGACAGACGTAATCAGGAATGATGGTCTCTCTCTCTCCCTAAACAACATACTGCAGAATCATGAAAACTCTAATTGCAAATAAAACCTCTGTATTATATAAATAAACACTAAAATTGTCATTAGTCAACAATGTTAACAGCATTTATTAGGAGTGATGGTATGAATGGGAGATGCTTCTATTTAAAAGCCAGAGGAGTGAAAGGTCTCTAGATCAGTAATCTTTCTGTGAATATTAATTGCTTTTCAATACCCCTGTAGTGAATTTTTCCAAGCAACTTAGCCCAGCACTAAAGGATCCCTGTTCCCAGGCAGGAGTGGTACATTGGGGCAGCAGATGGGAACTGCACATCTACCTGTGCAGGGTATCTATTTCTGTCCACATAATGAAAAGTACTTTTGTCACTTAAGAGTTGTCATGGAAATTGAGGGAGACTAAAAATATTGGTCAAAATAGAAAATTATCCAAAGGGCTGGAGGACTCAAGCTCTTGTCTTTGCAGCCCACACTGTGATCACCTCTGGTGGCTGGAAACAGCAGGGGCTTGAGTTTATATCTCAAAATGAGACTTTTCCAGCAAAACAGGGCTGTTTACACCATGTCAGGGAGAGGATCCTCCATTGTCGCAGACATCTTTTATGAAAAATCCTTTCCTTAGGACTTTTCCCCCTGAGAATTTGAGAGGCCGCAGGAACAAAGTGTAAACATTATCTGCTGCTGTGGAATGCAACAGGTGGATCTGTGATTGGCCCATGTTGGATGTTTGTAATTAATGGCCAGTCACAGTCAGCTGGCTCAGACACAAAGCCTGAGCCACAAACCTTTGTTATCATTCTTTGCTATTCTATTCTTAGCTAGCCTTCTGATGAAATCCTTTCTTCTATTCTTTTAGTATAGTTTTAATGTAAATATATATCATAAAATAATAAATCAGCCTTCTGAAACATGGAGTCAGATCCTCGTCTCTTCCTCATCCTGGGACCCCTGTGAACGCCATCACACACCATCTTCTCAGAGAAAGTGGTTTTCCATCCAGTGAGTCACAGACAAGTTGCTTTATCACTTCAGCTTCCTCTGGCAGCTCCTAGTCTGAGTGAGAAGCAGCATTTCTGTGGAACTGGAGCCTCAGCAGCTCCCTGGGGTTCACACATCCCCATTTGAGCTCTCCCAATCCCCCACAGCTGCAGGAAACACAGCAAGGATCAGGCACTGGCTCCAGGACAGGAATCCTGAATGCCACCATAGACTCCACACACACCAAGGATCTGAGGGAATGGGGGGATCTTTGTGGGGACAACATCTGGGGGGACAGGGAGGACACCCAGGGGGGAGAGGAAACCCTGAGAATGCAGAGGAGCCTGTGGAGAAGAGAACAGCTCCCCAAGGCTGCTGCCACTGCTGCTGCACACGAGGAATCTCCTGCTGCCAGACACAGCACAACAAGTTCTGGACATTTATTACTTGCTCTGATCACTAAAGGCAACTGTTCTAAGGAAGCCATCTGCTCAAACTGGCCTCAAGTTGAGGTGTTGCTTCACAAGATTAAAATCTTAAAAACCCCAAACACATATATTAACACAGTGTTTTCTTCTCCTCAGTTCCAAAAGGAATTATCATTTTAAAAAAAGAGATTGTTTTGCATTTTAAAATATTTCTATAATAAAAACAGCCATCCTTAGAATCACCTGGATAGAGAACAGCTCTGGGGCAAGGCAGGGCAAAATCACCTCATTGCTGAGCCCTGTACTGACAGAAAAAGGGTGAAAATAAAACACAGCCAGTAAAGGCAGAGCTGCCAGAACACTCCCAACACCCAGTCTGTAACCACCCCCCAGCAGCCATGGGACTGCGTTTTAAAAGACAGAGGGAAATCAAAATAAAGGAATTTGAGGGTCTTTGTAAAATCTATCATTATCATTTAAGTCTATAACCACCCTCCCCAGCAGCCATGGGACTGAGTTTTAAAAGAACAGAAGGAATACAAAATAAAGGAATTTGAGGGGTTTTGTAAAATCTATCATTATCATTTGAGGCTTCAGGTTATATCAGTTTTTATAATATATCTTGCTTTTCTTTAAAAAAAAAAACTTGTGCCTCTGCTTTAAAAAATTATGTTCTGTAGGGAACACACTGAACATCAAACATGTCTCTATAAAAATCACACAACCTGCCAACACTGGGAAGAAATTATATTTAATATTCTCCCAGTTTTAATAATCGGTGAGATGATTAAATCCTGATGATTAGTCACGATTGCACTTGCAGAATTAAGGAGCTGTGGAATTTATGAATTGAGTTACACAGTTTTTAAGCAGAGATCCACAGAGGTCCTTGGTGGGCTGGAGGGGTTTGGAGTGGCTCATGGGTGAATTTTGTGGTGGGGTTTGGTGACCATGGTGGGATTCAGGAGAAGATTGGACTCCAGGATCTTGAAGATCTTTTCCAACCTTAACAACTCCACAATTCTGTGATCCCCAAGCACTTTGTAAAGGTTTTACACTGTCCATGGGCACATTTCAGCCAACATTCATAATTCCTTTCTTTCATTTGCTGCAGCTGGCCCAGGAGTCTTTAGGAAAAGCAGCATCCCCACAAACAGCTGGAAAATGACAGCTCCTGGGAGAATGGCAGAGCCAGAGCTGCACCTGGCTTCAATTGATAGATTGGATCACTCAGGAAAAAGACGTACAGGCAGATGAATTGCTCCATTTAAATACTACTGTTAACTAGAGGAATTAATGTAGCAGATGATGGATTATTTACAATCTCTCCCATCCTAGGTTTTGGGTTGTATTATTCATACACTGAAGGTGTTATTTTCTGTTTAGCCGCCCTACCTGAATAATTTAACTCATAAGAAAAATCTCTACCAAGGTGAAAATAAAGATTTGATGGGGTTTGCCAAGCTCAATCAACTTTCAATCCAAAAAATGTTATTTTGACCCTCCTTATTTCTTTCATAAAAGCTGACTGACAAGCTCAAGGCACTGTATGCCCCTGTCTCCCTTCAAACTCCTCCTTGCTGCTTTTACATTGTAATGGGGACAGGAGGTGTGCAGAGCCTCACCCCATCACTGTACAAACCCCCCCTGTTTATCTGCAGGATCCCAGGGCATCACAACATGCAGGGTGGACATCACAAGCAGTCTGATGAGTGATGGATCAGATCTCTGCACCTTTCCTCAGAAAATTTCCAGTGAAAAATCATAAATTGGGGGACAATGGCTTCAGCTCTCATCGGCTTCCTACCAGTGCCTACTTAGAGCCAGCTCCACTTGATGGGAAAGGTCAGTAACAGAAATGAGACTTAGTCACAATCTTTGTATTCTCATTGCTTACAGCCACCCACCATGTTTTCCTCATTTTGCCTGAGATGTTTCCCAGATGGGTTCATGTTGACATTTTCTCTGCATTTTCTAAAAAGGTTGTTCAAGTGGGTTTGAGAACAGGCCTTGCAAAGTCAGGCTGTTCTCCCAAGCCGTGCTTTCCATCTTTCCTCTTCACTCTTGGGTGCCTCTCAGCAATCAGGGACACACAGCCAGAACCATAAGCCAGGCATGGGACCCCCAGGGCAGCTGAAGGATGGTACTTGTGGATTTCTAAAAACTTCCCTGGATTTGGTTGTTATAAATCCCAGATGGGCCAACACACAGCCAAACTGAAAGAGAAACTATGTCTCATTTTCTGCAAGAATTCAGCTGGGGCAGCTGCTCCCGGTGTCCCTTGCTGGAAAGCTCTCAAGGTCCACTGCCTGCTGTGAATATTTCCTGCATATTTCTTCTCTTTACTGACATAGGGAGCCAAATGCTTTTTCCCTTCCAGAGGAATCTCTTGGAGATCAGACCTTCCTGGGTCTCAGTTTTGAGGTCCTCAGACATAACTTTTCCCCTTTCTTTAGTCTCTTCTCACAGTTGTGTTTTCAGGTGCCTGAGTGAAGGCCCCAGGCTCCTGTTGGGATACAGGGGTCCACTGCTGCTTTGAGCTCACATTGTGGGAACCAAACACAGGCCATGAGAGCCTCCAAAAATGCCATTTAATGTTCCCCAACCCAGGGAAAGCGCTGGTTTTACCCCCAGGGTTCCAGAGGTCACTGCCAGTCAGAGGTGAGCTGAGCACTGGGTCTGCAATCTCCAGAGCTCCTCATGTGAACCGCCACAGCCAGGGAAAGGAACCAGGGAGTGGGCTCTGGCACACACTGAGGAGCTCCAACAGGTCCTCCAGCACTGAATCAGAGAATTGTTTAGGTTAAAAAGGACCTCAAATGCCACATCTACATGGCTGCTCCCTCTCCTCCTGTCCCTGTTCCCTGGGAGCAGAGCTTCCCCCTGGCTGTCCCCTCCTGGCAGGAGTTGTGCAGAGCCACAGAGTCCCCCCTGAGCCTCCTTTTCTCCAGGCTGAGCTCCTTTCCAGCTCCTTCAGCTGCTCCAGCCCCTTCCCCAGCTCTGTTTCCTTCCCTGGACACAGTCCAGCCCCTCAATGTCCTTCCTGCAGTGCCAGCACAGGGGATGGGCACTGCCCTGGCACTGCTGCCACAGCCCAGGTGCCACTGGCCCCTTTCCCACCTGGGCACACCTGGATTCATGCACAGCCTCTGTCTCCAGCACCCCCAGGGCTCTTCCCAGTTTTCCAGCCCCTCTGGTGTGACCCAAGGGCAGGATGCAGCCATTATTTCTCTTTCCTCCCATTTAGAGGGTGAAGAGGCTTTTACACTCCAAATGCTCAGCTGACAGCAGGCTTTGTGTCAGGGAGGATTGAGAGGGAAAGACAGAGGCTTAGAGCATCCAGAAAAACTCAATTTCCACTCTGCAATCAAACCGACAAAGTGCGTCCTTAAATATTTGATGCGATCACAATCTGTGCCATATTTCAGATAAGCATCAGATCGTTAGCCAGCAGGTTAGAAAAGAAAAGGGGAAAAAAAAGGTAAAACCTTCTCAAGTAGCATTTCTGTGAGACATTGGGAATATTTCTCTGAGACTTGATACAGAGGACAGAAGAATGTCCTTAGGAAACTTCTAGATGAGAGCAGATAAATTCCCATTGAAGTGTCACAATCAATGTTTTCTATCAAAGATGCTCCAAAAGGCTTTACATCTGAAGAACTGAGTTAATGGAAGATATTTAATTAAGACTATGATTTTCTTGCATAATAATAATCCTGAATGTAGGAGGGAAGCTGTGAGCTGCGAGCCTTTCCTGTCTGACCAGCCTGATCAAAGGACATTGCATATGCACAGAGAGCACAATGTATGCAGCAGATTGTGCCACAATGAATCTTGGAGAAGAATGAAAAATTTCCTCATCTAAAAAGTGCAAGAAGTGAAAGTTGGAAGAGAGATTTTTTTTTTTTTGTCCAAAAAAAATAATCCAATCCAGTTTTCTTAAATGCAAAAGATATGATTTGGTATTTTATCTCCTAAGCCACATACACAATCTTATCATCTGCATTCTGCAAAATTATAAATATGGAGTTAATATACGACTTTGTCTAGGGCTGTTCTCCTCCTCGAAAGCTGAATTCAGTATTTAGAGCTCATTATTCAACATCACATCTATTAAACAATGCCCTTTCAGTGGGGTTTTCATATCTACATAATGAAAATTCTTCCTCTTCAGAAAAAGATGAGGGAGATGATTGGGATAAGAAGTAATCCAGGCTGGCCAGGTGTACTCCTGCTGTGCATTAACTCACTGCACTCATCCCATGGGACACATCTGCATTCAGCACTGAAGAGGCACTGCAGGAAATGTCACAAAGGAAATCAGGCTGGGGAAATGCACATTTCCAGCTCCAGGGAACAGCCAGACATGGGGACAGCCACGTGCACCACGAGGAGCCACAGGGGACCGTGGAGGAGCTGGAGCTGGGAGAGCCTGGCATCCTGGGGTCCCAGGGAACAGCCTCAGAACTGCCCTCACCTCCTGGTTAGGGCCAAAACCAAAAAGTTTTGGTTTTGAAGACCACGAGGGCACAGCCAGTGGCTCCATCAGAAGTGGAGAAGCTGGAGAAGAGCCCAGCTGGCCCAGAGGATGCTCAGGGGGTCTGTGCCAGGCACACACCCAGGCTCTGCTGCACGCCTGGAACACCCCTGGTGTGGGCAGAAGGTGGGACTGTGCCCTGTGTGAGGCTGTGCCTGAGCCAGGCTCTAAACTCAGCCCTAAACCCACACCTGCAGAGTAAGGCTGGCTCAGACATGGGCTGCAGGAGTTCCTGCTGTGGGTCTCAGAGCCCAGCACAGCAAGGGGAAGGTGCTGCTCCCTCCCTGCTGATCTGCTCCTCCAGGAGGTGGCCAGGCACAGCTCAGGGTGAGCCTCACAATTTCCCAGCTCTGTCCTCCTGGCTCAGCCTTGGTTTGGGTGGACTCTCCTGCTCTCAGGAAATGGCTGGGCATGAGCAGGGCAGGACCCTGCAGGTGGCTCTGGTTTGGGAGCTCACGGGAGTTTTACTGTGTGCACTCAGGGCAGCAAACAACTGCTGGCTCATCTCACTGCTGAATCTGGGTACAGTCTATGTCACAGACATCTTTTCTGAAAATCCTTTCCTTGGGATCTTTCCTCCTGAAAAGCTGAGAAGCCTCAGGAACAAAATGTAAACAATTATTATCTGCTGCTGTAGAATGCTACAGGTGCATTTGTGATTGGTCTCATGTGGTTGTTTCTAATTAATGGCCAATCACAATCCAGCTGGCTCAGACAGCCTTTGTTATCATTCCTTCCTATTCTATTCTTAGCTAGCCTTCTGATGAAATCCTTTCTTCTATTCTTTTAGTATAGTTTTAATATAATATATATCATAAAATAATAAATCAAGCCTTCTGAAACATGGAGTCAGATCCTCATCTCTTCCCTCATCCTAAGACCCCTGTGAACACCGTCATAAGTCTGAAAAACCAAGCAAAGACCCAAAAAAAAGACCCTAAAACCAAATTACATCATTTCACCATCATGCTCAGAGAAGAGCCATGACAGGAGCTGTCTGACCAAGAGCAGCTCAACAAGACAGCCTGCCTTCACACAAGGTTCAAAGGACTTCAGAGCATCCACGCAGAGATGAATTCAGAGAACACTCACCCTCCAAAGGACAATCTCTGCATGGATTCTGTGTTCATTCAGTCACACAATGAGAATTCCCAAGTGGCATTTGCACCTGGCTGTGACCACGGCAGCACTGTGCTCTAAGGTGTGTCCACACATTTCCTGGTGAGGAAAACACCAGCCAAGCCAGGAGACATGGCCAGCTGTGCATGGACAATGTGCATCCACACATTTCCTGGTGAGGAAGCCACCAGCCAAGCCAGGAGACATGGCCAGCTGTGCATGGACACAGAAAAGGCTTTCGGAAGTACCAACAGAAATAAAAACTTTCAAGGCAGACTCTGGGAACACAGAGGGGGAGAACAGCACAACAGGCTGCAATAAAGGAAATTGAAAAGAGACAGAAAACCTCATTATAGGAACAAAAGAACACTTTTGCCTTCTCCAGGGATCGCTGCTAAGCCCCAGCAAATGAGAGGCCTTAGGACTGAAATGACCAGCTCCACTGAGCACCAAAGGCAGGGGCTCAGCAAAGGCACTGCTTTAATTAAATGACAGAACTCTGTGCCCTTCCTGCTCTCAGCTAATATTCAGTAACCCAGAGGCAGGGCTGGCACCGAGGCAATGACTGTGCCCTTTCTAACACCTCCCCTGCTCCAGAGCCAGGCAAAGCTCCTCCACAGGTGCCATTGCCTCCCACACATCTCACTGATGAACAGAACCAAGCTCAGAGCAGCTCTCCTCAGCCTTTAGCTTGAATTCAATTCCTGTTTCAGCTTTAAAGAAGCACCAAAGAGCCTGAAATGTGCCTGTTTTCCCAGATCTCTCAGCAGATATAATTAAAGCTATTCCCTTTCCCTACAAACCACCTCCTTCTGGCCAGGATTTCTTCATCCAGGGGTGAATACCAAACTTCCCTGGCACACAGTTACAGCAAAAGGCTCTGTGAAACTTTGTGCTGAACTTGATAGAAGCTGGAAAACTAAATCATAAATGAGAGTTTCCTAAATGAGATGCTCCAGCACCACGAGCTGCAAACAGTCAAGCAACTGCAAAGGATTATTGGCCTCTATATATTATTAATCAAGCCCCAACAATAAATAATAAGTCAAGTCACACAAGGCCAGTTGCATGCCCAGAGCCCTCAACATTTAATGAGGTTTCCTTGGAAGTTAATGTGCCCAAAGTGGGAGGCTCAGAATGGGCCACAAATATCAATATTGATTTCTTCTGGCACTATCTTGGCCAGAACCCCCTGGCAAAAGGAGTCCTTTGGGCTGGAGCATTTGCAATGTTTCTGTGAAAACTTAGCAGAAATGCTAAATTTCACTTTGAATTTGAAATATAAATCTGAAGCGTACTTTGTTCAAGCTTTGTTGAAGAAACAATTTATTATAGTATTTAATCTTCTTGATATAAGAAAAGGAGATTTTAGCCTGCTAATAAACTGTGTAGAATCCATGACTAATTAACCTAATTATAGCAGTCTGTGACAAAATATGATTTTACTAAACCCATGCCTCAAGTAACTAGAATTGCCAAAACCTCAGAGGTTAATAAACCAACAGACATCAACACAAACACTAATAAAAGTTGACACTATATTATTTATAGCAAAATCAATAATACAGTCATCACAAAAGGCAATCTGAAAGGTATTTGGTATCTGATAATGCAAAATTCACAATCAGAAAGTCCTGAAATTCATAAAATTAGTGCAGATTACTAGGCAATGACTCTTGTGCAGTTCCTGGGGCCATCAGATGAAGGCTGAGGACACCTGAGGTGTGCAGCACACCTGGAAACCTTCTCATGAACAGCAGTGTGGTGTTTGTGAGGTGTTCAGGATCAGGTGAGAGATGAGAATCTCACTCCAAGTTCACAAAAGGCTGATTTACATTATATTACATTACATTATATTATATCTATACTAAAGATCAATCTATACTCAAAAGCAGTGTTGGACCTGCAGAACTCTCCATGTCTGTGGCCTTTTTGTGCTGCCCCTCAAAGGCAGACATATGTTCAACAAATGCCACAAGAACCCTTGTCACCATGATATTTTCTGAAAAATCCCTTCACCAGGCAAGATGAGAAGCCTCAGCTTCTCCATGTTTTGCTGTTCTGGAATGTGGCCTGGAGATTGTTTATCCAAACATGTGAATTGTTTTTAATTAATGACCAATCACCATCAGCTGTGTGGACTCTGAGGAATCAGTCATGAGCTTTCATGATCGTTCTTGCTAAGCCTTCTGATATATCCTTCCTCTTTCTTTAGTATAGTAATATATAATACGATATGATATGATACATGATATGATATGATATGATATGATTGATATATAATATATATATAATATATCAGCCTTCTGAGAGCATGGGGTCAAATTCTCATCTCTCACCTCATCCTGGAGACCTCACAACACCACAGACCTCTGAAAGGTTTTTAGAGGAGATAAAGGGAGCTGATTTCTATGGATCAGGTACCTTGATTCCTCCCCAGGCATGGTCAGACAGGAACTCCACAGGGCTTGTGACTCCAGGCTGTGCTGGGTATCTGAGCAGGAAATCCAGTTCTGCTGGGTCGATTTCTTTATTCATCAGAAGTATCTGTAATTCCAAACAAGATATCCTAGAGCAGCAGATTAATTATTCAATTAATTTGCTTGAAAAATGTGTGGCTGAAATGTAGAGTGCCCTGTGCTGGAGAGGTGTGATGGACACATCATGTAGGTGCTCTGGGTGTCCCAAAAGAGGACCAGGAATGAGTGTGGAGATTGGCAAGAGAAAAAAAGTTGGGAAAACCATGTGGTAAATGCTGAGTTCCATATGGGTGGAGAGCACCTGGAGGAGAAGGTCCTGGCAGCAGAGCCAGATTGGACAAAAAAATAAAAATTATACAACCGCTGTGGACATGGGACAGCAGCACTGCAGCAGGCGCTTCTTTAGGTTCAGTGCAAGAGCCCCTCCAGGCCAGTTTGCTTTGCCATTTTCTGCAGGTCCTGCAAGCAGGAATTTCTCAAATAACCTTTGTCAGTGTAATTCAAATCCAGCACAGCATCTGTGCCTGTTATTGGCAGGAATAAATCCTGTGAGGAGCAGCTGAGGGAGCTGGGAAGGGGCTCAGCCTGCAGAAAAGGGAGATCAGGGGGAAATTCTGGCTCTGCACAAGTCCCTGCCAGGAGGGGACAGCCCTAGGTTGGGCTCTGCTCCAGGGAACAGGGACAGGAGCAGAGGGAACAGCCTCAGGCTGGGCCAGGGCAGCTCAGGGTGGGCACAGCAGGAATTTCCCCATGGAAAGGGAGTTCAGGGATTGGAAATGCCCAGGGAGGGTTGGAGTGCCCATCCCTGGAGGTGCCGAGGAATTCCTGGAGGTGGCACTGAGTGCTCTGGGCTGGGGACAAGGTGGGGATCAGGCTGGACTCAGTGGTCTGGGAGGGCCTTTCCAGCCTGAATGATTTCGTGATTCCCAGAGAGACAGAGAAGACAATCAAGCCCCTGCATGGGCTGCTCTGGCAGTGAAGCCTGGCACACAGGGTGTTGCTGGTACCTGGAAGGTGAGCTGGGCAGTGAAGGTCAGTTTGTCCCTCTCGAAGAGCCCCCGGGCTGTGTACTGGAACACGGAGAAGGTGATGCTGTCTGTGAGGCTCAGCACCCGCCCTGCCAGGCTCTCAGCAGGGGCTGCCCTCTCCATGGCCTTCTGGAACACCCCCTGGAATGCCTGGGAGGGGAGACACAGCAGGAAGGAGCAGTGAGAAATGCCCTTTGCACACCCCTGGGGTGTCACAGTGATGCCAGCTCAGGTCCTGCCCCTCATGGAACACACAGAGACCAAGCAGCCCCTGGCTCTGCCTGGCAAAGGTGACACCACCTGGCAATGGTGACATCCCCAGGAACACCTGGCAGGAGTGACATCCCCTGGGACCCCAGATGGCACAGGGAGCTGCCACACAAGGGTACAGGAGATGTTTCTGTGCCCAGTGTGCTCCCTTTGGGATGGCACACCCACGTCCTCTGCAAACAGAGCCAGCAGAGAGTGGAGCTCCCAGGAAAGGGGGAAAAACTCCATGGGGAAAACTCCAACACAAACCCATCCAGTGCCACCCCTGCCATGTCAGGGACACTTTCCACTGTCCCAGGCTGCTCCAAGCCCTGCCCAACCTGGCCTTGGGCACTGCCAGGGATCCAGGGGCAGCCACAGCTGCTCTGGGAATTCCATCCCAGCCCCTCACCACTCTCCCAGGAACAATTCCTAATTCCCAATGTCCCATCCATCCCTGCCCTCTGGCAGTGGGAGCCACTCCCTGTGCCCTGTCCCTCCATCCCTTGTCCCCAGTTCCTCTCCAGCTCTCTTGGAGAGCATTGGAAGGGGCTCTGAGCTCTCCATGGAGTTTTCTCCAGCTCTCCCAGCTGGCTCCATTGAAGGGCTCTTGGATCATATCCATTGTCTCTTCTGGACCTGCTCAATCATGCCCACACCTTTCCTGTGCTGAGGACCCCTGAGCTGGACACTACTCCAGGAGGGGTCTTAGCGGAGTGGGGCAGAGGAGGAAAGTACATCTCCCACTGCACAAATATTTCAACTCAGAGAAGAGCAATTCCTCAAAAAAATAAATTAAAAAAAAAATGGTAAAAATAAAAATATTTTTTTTTTAAGTCCCATGAGTGTTTTACTGTCTGGATCCAGCAAAGGACTGGCTGAGGAGGGCAGGGAACAGTGAGCTGAAGCAGTCATTGAAGTCCCCTCTAGGGTGGGTGTCTGCATTGAGAATAACCCTCTTATATAAGAGGTTAAGGATTATTGCAACAACATTTCTGATCTAAATGAGAAAAGACAAACAAGTTTCAGAGTTGTCCAAATTAAAAGCACGGGGAAATTATCAAATACAGCTGGAAAAAGAAAATTAACAAGAGCACAAACCCCGAGCTCTGCTTAGAAATGCAAAGGCTCCATGTGCTGGGCCCAGCTAAAGGAAATAACCAGGCCAATACACAGTGATGGCACCAACTGTACAAGGCATGACCATGCTGGCAGCCTGATTTTTAGGGTTCTACAAAGGAAAAATGATGCCTTGACAAATTAAAGTAACACTGATACTGAATGCATTATTAAATAATTGCAGAATGCATTTTCCTGCTTAACGTTTCTTTAAATTGTGTTAAAACATGCTGCAGAGCAGCACATAAATCTTTGTGTTCTAATTTATAATGGGCTCCCAGCTGTGTGGCAAGTATTCTAAAATCATCCCTGTGCATCTTTACACAATGTTTTATGATCTGCCATCAAAATTTATTAGATAAAAACATTTCCCCCAATAATTTTCCATGTATATATACACACTGCTAATGTTCACTGGAAAACATAAAACAAACTAACTGCAGGAGACACAGATTAAAGGTGAAACCTCAGGAACCCCCAGATCTATTATGTATGTGAGAGGGATGAATCTTTCAAAAGGCACAAAAGATATTCTGTACATTTTTTCTGATAAAATTACTTCAACAAACGAGTTGTAGCTATCAAAAAGAAAAGCCTCTTTGTGGATGAGGCTCAACATTCTGTAGTGTCTCCTCAATTCCTTTTTCCAGGTCACTTGTCAAGGTAAGAAATCACTTGCAAGAAGCTGCAGACCAGGATGCTCATTTAACCCTCCATCCCCCAAAATACCTTTCTTATAGGAAAAAAAGTTTTCCATTTCATAGAACATTAAAGGTGCAACTTCTTCTAGGCAGGGTTTGGAGCAACCTGGGATGGTGGAAGGTGTGGAACAAGAAGGGGTGGAACAGGATGGACTTTAAACCCTTTCCAACCCCAAACTTGTGTGATTTGTGACTCTGTGACTGCAATTCTGATTTTATGGACTCCAGAAGCACAGGGCAGGTACCTTTAGGGAGAACTGAATTGTGATTTTATGGACCCCAGAAGCAGAGGGCAGGTACCTTCATGGAGAACCAAATTCTGATTTTATGGACCCCACAAGCAGAGGGCAGGTACCTTCATGGAGAACCAAATTCTGATTTTATGGACCCCACAAGCACAGGGCAGGTACCTTCAGGGAGAACTGGTACATGGGGTGGACGTTGTGCAGTTCGTTCATGGTGAAGTAGAGCATGGCGGCACGGCAGGCTGCGGGCCTGTACTGCTCCCTGGCCTCGTTAATCCTGCCTTCTGTCACCTTGAACTCCTGCACCTGCAAGGAAACAGCACAAATCCTGTCACAGCACCCCTGGTCAGTGCTCACAGCCCTGCCACGCTTGTGGCAGCAGCTCCATGGCCAAAGACAGAAACACAAATTTCCCAGGCATCGTTCTGGAAAAAGGCTGAGAAAAAAATCAGAGAAAAGAATGAGAAACAATTCCTATCTTAACTTACTGCATCTGATATTGTGCACATGTGGAATGTGTTATGAAAATTTGTTTACCAAAAGGTGGTTTCTTAATTAACCAATGGTAATGGTGTTTTAACTACAGGACCAATCAATTCTGCCTGTATTGAACTAAGATATAAAAAGGAGCAATGGGTTTCTTAATTAAGATTATTAATCATTCTTCTGTAATATACAGAGTCTATACTAATTATTACCCATCTGGGAGCCTGTTGCAGTGACAAAGACTGGCCACAAAGCCATCAGGGCAAGCCACAAGTGACCACCATGGGACCAGGCTGGAGCTGCCCTCCCCAGCATCCTCTCCCTCTGGAACCTTCCATCTAACTGCATTTTCCACCCAGTTGCCCCATACCCAGTTTTCCTGACTTCTCCCTCTGTTCCCTGCTCTTTGCTGACTGGAATTCAATTTCTCGTCCATGAGTTTCTGGTGCTAATTGCCCCCCTCCTGTGCAGGCCATTAGCAACCCTGGGCTGAGCAGCCCTGGGCTGAGCAGCCCCAGTGCTGCTCCAGGCAGCTTCCTCAGGGCTGAGAGCTGCTCATTTAGAGCAGCTCTTTGCTGCCTTTCCTCAGCAGCACCAAACCCCCCTGGGCAGGGCCCTGCAGCTGCTCTTATGGACATGTGAAAACCTCCTTGGCAGAACCATCACCTCACTCCTGTTTGTTCTTTCATTCCACCTCAGCAGCAAGAAGTGCCATCCCTGAGACTGCTGGGGTTTATTTTATTCCCTGGCTGAGGACAGACAGGTCTAACACCATGGCCAGGAGCTGCTGGGACAGTGCTGACCCACCCAGCCCAGCAAACCATGCCATGAGATCACAGAATCCCAGAAGGGACCCCTAAGCTCTTCTCATTCCACTCAGGGACACCTTCCACCATCCCAGGCTGCCCCCAGCCCTGTCCAACCTGGCCTTGGACACTGCCAGGGATGGGGAAGCTACAGCTGCTCTGGGCAACGTGTGCCAGAGCCTGCCCAGCCTCACAGCCAAGGATTTCTTCCTAACATCTGATCTAAATCTGCCTATTTTCAGCTTGAAGCCCTTCCCTTTGTCCTACCCGTTCAAGAAGTGCCTGTCCAGCCCTTCCTAGGCTCCCTGTGGCAGAACAAGCCAGCAGGCACCCCAAGGAAGCACAGGATGAGTCTCAATCTGCTGTGGAGTCTGTGGGATATTTGCACATCTCCATGAGCAGTGCTGGGCTCAGGAACAGTTCTGCCAAACCCAGAGCCAGAATTGGGCCAGACAGATGCTCTTCATCTGCAGAGCAGGGAGGATTTCCAAAGCAAGGAAAATGTTGGCTGCACACCTTTCTGTGGGCAGGCAAACCAAAAGGAGAGTGAGGCTTGACTTGAACCTCTAGCAGGGCTCTTCCACAGCATTCCAGGTGGGCACAAACTCATAAAATCCAGGTGCAAACTCTAAAATCCATGCCTTGTTGGCACTGCCGGCAGTAAGCAGCTGTACAGCACAGCTGGTTTGGAGGGTGAAGCACTTCCAAAACACCTACATCCAGGGGGAGATGCCAAGCTTTCCACACATCAAAAAATCCCCTCAACACCTCTTCTGGAGCTTCAAGAAACCCCTCCCCAGGGAGCTGAATGCACCTGATTGTTGCAGTATATTATTCCAATACCTGATGCACCATTTAGAGAAAATTATTCTGTTTTTTAATGGAGGGAGGATCACTCAATATCTTGGTCACTGGGACAGTCCTGGCATGGGAACCACACCTCCCAAATTCCCTCAGTGGCAAGGAGAAACCTCTGGGCATTTACCTAAGCCCCTGCAGCCAGCAAGGGCAGCTGGCAGTGCTCACACAAATGCTGATTTACACTCTGAGGAATAAAAGGGTATGAAATACCTGAGTTCTTTCAGATTTACTTGAAATCACAGACTCCAGTCCCTGGTCAGTACTAAAACCCAGCCTAAGAGGCAGTGCGATGTACCCAGGATTATGCTGGAACAGCTTAAAGCCGCCTTGATACAGTGTGTAAATTTTATTGTCTTCACATCAGGCACCACTGTTTTCTCTTGGTCTTAAATAGGTCATTTAACACAAAAAAAAAAGCTCCAAAGAACTAAATGGCCTGGAGCTCTCCAGAGTGAAGAGCATTTGCCATTTATACCAATTTCTACTCCCTGCTCAACAGACAGAGCAGAGATGGGCAGAGCAGAGGTTACATTAAACCCAGAAATCCTTAAAGGAGCACAAACATGCTTTTCTCCAGGCTATCAGTGTCTTTGTACCTTCTCCACTATCTCTGCAGCTGTCCTCTTAGTGCTCTCCAGGTTCTCCACCAACGCTGTGTCTCCCAGGAAATTCCCAGATGCCGATGACAGCCGAGAGAGCAAATTGTCCTCCAACGTTTTCAAGGTGATCTTGAATTCATTCTGTTGCTTTGTGAGATCTGACTGCAAATAATAAATCCAGGAAGCTTTAGCCATAAAGGATGTGGTAAATTAAGGATGAATCAGCTTCACATGGGAACAGGCTTCCCACTGACAATTGCCATGGCCCAGCAATGCTGATTCCTGCTCTCCTGGGAGTGGACAGAGCTCTGGGGTCTGGGATCAATCCTTATCCAACAAGCATAGAAAGCACCTGGAACAGCACAGAAAGCACCTGCAACTGCACAGAAAGCACCAGGAGAACTGATACGGGTTTCTAGAAATGTAAGAAAACACTGGAAATGAATCAGGAATAAAAGACCTTTATCCCCATCTCAAAACTCATATCCTGTGTCTTTGCAGCTCATTTCTTGGGATCAAGCTAGCCTGGAGAGTCCCAGCTGCTCCTCACCCTTCCTGCTGAAGCTCTGCCCTCACCACTCCAGCCCACAGTAGTCCCACCAGACATGGGGAACACAGGGTTAAAACCTGGTGGCAAAACCAGCAGTGAAATCCTTTGGGTACCAATGTGAGTACAGGGAAATCTCAGGCTCACAACTGACCACGTCTCCTGTCCTGCTCCCATTTCTATCCTGCCCTCAGGGTCCCACTGCCACCAGTGGCTTACTGGGCTAAAACTGAGAAGAAGTGGCAGTTCCAACCCAGGCCAGGCAGAAAATGAGTGAGCACATGCAGTAAACTTATTCCCACTCTCAGAAAATATTTAGGATTATTCGTATTTGTTACACTGTTAAAGCTGTCGTCAGAAAGGAGGATTTTCTTTATAAAATTGCCTTGAAATTAAAGCTGTACTTGTTAAGAGAGAGAGAGAAAATATTTTGGCCTGTTACAAAGTGGGAGGAAAAACCAGAAGAGAAAAATATCATTTCCAGCCTCACAATATTTACAGAGAGAATCCTTTACCACAAATGCTGAAAATAAGCGAGATTAATCCTGCTTCCAAAATTAAATCTGTGAAGTCCAGAAAAAACCCGAGGCAATGAGAAACTCAGCTTTCAGTCACCAGAGGAGGAGGAAAATAAAAAGAATTTTTTGGAGAAAAACCTTGAAAATTAAGTACAAGGGTTCTCAAAATACCAAGAAAAGAGAAGGGTGAAGGGGGAAAAAGCCCCTCAATGTCTGTCATACAAGGGAAATCTGATTTTGTGAGGAGCTCAGCAACGTCTGCAAGCTGGCATATGAAACGTTGCTTGTTAAAAACAAAAATTAAAAAATACCAATAATAAAAATAAAAAAAAAAAAATTATGATAATGATGATTATAACACTTGCTCCCAGTGTAAATTCCCAGGTGCTGACCTTCAGCTCCTTCAGGTCAGGTCTCTCAGTGTAGATCAACAACAATAATAACAACAATATCAATAACAGTATCGACAATTAAATTCTAATTATAATCATTAAATTATAAGTATAATAATGATGCTGCTGATGATTTCTACATGCTCCCAGAGTAAATTCCAAAGGTCTGACCTTCATCTCCTCCAGGTCAGGCCTCTCAGTATTGACCAACAACAACAATAATAACAACAATACTAATAACAATATCAATAATTAAAATCATTATAATTAAATTCTATGATGCTGATGATGATTTCTACTTGCTCCCAGAGACAATTCCCAGGTGCTGACCTTCAGCTCCTCCAGGTCAGGTCTCTCAGTGCAGACCAACAACAACAATACTAATAACAATATCAACAACAATATCAATAATTAAAATAATTATAATTAAATTCTAAGTGTAATAACAATGCTTCTGATGATTTCTACATGCTCCCAGAGACAATTCCCAGGAGCTCACCTTCAGCTCCTCCAGGTCGGGTCTCTCCAGACGCACCACGGCCGCCAGCAGCTGCTCCTCGAGGCCGTCGCGGGTGACAGAGAAGTTGATGAGGGTGCACTGGGCCTGCAGCTCGGGCTGGAAGTGGGGGTTGGCCAGCTTGGTGTGCAGGATCAGACGGAAGGCAGGGTGCAAGGCACACTCCTTGTCCCCAATCTTGATGTACCTGAGGTTTCAGCAGAAGGAGCATCAGCCAGGAGCTGTCACCATAGCACACGCGGTGGTCTCAGTCAGTGGCAGCACCAGATACTTGGCACTCCTCACAGAAATCATGATTTAATTCATACTGGGCATGCTTAAATCAAGTCTGATTTAAGGTGAAAACCCCAGAGAGTCTCTCCTCAATTTTGGATCCTGTTTAAGGAAGCTCAGATTTTCCAGCAGTGGCACAGCCAGTCCAACCAACCATGAACTCTCCTGGCTTTGGGCAGAGGCTGAATTCTCCCAAAAACAGGGAGGAAAAGCCTCTCAGCCTCGAGCTTTTCACTGGTCACAGCAAAAATTACCCAGAGTGTTGGCTCTGAGCAGGCCAGCTCTGCAGCTGCACTGAGCTTGACAAGTGGAGGGTGGTGGCTGCCATTCCCAGGAGGTGACATCAGCCAGGAAAACCCAGCATCCTCCTGCTCTGCACTGCTGACATGCAGTCTACAGCTCACAGGGACCCCAGGAAATTCCAACATTCTCTGAACCCAAGTTTTACCCAGCCCAGAAATCCAACCATGTCTTGGGCTGTATCCAAAGGGGTGTGGGCAGCAGGGTCAGGAGAGGATTCTGGAGAGCCCTGGAAACACGAAACCCTTGGATTTCCTTTGTGGTTTATGACTTATTTTCCCTTTGTTAACAAACAAACACATGATTTCACAGGGAGACTTGAGAGCAGATATGCACAAAAGGGGATGCCTGAGTGTTCCACTGGAGGGGGACTCAGATTTGCCACCCATCCTGCTGCATCCCCCTCTCAACATCCTCCAAACATTTCAATCCTGCCCTGGGACCAATCCTGCCCCTCCATCCTCCATCCTGCAGCCAAACCCATGCTCAGCCACCCTTCCCAGGACGTTTTCCCCAACAAACTCTGCAGACAGCTTGCCTTGCCCACCACTTCACAACAGCCTGGGATGTTTTAGGCAAGCAGGGAAATAACTCTCAAAGAACTTAAGGGAAAAGAGCCCCCTGGCTGCCTCCCTTGCTGATCTCCTCTCAGCTGGAGGTGACCAGCAGCTGCCATGACAACTTGACCTCATTAAGAAACACTTGATGCTGAAATCTGTAGCTGCATTTCTAAGCACTGTGCAGTGTTTGCTAAAATTCAAGGCTGCTTTTACTTCACAACGCAGCAGCAGCTATTTTGGTAATAATTTGGTGTCAGAACAGCCAATTACAGACCCCAAGGTCAGTGTACAATGGGAGAATTACAGGTCTCTCTTTTACACGAGGTTTGAACGATGCTGTGAAATGAAATGAGAAATCTGGGTTGATTTCCAAGCCATCCAATGGCTGAATTACCTGTGATTGCCTGATTAAAAACACCCTCTCTGCTGAAGGCAGGATGTTAGTGCTGCTGGATGTGAACACCCACAGTGTGAGAGCAGGAACAGAGAGCACAGAAGCCCCCATCCATATGTGTCCCCAAGCCCCCCGAACTCACCTGCCTTTCTTGATTGTTTCTCGCCCCAGTAATGGCCCCAGCACAGGATCCACGGATTCCTCCAGGTTCTCAATCAAAACCAGGTCTCCAGCAGCCAGGGCTTGCTCCAGTGTGTCCAGATACCTGTGGGAAAGAGCACTGGTGCTTCCTGCAGCAGAGCAGGATGTGACACTGTCAGTGAGGAGGGGATAGAGGGGACCCTCATTACGGTGGCATCTACAGGTGGGTGCCAGCATTTGGAGAGAGGAAGAGGGCTGAGGTGGTGCCAGTCCCTGGTGCAGAAAGTGGCACTGACAGAGAGAGTTCTGGCAGTCCAACAGAGAGAATGAGGACCCAGACATCCCAAGGACAAGAGTGACCACCAAGTCTGTCCCAGGGCAGCCTTGAGCAAAGCTAGCACAGACTGGAGTTATTTTCAGCACATACTTTGTATTCTCCAGAGCCAAATGATACAGCTCATCTTAAAGCAAAGATGAAGAGCAGATTTCAGGTCTGTTTTGCCCAGAGTTGAGAGTCATGCTTAGGAAAAATTCATTCCTAACAAGGAAATGAAACACTGTGCCCAGGGCACGTGGTGACTGCTCCATACACAAATTCTCTCATTCTCCGAGAGGGAGGGAGCCCTAAGGATCCTCCTGGATAAGGCTGGCTCCAAGGAAAAAGTTGTGGAGGAAGCCATGTTGTGGCAGTGCTATGTTCCCCTCCTCATGTCCTTTGCAGCTGCAGGGTGCCTGGAGCTCTGGGCTTTGTGGTTTTCAGAACCCTAACCCTAAAAATAAAAGCTAACCAGGACATTACAGCTACAACGAGCCTTTGGAGGATACACAAGCCTTTTGTCCAGAGCAGCTGTGGCTGCCCCCGGATCCCTGGGGGTGTCCAAGGCCAGACTGGACAGGGCTGGGAGCCCCCTTGGGTTGTGGGAGGTGCCCCTGCCCAGGGCAGGAGGGGAACTGGATGGTCTCGAAGGTCCCTTCCAAGCCAAGCCAGTTTGGAATTGTCTGATACTGAGCCTCAGCTCACTCCATCACCAGCTTCAGAGGAGTTTCTATGGTAACAGAGCCAAGCACTAAACAGACTCTTGATTTAATAAGAAACCTGTCATTTTGGTAATGAACCAGCAGATAATGTGAGCAGATATAGTGTCAGGTTTCCCTCAGTGTTACTGGCTCAGTGCAGCTGAGTGCCCAGTGCTCACCAAGCACCCTGGGCAGGCACATCTCAGGCTGACTACATGGCACTCTCCTACCAATCAACCTATCAGGCCTATTACCATTCACATTTACCCCAACCACCCAACTGCCCATAAACCCAGCCTCAGCCTTCCTCCCATGACTTGCCACACTTCTCACAGGCCTGTAAAACCAACCTTCTGTCTCCCTAAGCCAGATCTAAGGCTGCCAGAAGGGTCCCCAGTGTGGAGACAGATAGGCATGGAGTGGTACCCCTGGAATGGGTGATCTTCTCAAACCCTCCTGGACTGAGAAATCCTCCCTGGTCATGGTGAGTCCCCAGCATCCTTTGGAACCCCATGTAGATTTGTTGGGACCAATTGCTTTTTCCCCCTTTGTACCACCCACGCTTTTCCCCATAAAACCCCCAATTTCTGCCCTGTTCAGAAGGGAGCTGCCATCACCAGTGTCCTTTGCAGGATGCTGGAATAAAGGCTAACTGTGAAATAACCACACCATGCTCCTGTCTCTCTGTCTTTGTGTTGGCCAGAGTACACTTGGCAAGGCAAAGCTGAAATCACTGAGAGCTGAAATGCTCTCAGCTGAGACCCCTAGAAAGTTGTCTCCTGCAGGACCTCTCTCTGGGAAGGTTGTTTCATCCAAGTTAAGCCATCAGACCCTCAACCAGCCACCCAACACCCCAACACCACTGCTGCCAGCCCTCATCCTGACCAAAACAACAAGCCTGCTCATTGACCCTCTAGCCCTGGGTGTGAGCTTCACTGCCTCAAAGCAGGCTGTGGGAACCCAGGAAATTCCTCTGTCTGCCCTGGAGGACTCGAGACCCTGTCAGGGGGCTCAGAGACCTTGGCAGTGAGACCAACACCCCTGTGCCTTTGATTTAGCCCTTGGAAAAAAACAATTACCAGCCTTCACATGAAGGATTACAAGCCACGACAGTTTAAGTAGAATGATAGTGAATTTATCAGGGGGTGAAAATTAGATTTTGGGGTTTTAGAATGGGGGTTCAGGAGGCAAGATGGAGGGATCTGGGCATGTCCAGCCTTTCTCCTTGGCCTCCATCTTCTGCTGTGATATTGGCACTTTTAGATTGGTTTAGAGTAGAAGCTCACTGTCTAACATATGTGATAGGTATTGGAAAGTAATTGTAAACGTTGTATATGTAGTTTTTAGTATAAAGACATAACACTGCCCCGGGGGCAGGCAGAGTGCCTGGAACTGTCCTGCTGGATGGACCTCGGCAGGGCAGGAGAAAGAATTTTATAGATAAGATACAATAAACAACCTTGAGACCAAGAACTGAAGAGCTCTGACTCCTTCTTCAAGCGCCAGGCTGGGAAAAGAGACTTTCCAACTTTTCTTGGGGTCACTGACAAGTTAGAGATCCTGACAGCAGCCCACCTCCTCATCCACAGCCACAACCACCGCCATCTCCAGGCTCATCCCCACAGCCACAACCACCTCCAGCAACCCTCCCTCCCAGAGAAGCATGGCGTTACCCTTTCTGCCCAGCTCGGATCACCCGGAGCGCATCCCCGTGGGTGTTTTTGATCCACTTGCTGCCCTGCAGCTGGGGGTCCACCAGGAGGGGCCAGCGCTGGCAGCTGCTGAGGATGGCGGCGTTCTGGCTGGAGGTGCGGTCGGCGGGCAGGCCCTGGTTCCTCCAGGCCGCCACGGCTGCCTCGTCCGCCAGCACCGACAGCGGCTCCAGCTGCGGTGTCAATGGCACCTGCCAGGCAAACAGAAAAGCTTCCTGCAGATACCAGGGAAAGTTGGCTGATGTAAAAAACCAGGGCAGCAGGCCCTGGTTCCGCCACGCCGCCATGGCCACCAGCGGCTCCAGCCCCGGAGTCACCAGCACTGCCACCTGCCAGGCAAACAGAGAGGCTTCCTGCAGATCCCAGGGAAAGATGGATGAGGTGAAAAGCTGGGCTGAGGTAAAAAGGGTTAGGTGGTGTTTATCTGTGTCAGCAGCGGTGGGATTGGGAGGTTTGGGAGGGATTTTTCTGCTCTGCCCTGCTCAGGTGAGACCTCGCCTGCAGAGCTGCCCCAGCCAGTTACCTGTGCCAGTTGTTTGAGCAGAATGGGCCTTTCATTTCCATTGGAATTACAGGCACTTCCTTGGCATTTCTAAGCACAGCCAGGTCATTTTTGAAACCATGTCTTAACTAAGTTTCTGGCTCAGTTAAGAAATACAGAATGAAGTTTCCCTCTCTCAGCCTAAGGTACTGTCTGCTTTGGTCAGCCCTTTGAATTGGGCATCTCTGGGACCTTATTTAAATGCTTCTTGGCACCATTTGTATGAGGAACCTGTTAAAATTAGTGAAATATTAAACAAGTTTCAAGCACAATGATCTCCATCTGGTCCTAACAGCAAGACATGGGTAAAACCAGCTGAGAGGCATGGCCAGCACGACCAGAGCTCATGTCCAGAACGAAAAAACACCTGGAGTTTTTCCAAGCCTCCTGGAGAGCTGGCAGCGAGCTCTGCCTGCTCCAATTCCTTCCCCACATTCCCCCGTCCTTCATGGCCATGGACAAAACTGCAGAGCTGGGCTCTGTGTTTGGGATTTTCCTGTGTACATGGAGGAACTTCATTGAGCAAGGACACCACCTTATCCCCAGGGAGGAGTGCATGGCCACATCCTGAGGACACAGTGATGTCCCTCACCTGAGAGATCCCCTGTGGGCACCAGGATTTGTGGCCACATTAATCCCAGAAACAATGGCTTCTCAGAGCAGTCAGGACTTACTTTTAGCTGGTGCAAATAGGGTCTCCAGATGCCATCCAGGAGCTCCTGGCGGTATTTCCTGGTGAAGTAGCCCAGGTAGGAGACAAAGGCTGTGACCAGCAGGACATCTCCACACAAGGTGCTCTGCTGCTGTTTGAAGTCCTTCACAGCCTCAGCCCACCTCACATTTTCAGAGGCGAGCCCCCCAACCTGCAAATTCCCAAGTCAAATTGATCATTTGCACAATCATGGAATGTGAACCTGACCAAGTTCTGTTTCCAGCACAATTCCAGCTGCCTCCTGAGGATCAGGGCCACCTTCACATTCCCAACACAAACTCACTGCCGTTTCTATGGCATTGCTTGTCCTGCAGACACTCCAGATCAAACAGCTCTACTTCAACCATCGTGTACCTCCATTCCCCCTGATAAACAGCCATGATCTTGTGATAAACAGCCAGGATCTCCTAAGCTGAGATGTTATTGGGTTCCCCTCTGGAATCCCCACCCCAGGCCCAGCTCCAGCAGCTGACAGCAGCCCTTGTCCTGGGAATGCTGCACACACAGGCACAGCTCTGGACACGGCTTACAGCTTCCCACAGCTGCAGACTTCAGGACCTTCTGACCCAGAGCTCAAATCCCTGTGCTTAACAGCCACTGATGGGTTTTGACTTCAAGACCGAGCTTAAACTGCTGTGGATATCAGCCCAACTTTTGGCACCTACAGCATCCTGTGGGCAGGAGTTCCACAGTTCAGCTGAGCTTTCTGCACAAAAGTACATCCTTTGATGTGCTGTCTGAACTTTTCAGTTGCTGAAACATTTGTCCAGTGCAAAACCAGGGAACAATCCTGCTGGCACCAGTTTCTCTGCACCACTCAGGATTCCAAGCCCTCAGCACCCCTGTGCTGTCTTCTTTTCAGGTTGGAGAGCTTTAGCCTCTTCAATAATTCCTCAGACAGAAGCAGCCTTTTGATTTTCCTTGCAATCGTTATCTGCACCGAATGATGCAATCTTTATTATCCGGTTCCTTTTATTGTTGCTGCCTCTGCACCATTTCCCGTTCTCCTCCAGCCTTTGAGGTGCAGCAGAGGGGCTGGCGGTGATGCTGCCCATTCAAGATTTATTTAGAAGGTATTCACAGAGAAAGATGGGGATTTTTCTGTTTTGTTCTCCCTTCTTTTCCTAATAAACCCTAATATCCGGTTTCAGAGGGGCTTTGGGTTTGGTGAGGGCTTTTTGCTTCTGGGAGCACAGAGCTCACAGCACTCTTAACTCCATCCTTTCATTGCTGAGTGATAACAATCAGCTCAGCATCACTTACAGGCCATGTGAAGTAAAACCTCATTTCTCCAAGGTACTTTACATTACATTTATCTACGCGGTGTTTCATCCCTCCATCACTTGGGATCATTTTTACAATTCTTTACAGACATTGACATCATCACTGCGGAGCAGTGCGAGCTCCCACACACCAGCTCATTTATGATTCATACAACCACAGAATCACAGACTGCTTTGGGTGGGGAGAGACCTTAAAGGTCACCCAGTGCCACCTCTTGCCATGGCAGGGACACCTTCCACTGTCCCAGGCTGCTCCAAGCCCTGTCCACCCTGGCCTTTGGATCCTATCAGGGATCCAGAGGCAGCCCCACAGTCCCTCTAAGACAAAGAAATATTTATTGGTCTGGTTTTCCTGGTCCTTGGTGCTTCCTTACTCCTAATTAATTTTTTTAGGTTACTTTTTTCCTCCTTAAGTCCTGGAAGTCTTTTCTTCTCTTTTCCTTGGATCACACACTACTGCCACTTTTAATACATTCAAGACACCTCAGGTGTCTCCCACTTCAGATGCTAGAAATCATTGGAATTCTTTTTATTTAGCAAGAGGCAAATTAAAAGCTACTCCTTGGATTACCTTTGATAATGACAGAAAGTGAAAAACCATCCCTCACCCACCTTCTGCACATCAGCCATGATTTCAGAAGCTTCTACACCTTTTCCAAAATGAACACCCCTAATCCATTCCCTCTCTTCTCATGTGGAAGTGGTTTTGTACTTTGTTGTAGCTTTTCTAGACTGCCCACAGCCTTCCTAGACAGGGTGGGCACGTGTGGGATGCAGGCACTGACAGACCCAATACAATGACGCTTAACTTCTGTTTCCTGAAGTTTTTTCCTACCAATTAGTAATGTTCAATTTGTCTTTTTTCCTCCTGTCAAGTGCCACGCTGCTGTTCCTGAGAACTCTCTGCAACAACTCCAAGAGCCCTTCTGTGAGTGATAATAGTGCAATTAGGCCCTATCCATGTAACTGCATGATTACAGTTTGTTTTCCCTGCACACGTTATTTAGCATTTGTCATCACTAAATTTCCTCCTCTGCATTAGCACACACCCCCTCACAAACAGCACTCATCAGCCAGCCTCCCTTTCTGCTACACAGATCCTGTCCTTTGGATGCTGGAGCATCCTCCTGAGGCCACCTGAAGTTCATGAGATGCCAGCCTGGCACTGTGAGAACTGGGCTTGCCTCAGTTCCCCATGTTCATTTGTCAATCCAAAGCATCACTCCCTGCATTCACTTCCATTCTTTATACAACTTCACTGTTTGTTTCAAAGTCGGGGAACTCATTTCTACCCAGAGCCACACCAGTGACACCTCCTGAATGTCAAATGAGCTGCACACCAGTGAGGGCTGTCAGGCCCTGCTCCCAGATCAAAGCCAGGGTGGCACAGGAGATGGTGTGCAGTGCACAGCAGGGAGTTGGGATGCAAGCAGCTCCTTGCCTGCACTGCAAAAATGATGAATTGTTGACAGTAAAAAATCACAGAATTGTTGAGACTGGGAGCTGCTCCCACGTCATGAGGTGGGGAAGAGATGTAACAAGCATGGCCTAGGATGTGGTGTCCCAGAGTCACAGAACCATGGGATGGATGGGGTTGCAAGGGACGTAAAATCCATCCAGTGCCACCCCTGCCATGGCAGGAACACCTCCCACTGTCCCAGGGACACCTCCCACTGTCCCAGGTGCTCCCAACCCCAGTGTCCAGCCTGGCCTTGGGCACTGCCAGGGATCCAGGGACAGCCACAGCTGCTCTGGGCACCCTGTGCCAGGGCCTGCCCACCCTCACAGGGAAGGATTTCTTCTGTATATCTAAACTAAATTTCCTCATTCTCCCTTGTCCTGTCACTACACTTCCTGATGCAAAACCCATCTCCAGTTCCTCATAGACCCCTCTCTAAAACCTTTGTACTCTGGCTCGGAGGAGGCTGAGGCTTTTAGAGATATTCTCTCTCTAATTCTTGTCATTTCAGACCCTGCAAAGCTACAGGCACATTCACACCTTTGTTTTATGATGCCATTTTTGACTCCCACTGTTCTGGTCCATCAGCACCTGCTCACACATTTAAGCCCCAAGAAGGAGCTGAGATGGCAGCAGAGCCAGGCCCTGTAATGAGCAGAGCTGCCCCAAACCATCTGGAATACAACAACACTTACTGCAGCTGCCTCTCCTGGTTTCTTTGAGAAAGAGAAGACATTCTGCCACAACCTCATGGAAACAACCTCTGTAAAAGTATTTTCACTGCTGAAACTTGCTGCAGTGTGGGATATTTTTAGGGTCCCCAGGACAAAGGAGGAATTGAGAATCTGACTCCATGTGCTTAGAAGGCTAATTAATTATTTTATGCACTTATATTATAATAAAGAATGCTATACTAAAACTATACTAAAGAATAGAGAAAGGATCTAACAGAAGGCATAACAAGACATTAATGAAAAAATTGTGACTGCTTCCAGAGTCCTGACACAGCTGGGCCATGATTGGTCATTAAGTAAAAACAATTCACATGTTGGATAAACAATCTCCAACCACATCCAAAGCAGCAAAACACAGGAGAAGCAATCAGATAATTCTCTGAAGTTTCTCACCTTCCCAGAAGAAAAAATCCTGGTGAAGGGATTTTTCAGAAAAAATGACAGTGACAGCAGAGCAGGAAACATTCCCAAAACCATGAGAGGATGGAAGGCACTAAGCCCAGCCCTGTCCCTCCCCCTGGGGCCACCAGAGCTGCCCTTGCTGCACTCACCAGGCGGTTGGCGAGGGTGATGGTGCAGGCTGTGGCTTCAGCTTCCTGCTGGCACCTGAGTTTGTCTGATGTGGCCTTCTCAAACCGGGCTGTGAGCTTGGCCAGGTTCTCGTTGAGGCGCTGTGGGTTAAAAACAGGAGAAATCAGGAACAGCACAACTCAGGGGAGACCTGGAGCTGCTGGAGGAGTCCAGAAGGCCATGAAGACACTCCAAGAGCTGGACTCCTCTGCTCTGGAGACTGAGAGAGCTGGGGATGTCCAGCCTGGAGAAGGCTCTAGGGAGAGCTCAGAGCTCCTTGCAGGGCCTAAAAGGGCTCCAGGACAGCAGGAGAGGGACTGGGGACAAGGGATGGGGGGACAGGATATAGGGAATGGCTCCCATTGCCAGAGGGCAGGAATGGATGGGATATTGGGAAGGAATTGTTCCCTGGGAGGGTGGACAGGCTCTGGCTGCCCCTGGATCCCTGGAATTGCCCAAGGCCAGGCTGGACATTGGGGCTGGAGCAGCCTGTGACAGTGGGAGGTGTACTTGGGACAGTGGGAGGTGTCCCTGCCATGGCAGGAGTGGCACTGGGATGGGCTTTGAGATCCCTTCAAGCCCAAGCCAGTCAGGGATCCTGTGATCCCGAGGCAAACCCTTGTGCACAGCTGGCCAAGCTCCAGCCCAGCTCATCCACCCAGGGCTGGCACCAGGAGCCAGCACAGAGCAGGACTGGGCTGTGCTACAGCTTGGAACTCACCCTCGGCACAGGCAGAGGCAAAGGACACTCAAAATGAATTTATTGGGGCTTCTGGCTGAGCCCTGATGAGGAATGCTATGGCTGAGCAATGAGCAGGCAGCTGAGGAACCCAAATTTGATATATCAGCCCCTTGTCTCTGAGCAGTCCTTGAGGCTCTGCTGATTCCCCAGGTCCTGTTCAAATCCCCAAGGGGCTCCTGGAGCTCTGAACCCTCTCCAAATCATGTCCTCACACTGTTTCCAGCAAGGAATATAGTAAGTGAGCTAAATGGCTCTGCTCTGAGAGCTGCCCCAGCAAGGTGGGACCATGTCCTGTGCAGGTCAGGGCTGGGAAGGCAGCAGGAGCCAAAGCACCTGCAGAGAAAACTGGAGAGCCCTGTTCTTGTTCACACTCGGATCTAAACCAAACCAACAGCTCCCACAAGCACTTGGAGCATTTCACTTCTGATAAGAAAAGTAATAATTGATTTTATCTGCACCCAATGCAGACTGCTTAAGGCTAAACTGCTTGTAAATCACTTTAACATTGAGCTACACACTAGAAACAAGCCCAAAAATGAAAAAGGATTATATTAGAGATCTCTGCAGCTCTCCTGGATACTGGCAAACACAAAGCAGCCTCTCCTTGACCTTCCTTGGAACAATAACACCAAAAGTTTCTGTCCCTGTGTGTATGTGGATCTATCAGCCTACAAAGGCTCAGGTATATCACATTCCACTATAAAAGCACGAGCTGATAATTGATTTTCTCTAGAATATATGCATATACCTGGTCTGCAGGGCCCCACCAGGGGCACACAAATACAGCTGTGTGCAGATGTGGACACACCTTTCACTCCTACCTCCAGCAGCTCCAGGTGCAGAGCACTCAATTCCCAGGTAAGGAAAAAACAACAGAAAGTCCTTAATGTTTTGGACAATCAGAAATTCCTCATTTATTAATAAAAATGAGCATGAGACAGCTTGGGGCCCAGCTGTGAGCAGGTATGAATCAGCAGCCAGCAGTGAAGCTATCCAAGAGATCCCAGATAAGCAAGGATGTACCTCCACATCCATCCCACACCACCCTGCATCACTCCCCATCTGCAGAGAGGAGAGAGCCCCTAAAGCAGGCAGTTTTGTAAGAGCCTGCCAGAGGAGCAGCAGTAATCTCCCCAAAGATTGCAATTTTCTTTAACAAAATCCCACTCCTTTGAGGGAAAAAAAATAAAAAGCCCAGGCATAAAAAAAGCTTTGGAGAAGAGCAACATAAAGGGATGAAAAAAGTTCCCCAGCACTGTATGGCACATCTGAGGTGGGAGAATTAGACACCAAAGCCCTCTAAATCCATCCCTGCTTCAGGTGCCTCCTTTCATCTGCAGCAGGAAGGGGAGGCCAGAGAGTTCTGCACCATTTTCTTGTATTTTTAGTTTAAAAGTGTAGTAAGCATTTTAAGAATGATAAGCCCTTGAAAGCATCAAGGGAGTGATGTGTTTTTTAACAGGATGAGGTGTGGTGGAGGGGGTGAGGGCAGCAGAGGGACCTCACTCACTGGGACCCTGATCCTGCTGTGGATCCAGCCCAACAGCCCAGCCCTGGAGGGGATCCCACTCCCAAAGAGAGACCCCAAAACCAGAGCTGCTGCTTTCCACAGCCTGTTCTTAGCAGGTATCATGCTGGGAGGGAGCAGGGGGGAAAGCAGGATAAAGCAGGATGTGTTTTTACATAGAGATAATTTTCTGAAGGAAAGCGATAAAGGTCTCACTCTGCACTCTGTGGAAATGCACTTTTAATCATGCTGTAATTTCTTCTATTCAGGGATTTTTTTTAATTTTTTTTTTTTTAAGTAGCAAAAATCCAAATAACATCCAAGATGTGCTGCCAGGGAGCTGTGCCGTGACAAATGAGGCTCCTGCAAGAGCACTTGTCATCCTGCAAAAGCAGGCACTGAGTGTGCAGCCAGACCAGCTCTGTGCTCCCAGCACTGAATCAGCCTCCAGGTCCTATCCCCTGCCCTCTGCAGCACACTGGGAACACCCTGGTTTGAGATAATGACTTTTCTGAGGGTCCAGGAGAAGAGGTAAATTACATTAAAAAATTAAGTGGGAGTAACAAGGATTCTTATTTAGCCTTCCTCTTTGGGTACAAGCAAGGCTGGAGAAGAACAGAGAAAATTCAGACAGCAGCAATATTCAGCCAAAGGAATCACAGAATTCCTTTGGCTGGAAGGGATCTTAAAAGCCTTTCCACCCCTGCCATGGCATGAACACCTCCCACTGTTCCCGGCTGCTCCCAGCCCCAGTGTCCAACTTGGCCTTGGGCATTGCCAGGAATCCAGGGGCAGCCACAGCTGCTCTGGGCACCTGTGTCAGGGCCTGTCCAGCCTCCCAAGGAACAATTTCTTCCCTTTAACTAACCTAAATTTCATCTCTTTCAGTTTGAAGCCATTCCCTCTGTCCTGTCCCTCCATCCCTTGTCCTCTCCTGGAGCCCATTTAGGCCCTGGCACGGGGTCTAAGCAGTCCCTGGAGCCTTCTCCTCTCCAGGTGAGCACCCCCAGCTCTCCCAGCCTGGCTCCAGCCCTTGGAGCATCTCCATGGCCTCCTCTGGGCTCTCTCCAGCAGCTCCAGCTCCTCCCTGTGCTGGGGCAGCTCTGCAGGTGGGGTCTGACCTGAGCACAGGGGCAGAGGGGCAGAATCCCCCTCCCCTCCCTGCTGCCCATGCTGGGGGCTCAGCCCAGCACAGAGCTGGATTTTGGGGCTGCCAGTGCAACAGGAGGGACAGAAAACCCTACAACCTTCAACCCCTTGGATTCCCACCCTGCTTTAGAACACAAGCACCGAGCAGCACCTTAGCCCAAGCTGAGGATTCCCCCAGGTAGGGACAAGCAGGACGGGTCCCCCCAAGGTCACTCACAGAAATTTTGGCCTTGACAGTGGCCAGCTTGTCCTGGGCTGCTGCCAGTTCAGCATTGGCCCTGTCCAGGGCCTGTCTCTTGGGCTGCACCTCACAGAAGACGCGGTGGAAGCGCTCGATGTTCAGCACCCACGAGCACAGCCCAGCCGCCGCTGCCGACTTGGTGGCCACGAACTCGGGGTTGAAGCTGGGGTCCTGCAGATAGGGCTGCAGGGCTTTCAAGCAGTTCTCATGGATGTTCTCCTTGTTGAACTTGATCAAGGAGTCCAGGAAGCTGTCTACCCTTGCCATGGCCACTCTGGCTGCTTTCCAGCTCCTGTCCTTGGGGATCTTCCCTCCCGGGGCTGTCAGCACCATTACAGCTGCTGTGACGTTGCTGACAGCAGAAGGAGGTGACCCAAAGGACCTCAGCTCCGTCAGATTGGTCTGAAAAGGGGAAAACAAGGTTGTTAGGTAAAAATGAATTGGCTTTCTTTTCACTCTGCCACTAATAGAGTCAGGCTCCCAGGCTATCAATCTGATAAATTGGGCTCCTCTGGGCCCCAGCAGTGCTGCCTTTAGATCACTGCTCTGAATGTTTGCAGCACACCTGCTCCATTCCCTGCTCCTGACATCCCACCTGGGACCAGCACGGCACACTGCTCCTCCCCAGGCTCCTGGGGGAGCAGGAGGTTTTATGCCTTCTCAGAAGATTTGGATAAATAAGAATGAAACTAATAGAAATAATGCTCAGGCCCTTCATGCTCCCTCCTACCCAGGCTGAGATGCCAGGGCCAAATCCATCCTCTGATTCCCACATCCTGCAGCCCTCAGGGTTTAGAGAATGCATCTGCTGAAACAGCCCATGTATCCTCACAGAGCAATCAGCCAAACTGGACTGGAGAAACCAAAAGGGCATTTTTGTCTCTAACTCTTGATTTCCCAAGTTTTCAAGCTCACTATCACACTATGCATGAACTGTAGACCAAAACAAATGGCAGGTCCATCTCTCAGGCACATCACTGAACCACAAAATGAACAAGGAAAAGGCCTTTGAGATCATCAAGTCCAACATATGACCCAACACCACCTTGTCAACTAAACCATGGCACTGAGTGCCACATCAAAAGGGAACCCTTGGAGCACCCTTGAAGGACAAACCTTTCAAGGCACAAGAACTCCTCCCAAAACCAATCTCCTGCAATCAGAGCAATGCTAATCTCCTGATCACACCTTTTCCCAGTGACATCTTCCTTTGCACCAGCTTTGTCTGCTCCTCTCCATGGCAATGAGTGAATGGGAACATGGTGCAGCCTCGTGGGTTCTCCGAGTTCCACCAGGAACCCCAGAAACACAGAATTAACCAGGCTGGAAAAGACCTTTGACATCAGCAAGTCCAACCTGTGACCAAACACCATCTTGTCAACTAAATCATGGCACTGAGAGCCACATCCAATCCTTTTTTACACACTTTAGCACCAGCAGGGAGGAAGCTGGAGAAAGGACAATAAAATGCACAGAACTTGGGACATCAGAGGACACAGCCCCTCTCCCCCAGTGAGGAGGAAAACCACTGAGGGAGCCCTCACCCTACCTTGTTGAGGGTGTTGAGAGCAGCTTGGGCAGCTGCCAGGGCAGGCTCAGCCTTGGCCAGGTCCTCCTCACAGTCCTTCTGCTTCTGCTCCACCTCCTGGGCAATGAGGGCCACCTTCCGCTCCTCCTCATCAGCCACTGCTTTCTTTCTGCTCACCTTCTCCGTCTCCACCCCCACCACCTGGATCAGCTTGTCAGCATCCTCGTTCTTCTGCTTCAGCTCCACCTCCTGGGCTGCCAGCTTGGCCTTCAGCTCATCCACCTGCAGGGCAGAGATTTGTGTGAGCTGGGCTGCCCTGCCTGCTCCCCAGTGCCCAGCACAGCCTCACACCCAGTGAGGGACCCCAGGGCAGGGACCCCTGGCTGTCAGCAGAGTCCTGCTGATGCCTTCACTCTGCTGACTCCTCGTGTTTTACTCCACCAGTATGGCCATGGTGGCAGCTCCTCACCCCTGCTCACACACAGGAGCCCTCAGCAGCATTTGCCCAGGAGGAAGCTTACACAGGCTCTCACCTACAGACAGAAAACCTCCTGTAAAATCCCCATTTCAGTGAACTCACCCAGACTCTGGGCAGAGCACAGAGGCTTTCACTGCCTGATCTCAGGCTTGCAAATGTTCCCTTAGAGCTCCTGGGGTACATCTTTACCCACATACAAATACTCACAGGAAGGAAAGCAGCCACTGCTTTTGGTGATACCATTGTGATACCAGAAGGGAGAGCACAGCCTGCAGTCCATCAACTGAAGCTGCTGACATTTGGCATTGGCTTCATGTGGAGAGCAGTTTTTCAGGGCTCTCCACACGCCCTCCATCCATCACCATGCCCTGCTCCTGGCTCTGTGGGACTGCTCTCAGCAGGACAAAGGCACAGCTGTAAATCCAGGCTCACAGAATCCCCCCGTGGTGTGACAAACCCAGCAGCAGCTCCTTGTGCAGCTCCAGCTCTCTGGGGGCTGCCGGAAATTGAAGTGGGCTCTGCTGATGGCTGATATGGCTGTGACCTTCTGCCCAGAAATCAGCCTTTGTGTGCTGGATATACACACAAACAGCAGCTCCAGGGGTTTACAGGGCCAGGACAAAACAAGCAGGGGATTAAAATCCACAGGCACTCAACAGCAGCACAAAGAGAAGGTGTAAGCTCAGCCCCGGGCAACACACAATGCCCTGCCAAGCACAATGGAAGGGGAAATGACTTTGTCAGGATTTTAGAAAAGCAAGAATGCTGGAGAAGGAGTGTTTGCAAGGGCCTGAAGAGACAGGACAATTGGGAATTACTTCAGATTGAAGAAGGGCAGGGTTAGGTTGGCTATCAGGAAGAAATCCTTCCCTGGGAGGGTGGGAGGCCATGGATCCCTGGCAGTGCCCAAGGCCAGGCTGGATGGGGCTTGGAACAACCTGGGGCAGTGCAAGGTGTCCCTGTGACAGTGGAAGGTTTCCCTGCCATGGCAAGGGGTGGAAAAGGATGATCTTTAAGATCTCTTGCAACCCAAAGAATTCTGTGATTCTGTGATTCCATGAGAAACCTGTGAGCAGCTTCCTGAGTGCAGAACAATCTGATAAGCAATTAGTAATGTGAGGTGGAAAGGCAAAGAGCAAAGCAAATGAGAAATTCAAGGGTAATGTGCTGTGACTTCATCAGAAAAAGGAAGGGAGAAGCCCTTGCCTACCACCAGAACAGCATGAGAAAAATTATTGAAGAGAAGAAAACCTGGAGGGCAGGCTCCCAGAAGACTCATTTTATCTGATTGTCCCTGCCTTGTTTCAAGAACACAAAATACATCAAAAGGTCAGCGATTAATTGATAGCGGCAGGCAGGCTGGAATGTGGAATGCAATGATGCAATATTAACCACAGCCATCCTCAGAATTACTCAGCAATGGGTGCTGACCTCTTGGTGGCACACAGCACTCTGAAAAACAAATGACTCATCCCACACATCTTCCCAATCCATTATCTCCTAACGGGAAGGAGGCTTTGGGACGGAGGCTTCAGCTTCCTGAGTGCTGAGGATGCACTGGCCGCAGGGAGAGGTGCCTGTAAAACATTCCTAGAGGAGCAAAGTTTGTCAGCAGCATCCAGGTGGCCAAATCTCCACAGGAAGGAAAAATAAAAGGGGGTAGAGGAAGAGGGGACCACGGTGAAAAGAGGCAGAGAGGTTATTTTGAAATGGGAACAGCAAAGTAAAAAACACCTGCAGCTTCTGATACAACAGCCCCTAGTGCTGAGGCCACTCTGAGCCTACAGAATTACACAAACCTCATCCTTAACTGAGCCCTGGAGGATGCCAGGGATGAGCACCAGGCCCCAGAGCTACAGCACAGCCAGGTGATATCCAGGGATCAAATTCCTCCATCTTTACTTTGAAAATTCCCTCAGCACATCACTCCCAACACAACCTGAAGGTGACACACCTGAGTGAGAGAGGACTCTCCACTTCCTCAGCCCCAAGTATTTCCATGAGTGAATGTAAAGTTCAGCCATTTAAACCCATGTTCAAGACTGAACATGCTGGTATGATTTCCAATACTGATAAATATCCACACTCTGCTTTCAAATCAACAGCAGTTTTGACTATTGCGCACATCTGGTAATTTAGGTGTTTAATTTTAGGCCCCCAGTGCTAATTTTAGACTTGAATTTGACATGTTTGTCCTCACTGCTTTGCATCTTAATTACCTGCTCAAGGAGGCACCTCTCAACCCAGCCTCACTGCAACCAGACACCAACACTTTCATCCTCCTTGGGATTTGATTTTCCCATTTTAACCATTGCCTCCAAGTCCCCCACCCCTGCTTTGTGGCTCAGCAGAGAACCCTGCCCACACAGCACCCACTGAAGAGAAGCCTGAAAGATTCGCATGTGTCACAACAGACCCAGGGACTTGTTCTCAAAAATTCATTTCATATTAGCTGCTCTCCCCAAAAAAATAAACCTAATCCACCTTACCCACCACTGGGGAGTCCTGAAAAAACAGCAGCACCCCACAGGTCCATCAAAGCTATTGCCTGCATGGGTGAGGTGAGGTTGTTGGAAAATATAGCAAGTTTAAAATTTAAAATTTATAATTTCAGCAGGTTTGTTTGCCTTTGTTCTCGGGGAAGGGAATTTCTGTTTCTTTCCAGAGCATTATTCCACCAGGTAAGGCCTGATGAATTTAACATCTTAACAGATTGGGAATAGGAGAGAAGGTACAGAAAAACTAACAACAGCTCCAAACATCAGCCCTGTCGTGGTCTGAGACACCTGGTCTGAGAAAAGAGAAATAAGAATAAGAACCCAATTAGCATCAGAGGTAATGAGAACATAATTGGCATCAGAGGGGAAGAGATCTGGAACCAACAGGAAACCAAAGACTAAGAACTCCATGATATCAATGAACACTGAACCAGTGAATCTCTATGTGTTTTGACTGCATAAGATTTGTGAAAAAACTGGCAAAATTCATGTGCCATGGAATGATTTTCTCTGCAAACCCAGGTTATGTGTGGATGAAATAATTTCTGTTGCACATCCTGGCCAGAACATAATAATGCCTCAATTCTCTAACACTAAAAGCGTTGTTGGAGGGGTTTTGTTTTCCCTGTAGTTTTGGTGACAGGGTGAGGTGTGTGCTGGACAGTGAGGACACGGCCCCATGGCTCTGGTGGGTGCCACCATTGCTCTCTGCTACCCCTTCCCTCCAAAGGAGATGCTAAAACCTGCACAGGGTACGTGGCAGTGCCCACCCTTGCCATGCCCTGCTCTGTGAGTAGAGCCTGTTTGAAGGCAGATGGAGATATCAGTGCTGAGAGCACCAGCCCAGCCCATCCATCACCTCCAGGCACGCTGTGTCCCCCAAGTGTGACAGATGAGATTGATGCCCCCAGCACGCCCCAGAGCAGATGTGTGGAAGGGGATGGACCTGCCAGTCCTTCCTTCTCATCAACCCTCCTGCATTCCTCCAGAGCAGCTCCAGGAGAGCCTCATTTGACACTGGAGAAGCTTTGTGAGCAAACATTTGTGAGAGTTAATAGAATATGAAATGGAGAGCAAAATGGGAGTGTAGCAACAGATGTAGGTGTCACTGCAGAGAAGGTTGGGATACACCCAGAACAACTTCTAGGCACTACCAGAGGAGAGTGACAGAGGGAGTCTTCAGTTGGGGGATTTTGGGATGACTGATGTACATTTCAGACATGTGTTAGCTCTCTTTAAAAATGGATTGCATAATAAAAGGAAAAATGAACATCAGCCTCATTTTAACATCATGCACTGCTTAGTTTGAAAGAGTCTTGCTGGGGTTATTGTAGATTTCCTGGATGCAACTCCAAAAATCACTGACTGTCCTGTATTTTCTAAGCTGTTTTGTCACCACAGCTGAAATTTAACCATTAAAAGAGGATGGCAGAGTCAGCTGGATCCCAATCTCGTTTTACTTACCGAAATCTTGCAGTTACCTCCCAAACAGCAGAGTCTGGGCACACACCTCTCCATTCTCCTTTCTAGTGCAGAGCATCACTTCTGTTCCTCCAGAAACCCAGCTCAAGCCAGACTAGAGCCAGGATCCAGCCCAGATTTCTTCCCTCTAAAGCTGCCCCTCGAACCAGACAAGAAAAACAAGGAAAATCAACCCCAAGGAGTCCTTACCTGTGCAGAGGTGCTCTTGAGCTTCTCCAGGCCGTTCTCCAGGTGCTCCATTTTTGCCTTTAACTCCCTGTCCTTGCTCAGCAGAAGGCTCTGGTAGAGTTTGATTTGCTCCAGGAAGGACTTGGGGGTGGTGTAGTTGTAGCGGCGCTCATTGCTCAGGTACAGCTGGGACACCTCATTGACACTGATGTGGACGTGGGCCATGAATTTACTTATTGAATCCTTGACTGAATCCTAAAGGGAAGATGGGAAGATGAGGAGAAACTGTTTTAAACAGAAAACTATATATAAACACAGGTCTGTGCTGAATAGAAAGGAATTTGGTAACTTTTGATTCTGCAGCAGCACAATCCAGGGTGTAACACCTCAGCTGATCCCTTTTCACTCTTATCTCTAAAATAACTTTGTTGCTCATCTACTTTATACCCCTTTTTCATATCTTTTTATCTCACATTATCTTATTCCAAGCAATTTCTCTACAAAATAACAGCAAGTATAATTTTGGGCTTTTCTCCTGTTCAAATGGGAAAAGTGCACACTCCTAAAAAGAAACATTGTAGGCTTTATTCTTCCTAAACCTCGCCTGGAAAAGCTAAATAAACAGAAATGAATCTCTATTCTAGTAGCAGATTGTCATTGCTGAGAACTTGACCTATTTTTGCCCTTGAGATTTCCAGAGGCTCAGACACAAGTGGGGAGAGAAGCAGGTTATTTTCTGTGCAGGTTTGGGGCTGCCCTTGTGCTGGCAGAGCTGTCCTTTCCCTGGCAGTGCCATCAGCTCCCAGTAAGATATCCTCATCAGCTCCAAGAGACACAGGAGCATGGTGCCCGTGGCTCTACCCATGGTCGTCTCCAAAAAAATGTGGAATGTGCCTCAGTGATGGTTTGGTTGAGTTTAAAGCACTTCAGTGCCACCAGTGATGCCCCTCTGGACAGCCACCTGGATGTGTTGAAGCCAACCCAACCCTCCCTGAAATGGAAGGAGTGACATGGGGCCTCCTCTGGTGTCATTGTCATATTTTCTGAAAAATCCCTTCGCCAGGATTTCTTCTCCTGGAAAGCTGTGAAGCCTCAGAGAAAAATGAAAGCAATAATTATCTGATTTGCTTCTCCTGTGTTTTGCTGCTTTGGAATGTGGTTTGGAGATTGGTCATTAACTAAAAACAATTCACATGTTGGATAAGCAATCACGGTCAGGCTGTTTCGGGTCTCTGGAGAGAGTCACAGGTTTTTCATTAGTATCTTATTAAGCCTTCTGTTAAATATCCTTTCTCTATTCTTTAGTATAGCTTTAGTATAATATAGTACAATGTAGTACAATGTAGTACAATGTAGTATAATGTAGTATAATGTAGTATAATGTAGTATAATGTAGTATAATGTAGCATAATATAGCATAATATAGTATAACATAACATAGTGTAGTATAACATAATATAACGTATTATAACACAACATAGTATAATATACTATAACATAACATAGCATAATATCATATCATATCATAATAAATTAGTCATCTAAGAACATGGAGTCAGATTCACGTTTCCTTCCTGCCACAGCAGACCCTGAAAATGCCCCACCCTGGCTGTGCCCAGCACTGTTCCCGGTGTCCCCCAGTGTCCCAGCACAGGATCTGTGTGGTGCTCACCTGCAGGGTGTCCATGTCCCGCAGGAAGCGGAGGCTGACGGACTCCAGGGCCTGGCGGGGCCATGGTTGGAAGCAGTCCATGGTGGTGCAGCTGGCCAGCGCCGGGAAGCGGCGGCTGCGGAGGCGCAGCTTGGGGCCCACGGGGGACAGGCACAGAGCCACCTGAGGAGCAGGACAGGGCACTGAGGGGCAGGGCAGGGAGAGCAGCACCTGCCCTGCCGCTGAAACGGAGGGAAAGTTTAATAGATTTCCATCTATTTCAGATTTAGGTAAAATGCACCGTTTAAATTATTAAGTCTGTAGCTTGCTTACATACATGAGATGTGTTGTTTAGTCTGGGCTCAAAACTACCTGTTCTCACAAAAAACTTATACTCACAAAAGAATGTAAAAAGAGATAAGAGAGACTTCTTAAACTTTGAAACATAAACTGCAAGGAACAAACAAAACTACTTCAGAGTTCTTTCTGTACTTTCTAATTAAAAAAATAGCCACAAGTGTAACACAAAACTAGTAAAAACTAGTATATTAGTTTTAAAAATATATTTAAAAACTACTAAGTTTGTAGAATCCATAAATATATGTGTAATGTAAACAATAAACAGCCTCTGCTTGATGATATTGGTCAGTTGCTCAGGAGTCCTGGATTCTCAAAATAGGAGGCAAAGCAATTCCTTCTCTAGCTGGGAACCGAGGACAAATGATCCAAATCTCAGGCCCAAGAGCAAAAACAACCTGGACTGAAGAAAGAAAACAAGAAGGATGGGACTTCATAACCTAAAGCTGTAATTGGACAATTAAATCCAATATGCAAATGGACCACAGATGGAAACTAAACTTTGTTTACAAATCTATGTCCTGAAGAGCTGGTTTTTGGCCTTGCTACACAGAAAAACCACAATAGGATGAAGGCCTTGTACCTCCTGGGGCTTGGAACTCTGGAATTTTGTCTTTCTGGCTAGGGAAAAGTACTGGAACTAGCTACTAATCCAATAACAGGCTACAAATATGTGTGTGAAGAACACAGAGAATCTATAAAAGGAAAAAGGCAAAAAATCATTCAGCACTAACCCTTCGTGCTCCATCTCACCTTCAGCTGCCGTCGGACACGCTCGATGAAAAACCTCCAGCAATTCTCCCTGGAATCCACCAGCCCCCGGCCCCTGACTTCACTCCTCACACTGCTGATGATGTTTTCCACTTCATCATCAGGGAAGAGATCTGGGATTTCCCCTAGGAGAGGAGGGCATGTTTGGGTTTGCACATGTGGACGTTGTTGTAGTCTCAGAGCAAAGGGAAACTGCTGTTCCCTCTTCAGGGGCTCAGGGACATCCTATTTTCAGGTAAAACCCCTGCACCAGATCCCCCTGAGCCCCAGAAGCAGCAAAGGGGCACACAAGGTCATTCTGCTGAAAAATAAACATCTGTTAGAGCAAACTTCCTTATAAAACACAAGGGAAAGGATGATAGACTAGAGTCAAGGTACAGAAAATCAATTTATTTTTTTTTTTAGCTCTGTAGTCTAATTAGATTTAAAAAGAAATATTCAAATCCCTAATATGCCATACGTATTATAAAATCATTGTAGCTTTGCAAGTGCATTAATTGCACGTAAAATTTTTGCAGCTGTTCAGGGCCTTTTCCAGCAGTGACCAAATAACTCCCAGACGATCCAAACATTTTATGAGTTACAAATCTTGTAAAAAACTTTTATAAGTTAATAGTTAAGCAGCTGTTTGCCAATAATGCTACCAACCATATTTTTTTTCTTAGTGTTTCCTTAATATATCACATATTCACTTCATTTCTGGCTTTTGATTTGATTAAAATCATCATTATTGAGCCAGATACTTCCAATATGTGCACTGATCACTTAGGGAAATACACTAATCAGAAATCTGCTCATTCATCAAGAAGATTAAAAGGTATATTTTGTTCCAGATAATGACAACAAGTGAAACAAGTAATAAAGACATTTCTCACTATCTCAGGTTGCTCCAAGCCCCATCCAACCTGGCTCTGAACATTTCCAGGGATCCAGGGGCAGCCACAGCTGCTCTGGGCACCCTGTGCCAGGGCCTTCACCTCAAATTTAAGGATAACTAATTGGACAGAAGCCAAAAAGTCCCACCTGAGCAATTTACTAGAAGAGAACAAAAAACCTAATTGCTTTTGTGAGGTGTTTTACCAGGAGCACCTGGCCTGGTTTTTCTCTGTTTGTTATTTTGCCTTTTATTAAACCTTTTTATTTCCAACATTGCAACAGAAGCCATCCTGCTGATTTTTACACCTCCAAGGGTAGCTGAGCCATCTTGGGTGTGTTATAGACATCTGAGAGCTCATTAGACCTGGCTGGAGGAGGCTCCTGTAACACGAGGGCTGTACCTGATGCCAGGAAGTCGTTGACCAGCACCAGGAACTGCTCGTCTGCGACCTGTGCATCGCTCAGAAGGAACACAGAGCCCATGTTCTTCAGCCCCGCCTTCAGGTACAGGTTTGCCAGGTCTGCCTGCAGGGGGGACACCAGGAGGGCTTGCATGCTGCAAAGCATGGGGCAGGCACAGAAATGGGATCATTCAGAATCAGCTCAGTGGCTGAGAACATCAACACAGCGGAGGGCTGAGGCTCAGGGCTGGTCTGGAATGTTCTCAGGGCACTGCCAGGGGAGCCCAGGTGTGGCTGCAGCCCTGGGCACACACACAGCAGCAAGGCATGTGCTCCTCTCCACAGGAGCATGTTGTCTCTGGGTGTTTCAGTATCTCATTTACATTAGAAGAGCCCTCTAAGGACATCATATCCAACTGTTCCCCAGAGTAGCTAAGGCCATCACTAACCCACGTCCCTAAGAGCCACATCCATATGGCTTTTAAATCCCTCCAGGGGTGTGCATTTCACCACCTCCCTGGGCAGCTGTGCCAGGGCTGGACAGCACTTTCAGTGAAAAAATATTCCCTAATATCCACCCTAAGCCTGCCCTGGCCCAGCCTGAGGCCATTCCCGCTCCTCCTGTCCCTGTTCCCTGGGAGCAGAGCCCAACCCTCCTGGCTGTCTCCTCCTGGCAGGAGCTGTGCAGAGCCACAGGGTCCCCCCGAGCCTCCTTTTCTCCAGGCTGAGCCCCTTTCCCAGCTCCCTCAGCCCCTCCTGGAGCTCTATTCCTTCCCTGGACACACTCTAGCTCCTCAATGTCCTTCCTGTCCTGAGTGTCCCAGAGCTGTCCCCATAGCTGGAGGTGTCCCAGCAGTGCCAGCACAGGGGATGAGCACTGCCCTGACCCTGCTGCCACCCCAGAACTGGGTCATCCCAGGTGGCCTTGACCTCTTGCCCACCTGGGCTCACAATCATCCTCCCCCATTCTCTCTCCCATCACACACCACCCCCTTCCGGGCAAACTCTTCTCTTTTTTTCCTTCCCCTCCAATTCAAGTCCCCCACCTTGAGGTCAGGGACGCCGTAGCCTTTCCTCAGGGTGATCTGGAAGACCTCCATGGAGCAGAGGAAGGCAGCCAGGCGGGTCAGGCTCTGCTTGCCCGTGCCGCCCACGCCGACCAGGAGCGCGTTCCCCCGCGGCGCCTCCAGGACACGGCTGATGCGGCAGCTGCACCGAGCCATGCAAAACTTCTCATTAATAACACTGCTCTCCCATTTCTCTGCCCACTGCTCCTCAATACATATTTTATTCACTAGGAAATTGCCATTCTTCACCCCTCTCAGAACACAGTCTTGGAGATGTGGCAGCAATCAATGCTCATCTCTGATGAGACCTGTCCAAAAACACCCCCAAAGTTTGGTGGAAATTTAAAATGTGCCTATTTTTTTCCCACCTGCCAAGTCCTGCTGGACAGAACAATGTTTAAGTGAAGGTCTTTGCAGGGAGTGCAAGGGGAAAAGGATGTTACATTGACATGCAAAAACAGAGCAAAATTCAAGGCTCTGACCCCCCTCCCCAGAAAAGCCCCTCTCTTTTCTCAGGGCTTTGGGATTTGTGCACAGGTGAGCCCTACTGAGCATTAGAGAACATCCACACCTGGCTGGAATAGCACAAACCTGCCTGGAAAACAATCTCTGTTCCTTTTATCCACACCATCACTACATAAGAGTGAGATTTTCTCACTCTTGCAATGAATTTGCTGTTATTTCCCAAGTCTGCTCACCTGAGAGTCCTGTGGTGAACTCTGTCTGCCTCCCTTTTGTTGTCCTTAAGCAAACGCTGACACCCCCACATGTTCCCTGCTAGGTGAAGGGGGTCCAGAGGATCCCAGCTGTGGAACCCTCCCTGTCCAGGGTCTAAAACACAAGCCCCATTCCTTTACTCATCTCCCTTCACTATTTTTCTGGATTAATCTATTTTTTTTTCATTTAAGACTGTGAGAAACACTACCCTGTTTTATTACAACTCCAGTGTTCCATAATCTATGCACTGACTCTGACAGATTGTTTTATAATTTAATAATTTCTGTGAAATTATTTCCATAAAAGCAATCCAGACTGTGAGGAGAGCTTTAGCATTCCTGCTCTGAATTACCCAGGCCAGCTCTGCCTGTGTTCCTGCCTTGATGTGCTCTGTGCTGTGACACAGCCCTGGATGAGGTGACTGACAGGTATCCCCCATGGCCCTACACATATTAAGTCATCAAATGTCTTTTTTCCTTCTTTTTCTCTCCCAATTGAAAATCTTCAGCAAATTCAAGCTGACATTCAGAAGCTACTTGAGATGGAAGGAGTTGTGTATTTCAGCCAAATGCAATTTCCAAATGCAGTGAATGAGATTCACTCAGCTCCTGTGAAATTGGCAAGTGCTGCTGGATGCTCAAATCTTCCTTTCCTCATTATTCTCAGTATGAACCGGAGGGGCAGAGCCATGTTTTGCAAATTCCAATTGCAAATCCTGATTTATGTAAAGTGCAAAAGGAGTACAGGGTCAATATTCCTGACACCATTCTGCAGGCAATGCAAGCAGAAAGACTCATGGACAACAGGACAGCAGATTGATTCCATGGCCCCCATGGATGGAGGAGGGAATGCCCAGACTAATCACAGGTTGGGAGCCCTTGGAACAGACAAATTTGTATGTGTATTTATATATATTATATACTTATGTTATTCATATTATATAATATATAAATAAAATATATCAAAATAATATATGTAATTATATATTAATATATTTATATATATATTGTATATTAATATATATTTTATAAAGTTTATTTTTATATTTTTACATATATGTAAATACGTATCTATATATTTGTGTATATATATACATATACATACATACACACACACATATATATATATGTATTTATATATATTTACACATATGAAAATGCTACTCCTGTATATATACAGATATATATATAACAGACTGCCAGGTCCAGTGAGAATTAAAACCACCCACCCTGGCTGCAGCAGGTCAGGGGCTTCCTCCCAGCTTAGAGTCCCAAATCTGCACCTCCTAGGACAAGGTTTCTGTACAAATTCAAGCTCTGATTGCCAGGGCAGCACAATTTCCTGAAGCCACCTAAGGCCAGCTCTGCATCCCAGCACTCAGAAGTGATTCTGTCCCTGGTGGGATTCCCCCAGGCTGTGAGTGAGAGCTGGAGGTCCCCCCAAAGCATGTAAACAGCTTCATAATAATCATCAGGAGGATTATTTTCATATAGTCCCACATGCCCAATTTCCAGCTGGAATCCACCTGCACCCCCAGGCATCTCCATGCAAGCAGGTTTTCCAAAGGATCAAAGCAGTTTAAATGCCTCCATCCTTTAAAAGCAGTAGGCTGAATGCACATAATCTTACTTTATACAGAGGAAAATCCCTCTAAGGGTCTGTGTAAATGTGATCCTAAACCAACAGTCAGCATCTGGGGAAAGCCCAGTACAACCAGTTCTGTCCTGGCTGGCAAGGGAAGACAGAAAAGCACCTGAATGTTGTCACATCTGAGAGATGTTCATGCAGAGTGCAGGACCTGGCACTTCGCCCTGTAGAACTACAAATTATTTGCCTCAGCCCATGGATCCATATTCCTACATCCTCTAGGAAACCCCACAAAGCCATCTGCACAGACAAATTATGAGGAATAAAGGCAGAAAAGCCCTTACACGTGGCTCATGGCATCCTCAAACAGTACCAGGTCCATGGCAGCATTGACTTCGTTGTAGCTGTCCAAGGCTTCCACGAGGATCTGGTTCAGTTCCTCCCAGCTTGGAACTGGCCGGTAGCCAGGTTCCCCAAGGCCTTTGGCAAAATGGCAGTAAATATTCATGTGTTTGGCCTGCTCTAAAGTGTCCTCAATGTCCTGGAAAAGAGCAGAAAATAGTAGAGAACAAATGCAGAAAAGCCCACTGCAGCTCTGAGCCACCTTCCAAGGGAATTATGGTGTTCCAGCCTTTTTATGTCCCCACGGTTGCACCTGCTGTTGGAAAAGGGGAAACAGGCTCAGGAATGAAAGAGTGGGAAAGGAAAATCCCCAGAACTGATCTCCCTTCCAATAAACCCATTCTGTTCCATTCTCATCAACATTAGACCTCATCAGACCTCCACACTTACATCGTAGCATTTCTTCACCATCTCTCGCTGGATTTTATCAAAAGTATCCCAATCCACTTCCTCAACCATCCTATCCCGGTACACCCGGTTTGACTCGTGCAGGTAGAGCTTCACCAGGTCTTGGGGCTGCTTCAGACATTCAGGGGTAGAGAACAGCAGGCCCTGTGGAGAGCAAAGACAGCCAGGAAACGAGCTTGGTCCTGAGGGATTCCACCCCAACACCACCAGGCTGAGTTCCCCTCACAGCCACCTGCACCTGAGCAACCCCACACCAAACACCCAGGTAATGTGTCCTTTGTGAACCCAAAACTCCCAAAGCTGCCTCTCAATCCAGAGGGCTTTGAGTTGGAAGGGACCTTAAGGATCATGCCATCCCATCCCTGCCATGGCAGGGACACCTTCCCCTGTCCCAGGCTGCTCCCAGCCTCAATGTCCAACCTGGCCTTGGGCACTGCCAGGGATCCAGGGGCAGCCACAGCTGCTCTGGGTAATCTCTGTCAGGGCTTCACCACCCTTTACAGGCAAGGATTTCTTCCCAAGATCCCATCTAAACCTCCTCTTTGTCAGTAGGAAGTCATTCCCCCTTGTCCTATCACCCCATCCCTTGCCCACAGTCCTGCTCCAGCTCTCTCAGAGCCCCTTCAGGCCACAGTCAGTTCACTTCAGAGCAATCCTAAGGCTGAACAACCCCAGTTCTCTCAGCCTTTCCTCCCAGCAGAGCTGCCCCATCCCTCTGCTCATCCTGATGTCTCTCTGGGCTCCTTCCAGCAGCTCCAGCTCCCTCCTAGGAGGTCCCCTGGTGCTGGGACCCCTGAGCTGGACAAGTCTTTCAGGTGAGGTCTGACAAAGCAGCACAGAGGGGTAGAATCACCTCCCTCAACCTGCTGCCCACAGCCCTGGGAATGTTTCCCACCTTATTTTGAAGGTTTACACTCATTAAACCCATTTTAATCCCTCACCTAGCCTCCCCTGGCCAGGCTGGGTTCCTGCTCTCAGCATTGGGGCCCTGCAGAGCCAGGCACCAGCCCAGACACGTGGTTCTACCATCCCAGCCCCATGCCATGGGTGCTTTGTCAAGAAGGAAAAAAAGGTTTGGAAATGTTACTGGTGGCTATTTTTTCTTTTAATCAATTAATTCTAATTAGGTGCATTCTGCCTGCAGGAAATATCAGTTGCTGTCTGCTTAGCACAGTGTGTTTACCATGAACTCTATTAAAATGCATAAAAGAATTATATTTCAAAGAGGTGTCGCCTATACTAAGCCTATTAACAGCACACAGGGTTTTCAATGGTATGAATTAAACAGACAGCTTTTATTCCTAACATCTAATTATTTATACATTAAATATTAAATGCATTGAAAGCAATGTAAAGCAGGCCCTCTCAGCTCACTGGTCCATGGTTCAGATTGTTTGGGTTTCACATCTGTCATTACAGCTGTCAAATTATTTTATTTATTCCGGAAAAAAAAAAATTGGTGAGAAAAGCTGACATCTCAAAGAGAGGAAGGAAAAACACATCAGATCCTAAACTGATTAAAATTTAAATTAAAAGTCACTCAATCTCTCTTAAAGGGACTGAATCTAAAGACCCCCACAACCCAAAAGCATGAGGGACACGTGGCTGTGGGTCACTGCATCTGGGATGGAGGTGAGGCCAAGATTTAAAAGAAACTAACTAACAAAGAGGATGGGGAAGCCCTGGAAAGGAGAATGAGGAGCATTCCTGTCACCCTCTGGCCCAGAGCTGGGAACTGGCAGGATGTTTTCTGTTACCCCCCCAACCCTGGCACAATTTGAAGCCTCCCACTAAAATGCTTCTCTCTGAAATGTTCTCTCCCTGCACCTCCCAAAGCCCAGATTAACTGGAAGGCAGGATTTCCCCAGACCCACATCTCATTTCTGAGCTGCTGCTGCTCAGCTGAGCACAGTGACAGCCCTGACTCCTTCCTGCCTCAGTGGAGTTATTCACTTGTTCAAGGTCCCAGATTCCCTGTCTGTCTCTGCTCCAGCTCCTGTCTGATGGCAGGCACAAGGCTCTGAACTTCCACGTGCCCACTTGGTGAAGCAGATGTTAACAAGGACAGTGACAAATGACCAGCTGGGGGTATAGAGCAGGCTACGGTGCTGACCCTCAGTGTGGCTGCTGAGGAATTTATCAAATTTTATTAATCAGCCTGAAAGGCTCTTTGAGCAGTAACACCAGCTGCTCCAAAGCACAAGACTGCTGGGGAAAACAGCAAAACAAAATCTCACCAAGGATGGGAGACAACATTTCTGGAGCTAAACAACTTCACTTTGGTACAGTGGCTGGTAATTCAGTTTCAGTGGAAAAATCAAAGCTGGTTTGGATGGATTTATCAGCTCTTTAACTACCAGCCTGCATGCTCAATGCTGAGCACCTGAGAGGACATGCTGGTACAGACACCAAGCTGCCCTGGCTCTGGCAGAGTAGCTGAACAAAAACCAGCTGTGCTCTCCTCAGGGCCAGCAGCCCCCAGAGCCTCCAGCCCCTGCCCCATGCAGGAGGAGCTTCCCAGTGTGGTGGGGTGGTGCCATGGACCCCACACCACACCATGGGGTGATGACCAAGACAAGCCCCGCTCCAGCACCCTGACAACAGCCACTGCTCAAAGGGCTGGGGTAGGAGCCCAAAGCTCTCTACAGCTTGTCCTTTTTCCAGCCAGAGGACACTTCAAACCCCTCAAAACCCAAGCCTCCTTATGGAGCTGTACATCCCTCCCCATTGGCCAGAGGAGGCTGGAAAGTAAATGGTCATGGGTGATGGCCCTGGAATCCATTCAAAACCAACCAGGGGTCAGTGAATGGCCCCAGGTCACCCCCTGAGCCCAGAGGACACCCATGCTGTGTCATTGCTAAATGAGACACTGTGTTTGGCTCACCAAGGACCAGAGGGACCTCAGCTGTTTCTGACACAGGCATAAACTCCAAATGGCACAGGACAGGAGCTGCACTTACTTGGAAGATATTGGAGAGGTCTCTGAGGTTGAAGACGTAGTGGAACTTGACAGCTGTTGGCAGGAACGTGGCAGCCACCTTCCTGTGCAGCCCCAGGGCCAGGGCAATGAGCTGCTGGGCTGATTTTTGCACAGCCTCTGAGAAGTTCCCACTGGCCAGGTGCTGCACCAAGATGGTGCTGTAGATCCTGGACAAGGAGTCCTGGTCAGGGTTGGAGAGAGCGAAGACACAAAAGTGACGCTGAGGAAGAGAAAGTGAGAGGTGGAAAGGTCAGAGAGATGGAAACCATCTCCCAGGTCAGTGTCATGGCTGGCCACAGCACTGAACAATCTCATCTGGGCTCCACTTCCCAGTAAAGGCTGGCCCAGGTCCTTTGAGGTCTGTTCCAACCTGGGATGCTCTATGATCCCATGACTTGAAGTCCACCATAACCATATCCCCCCTCCAATTCCCAGCAGAGGACAGCTGGCAGGAGACACCTTCTGCTGGCTGAACAAGGGGGTTTCAGTGGCATTTCACAAGGGAAGCTCAGTCCTCTGAAGAGCTGAGAGGTCTGAAGGCCCCACAGACCCCTGGTGAAGCCCAGGCCTGTCTTTGGTAGGAGCAGCCCGAGAAGGTGCCACCTCAAGAAGACCCTTTGTTGATGAGGAACTTGTAGAGCAAGAGAACACAGAATAGTTAAGGTTAGAAAAGACCTCTGAGATCAAGTCCAACCTTTAAACAAATCCCAAAGCATACTGTGGAGTGCCATTTTGGAGTTCATTGCTGAACACATCCAGAGTTGGTGACTCCACCACTTCCCTGGGCTACAAGTTCCCAGTGCCTGACCACCAAAAGACTTTCAAGAACTATGGTCCAGCAGTAAGTATCAGCTGGAGGAAGATAAAATCTGCCTGTCTGAACCAGAAGTTTTCCTGAGAGTGTGTGTCCAGCTGCCTGGGAACTTGTGACTTCTTCCTCCCACTGGGCAGTAAAACAAGAGGAAACACAAAGAAGGGAGAAATTCCATCAGGAATTAGCCACTTCATGCTGTTTCCACTGATTGAACGACAACAGGGTCTGAAGCCTTGAGCCTGAACAACCCACCCATGGAGCAGGGCTTTACCTGGAGCCGGGGGTTGATGGTGAAGCTCCCTGCAGTGGGGTTCATGCAGGACACGTACTGCACATTGCTGATCTCCTTCAGGGACAGCCTGCTCCTGTCGTACCTTGGGGCACAGCAAAAGCCACAGATGGTGACCACACACCCCTGGGTGTAACAATCCATGTCTGCCCAGCTAGCTCAGTCAGTACAGCATGAGACTCTGTCACTGTAGGACACGAAACAACACGAACGCACACACTGCTGCTTTTAATGTGAAGAAGAAGAATTTTTTGTTAGATGACAGTTTAAGGGAAATATGGGCTTCAATCAAATATTATGCTTTGTGGGAATCTACAAAATCAGAGGGTTTTGGGAAAGCTGCAGAAGGCCTCAGAAGCAGCAGAACTGTGATAAGAGCTAAGCAGCAGCCATGAGATTGGACAGCAGAAAAATTATTTAAACTGTAGAAAAGCAAGGACAAATAGAACAATGGTCTGTGTATAAACACTTGTCTAGAATAACTCCGTAAGCTGCAGAAAAGTTTATCAGTGAGATATTAGGGAGTTCTAAGCTTACTAACAGAGATCTGTGCATTGTGTTTTAAGGCTTACAAGCAGGTATTGTATTTGAAATAAGCAAGCATTGTTTAACCAAAGGTACCTGTGCTTATAGTGGTTGGATGGAACTACTGTCAATGTGCTTTTGCTTTGCATGATTGGTCAAAAAACTTTTAAAGTGAGTTGTAACATTAAATTCTGTGTCTGCTGCCTGGGATGTGAGCTGCTGGCATCTTCCCATTGTCATAACCATGGTGTGAGACTGATGCTGGAAAATCAAACAGCTCAAGGCACGTTCTACAGCGGTCCCGTCCCATTGGTGGTTTGTACACAGACCCCAGCCAGCGTCAACACTTCTGCTTTTTTGCTTTCCTTGCTTTTAGCAGTGCAGATTTGCCAGTTAGCCACCCCAGAGCAATCCAGCAGCCTCGTACCAATGTCCATAGTCCAGGTGCTGCCTGAGCAGGGTGTGGGGCTGCACGGTGCCATAGGCGTCCACCTGTGGCATGTTCAGGTCATCCATGAAGTACACCAGCCTCTTGGTGCCTGGGGGGCCGAAATTCCTGCCAGCCTTTTTCTCCAGAGGCTTCTCCAGCACACCTGCAGGGGCAGGAGGGACTGGGGTGAGTGCTCAGCCTGCTGCAGGGAGCCCCAGCCCTCCCAGCTCACCTGTGAGGTTTGTGGCTTTTTAGGAAGGAAGAGCACGAAGAGAAAACTCATTTGGAAGCTCTGGAAAATTCCCATTTGTTTTAGCAGAAGGCTGAGGTTATGTGCTGCTCTAGACTGTAGCATATTGGGAGTATTTACAATGCTGGAGTGATATTTAATGCAGATCACCCCACACTGCTGCATAAAATGTTTTATAGGTTATTGATTTCTTTCACTGCGGCCTGAGCAACCTTTATTGCCTCAGGAAGGGGCAAAGCAAACAGCAGCAGCTTTTCTGGGGTGAATTTCCTGCCAGAAGCTTTCCTGGAGCCCATCCTCACTCCCAGGTTCTCCCAGCCCTCCTGGAGATGGAGGCAGAATTTATTTCACTGTCAGAGTTTTGGGGTTATCACCACTCCTGTAAGCAGCAGAAAGGCAAGGAGCAATCCTTTGTAATTAGGGACAACTGGGAGTTTTGATAAAAAATTTGTGCAAACTCACACTTCAGCCATCCCTTATCAAGGGCAAAAGTTATTAGGGAAAATTTATATTCTGGGTTGTTTTATTTTCAGACCACGAATCTTTTAAAACCCCATTTGTTTCCTGCTTGGGTGCCCTGCAGACAGCCTGGTTACCCACTAAGAATTCAGCTGTTTTCTTGTCACAGACACTTCTGCACAAAGCCATGAATTGTGCTTAGAAAAATGATAGATTTTTCCTCAGTGGAGTCTCTCTCCCCCTTCAATAAAACCACAATATTTGAAATTTCTGGTAGCAAGTCAAATTAAGTGTTTCAAATAAGCATTTAATTTAAATTTAATTAGGCCTTAATTAACACATAAAATCAGCCCTTTTCGAGGTTAAACAAGGATGCAGGAGATTCATCATAGTGAAATGCAATTACTGGGGATGAAGTGACATGTTTGTGGAAGTTGCATTTTAATTCAAAGCTTATCCCACAATAAGCCTGCAGGGTCCCTGCTCTGGGCTCCTGACACATCCCCATCAGTCCCTCAAACACTCAGATTTGGCAAGTGTGGCCCCTCTCACCCTGATGGCCAAGGGGGAAAGAGTACCCAACTCCAAAAAACACCATTTATTCTCATTTTCTCAAGGCAGATCTGGAGGGAGAAGGTGGGGAATGAGAGAGGGATGGAGCTGATGGAGGAGCAGAGGTCCAAGAGGGCATGGACCAGCACACCAGAGGTCCAGGCTCCACAGGAAATGGGATTTGGTCACAATAAACCAAAGAAAATCCCCAAAATGTGCTCAGGTTTGGGTACACAGAGAATCTGGCTCCTGTTAACCCCCATGCACATGAAAATCTGTAAGCTACAGGTCCACAATTATTGTTTGAAACACATCCCTGTGCTTCCCCTCAAGAGTGCAGCTCTGCACCTTAAAAAATCTCTGTCCCAACAGGCACCATGACTAAAAATTCCTAGCTTTCAGGTTGGCTCTTGGTTGCAAAGTAAATAAAAACTAGAATCCCAAACTGCTTTGGATTCACATTTTACAAATCTAAAGAGGCACCTGCTGGGGATGAAAAAAAAGCAGCCAACTGACAAACTCCACAAAAAGGGACAAATTAACTAAAAAATGAGCAGTGGGGAAGGATGCCAGGCAGCATAAATCACACTTCCCTGTGATGAAGATGTGCTGGGCTCTGCAGAGGAAGGAAGGGGAGGGCTCAGCCTGGAGCTCAGAGCAAAAGGGACACCCTGTACCTGCCCCACACCTGCACATGCTCACCTGGGCAGGTGGGGAACACGCAGCTGAGCCCCCTCCCAAGCCAGGGCACTCCCCACTCCAGGAGGAAAAGGAAAAAGGCAGATTGCTCCCATCACACAGCCACACTTTTGGCTGTGAGAATTGCCAAAATAGGAGGTTTTACCCATTGTTTTTTTCTTGAAGTGCAAGAAATTCCTCAGGGGTCTGAGCCCCCCAGGCCAGCAAGCTCTGTGCCCCTGGGCAGGGGGTGGCACTTGATGTAGGACATGTTGGGCTGTGGCAGGAGAGGAACACAGCCCCAGGAACAGGCCTGGCTTCCAGCCTGCACGTGGCCATTAGCACCATCCTCACTGCTAATTGGGATGCAGCTCCCATCATTGCACACAGAGGACAGTTTGGATCCTTTCCAAAAAACCCATCTTATTCTTCAATTCCAGCATGTTAAAAACACTTCAAGTCAAATACAAGCCATGGAAACTGCAGCAGATTGAAGCCCGGGCTTTGGCACAACTCTAAACCAGAGTGGTGGGGTTAAGAATGCAAATCCTCAGGTTGGAAAACATCATCTCCACAAAAGCAGGGCTCTGCTGAGCAGAGAGATTCACTGTGGGGTTGTGAGTGTGCCCACAACAACATGGACAACTCACCCAGGGGTCTTTTCTTCAGATCCCAGTGCACATCCAGCTCCAAACCACAATGGGTGCCCCAGGAACATCACAGAAACACAGAATCACAGAATGGCACAGAATCACACAGAATGGCACAGAATGCTGCAGGATCACACAGGATCACACAGGATCCCACAGAATGATGATGTCACACAGAATCACACAGAATGTTACAGAATCACACAATGGCACACAATGACATAGAATCACACAGAATGTCACAGAATTAACCAAACTGGAAAAGACCTTTGAGATCATTGCATCCAATCTGTGACCTAACACCACCCTGTCAACTAAACCATGGCACTGAGTGCCACATCCAGGCTTTGTCAAACACCTCCAGGGACACTGACTCCACCACCTCCCCGAGCAGCCCATTCCCATCCCCAACCACCCTTTATGCACAGAAATTCCCCCTGATATCCAACCCTAACCCCCCCAGCACAGTTTCAGAGCTTACCTTGCAGCATGGCAGAGGTGGTGTAGTAGTTAAAGGGCACCTTCTTGACCAGGAAGGCATCAGTGTCCAGCGAGCAGTGCGTGTCACCCAGCAGCACAGACTTGCCTGTGCCAGCAGTGCCCACCAGCAGCACAGGGCGCCGGCGCTGCAGCAGCCTGGCCACCAGGAACTGCACCCGGACCGTCTCAGCCGTGGGCACCAGGCAGGCCTGGGGGCACAGCACAGTGCCACCTCAGTGCCCCTGCCATGATTCCTTCATGTTTTAGCCTTTTAGCGAAGGAATGATGTTTGTGGAACCATCAAATCAATATCCAATGCTGCCAGCCATTAAAATTTACCTTTTCAGGGGAGACCCTGTGTTACGGACATATTTTATGGAAAATCCTTTCGTTAGGATGTTTTCTCCTGAGAAGGTGGGAGGCCTCAGAAACTAAATGTAAACAATGGTTATCTGCTGCTGTGGAATGCAACAGGTGCATCTTTGATTGGTCTCACGTGGTTGTTTTTAATTAATGGTCAATCACAGTCAGCTGGCTCGGACTGCCTGGTCAGTCACAAGATTTTACTATCATTCCATTCCTTTCCTTGCTAGCCTTCTGATGAAATCCCTTCTTCTATTGTTTTAGTATAGTTTTAATATATCATTTTCTTTTAATATAATATATATCATAAAATAATAAATCAGCCTTCTGAAACATGAAGTCAGACGCTCATACCTTCCCTCATCCTGGGACCCCTGCAAACACCACCACACCCCTGGGAGCAGCACTTGGATCCCCCCACAAAATCACACCTTGCTAAATCAGTGATGTTTTTTACAAGTCATCTGCTCAGTGTGGCACTTCTGAAAAAACACAAGAGTGCAACTGGCAACCACAATTGACTACCTGAGGAACTCTTTTCTTGGCACAAACATAAACCCATCTCTGTTTACAGCCACGAGAATGACAACAAGTTCTGGTGTCTCAGAGGCTTTGTCCTGCTCTGTGTCACCACCCTGGGCGCAGCAGCTCCCTGGCCTTGCTGTACATCACTCCTGCTTGGAAGATGGATGGAGGTTGTGCTGTTACTGCCAAAGCACAGCAAGAAAAGATGGGTGATTTAGTTGTATCCAATAAAGAATTCCATCAGTGCCTGGCCTTTCACTAGACTTCATTGAAACACCCACGTTCAGTCCCTGAAACACAGGAACTCCTCCAGCCCAGCAGCCTGCCGGGGTCACCTACCTGCAGTGGCACCTCTGGATCAAATTCAAACTGGGGGATGAGTTTAGACCAAGGCTCAAACTTCTTTGTTTCTGGATCAACGTAAAAGTCAAAGACTGTGCCGTGAGAAGGGAACTTGATTGTCTTGAATTCTGCCACCCACCACTTGCTGAACTCCACTCTGTAGTCCACGAGCTGCCAGATAAAGAGAGGAGAAATTAGACAAATCCAGAGAAATTATTAGAGATGGAGAATGTTATTTATCCCAGTCCACCAGAGTGGGATTAGTCCTTAAAAATATATTCCACAGCATAACAATCTTATCCTTTTTCCTATTAAGTCTAATTTTTCATTTTCTTCATTTTTTCTCATCACTCCTATTTATTCCCCTAAATAATTCATCCTGTGTGTTGATCACTCCTAGTATGTCTGAGATTAGACAGATGGATCAATTTGAAAAAGAGAAATACGTGCCTATGACTAAACAGACACTTGATTGATTTTTGGTGCCTACTTCTTCCAACAGACAAGGACACCACATCCATCTCCATCCGTGGCCATGGACAGTCAGAGCATGCATACCAAATCTCTTCCTCATAAATCACACCACCCTGCAAACACTTTGTTGTTGTTTTCTGGACTCTTTCCAAGTAGGAGCAGCAGACCCCAGTTCAGCAAAGAATGGGAGAGTGGTTGCTGGCACAGAGCCCAGCAAGCTCCTGCTTTCCTGCTTTTCCCCCTTCTATCCCTCCCTGCATGGAGATCTTCAAGCATCTGAACTTTTTCTTTTGGAGCTGGGGTGACAGTTTTTCCTTTAGACACTGAGTCAGGATTTGCAAAATGTGCTTAGTCCCCTTCTCTGCCTCAGGTCTCCTCTGTGAAACTGGGCCAGCCACTGTGTGAACCCTTCCCACGCAGAGCACAGGGACTGCAGCCTCAGCCCTGGGGAGAAACAAGGGGGGAAGGAGGGGGAAAGTGCTGCTAAAAAGATGTCTGGGAGAGAGCACACGCATCACTGAGCCAGTTTGAGCAGCACAGTTTGTTCCTGGGGCATCTCTATTAGATCTCTCCTCCCCATAGCCACCACAGAGGTTTTTGGGAGCAGGTGGGACCAGGGACTGCTCAGGCTCCCTCAGGAAACCTGGCTTTGAACTGAGTGTCCTCTGCAAATCTCCCCGAGCCACCACACATCAAAAGACCAGAAGATTTGAAAACCACATTATTAGCATCCAAGGTTTTGCAGTCTCGTGCTGCCCAGAGACGCAGAATGACTGTAATCTCCTTCCTCCTGCTGTCACAACTCCTCAGCCTGGCAGCAGAAAAGGGATGTGCAGCACTGCTAAAAGCTTTCTCACAGTGCTGCCTCGCCCTGCTCCCAGTGCTGGGAGGGGCTGAGCCCTTAAGTGGAGCAGTCCCAGCCCCAGCTCTATTGCCAGAATGGTGTCGAGCTCAAACTGCTTCCTTAACAAAAACCCCGTGTGGATTTCTGCTAATTTGAGGGCCTGGAAATGGCAAATCTATCATCTGCTTTTATAGAGAGGCCCCGCTCCCCACCAACAAACACCGAGCAGTGGGAAGCCTTCCAGCCTGTTTCTCCTGACATTTCAGCAGCAAAAGGTCACCAGGAAGGGCACCTTCAGCAGGGAGCAATAAACAGCTTTTATATTGGATCATTTTTCATCAGGCTCCCCCTCGCTCGGACGCCGTTTGCTCACGCTCTCCTGCCTGACATTTACAGAGCAGCAACGCCCAGAATCCTCCCAGAGGGATGCTGAGCCTGCTCCCAGCTCCTCCTGCCACACACCCAGCTGTGCCAAGGCCCTGCCATGCCAGGACTGGCTGCTGTGGCACAGGGATGCCATGTCCAAGTGCCACCAACCACGCTCCAGCCAGAGAGGGGCTGGAGGGAGTAGCTGGGCAAGGACCAATTTCTGAATTAAACCATGCCCCCCAGGCTGTCACCCTGCACTGACAGAAGCAGGGCTGTGGTTTTCCCAGCTGGCACACAGGGAATGGAGGGTTAAATCCTCCAACAAGGACCTCGAGGTGATGGCACCAAGGGAGCACCAAGCTGGGCTTGGCCATTCTCCATTGTTACCACCTGGATAATGAGGCCTTTCATGAAAGGGATTGTTGAGTTCAGGTTTCCAGGTCAAACTGCAGCACTGATACAGCTTCAGGTCTGGGAAAGTAGAAAAAAATAGGGAAAAAAAGGCAATAAAAGGTCTCTTGAAAGTTTCTGATCTTCACATTTCTTACCTGGTCCTGGAACATGGAGCCACCAAAGGCCCAGACAGCAGCAAAGACAAAGTAAAGTTCATAGAGCTCCTTGGGACAATCTGGAGGGGTGTTGTCCTCTGTCAGGAGGCATTCCAGCAGGTAACACAGCATCTGAACCATACTCTGCTCAGGAATGGGAATAATCTTCTTAAATCTGAGGGATGGAAATGGAAAATATAATTGGGAAATATAACTGGGTGAAGCACCAGGGCTGCTCCCAGCCCAGGAAAGCAAGGCAGGAATGCTTTGGCAGAATATCAGCATTTTCCTTGTCAGCAGGAAGAAGAGAACACCCATCCTCTGCCTGGCCCTGCTGGCACTGGCACACACAGACATAATAACAGTAATCAGAAGTTTCAGGCATTTAAAAACTTTGATCCTCTTGAAAGAAGTAAAATGGAGGAGTTGCTGAAGGCGATGATTTCCTGGGAGTGCCAGGAGTTCAAAAGCGGTCAAATAGAGGAGTAATAAAATAAAACCTTTCATCTTGCCATTTTACATTCGTTTAAGCTACACTTACAGAATTCCAAACTAATATTGTAGCAGCACTGAAGTCCTCCATAAAGTAATTAGAGCTATTTGAAAGGTTGGTTCTACAATTTCTGAATTAAGCAAGCTACCAAAATACTCAGCTCGGGGCTGGTGCAGCTAATCCTGGGGATTTCATGGGCTGACAATTGCTCAGCACAGAGAGCTGGAGATGCTTGATGGGCTTTGCTGCCAACAGCTTTAAAGTTTGGACTCCCAGAGAGCAGCTCCCCAGCAAGATTCCCAGCTCCCAGTCCCAAAGAGCAAGACTTGCACTCAAGCAGTTCCTCCTGACACCTCCTCGTTGGGGATGATGGTGCCCAGGTTCAGTTGTTCACTGACTTTTGTTCTTTTAAATTTTTTTAATGAAATTGCAGGTATGGGTATTATAATATTATATTATGTTGTGATATATTATATATAATCTAATATAATGATAATAATTATATTATATATATCAATATAATTATAATAAGCATAATTATATTAAATATAATAAGCATAATGAATATAACACATTTGATATTATATTATACATAAATAATACAATACAATACAATACATCAGCCTTCTGAAAACAAGGAGTCAATTCTCATCTCTCACCTCATCCTGGGGATCCTCACAAACACCACAACAATTAATAACCACAACCCCCTACCCTCTGGAGGGGACACAGGCAGCCTGCAGGGGTACCTGGCTCTCAGGGTGTCCAGGCACACGGGCAGGTATTTGTCAAACAGAATGGTCAGGTTGGCCCTCTCCGACTGCACCTCCCGCCGGTCAATCCAGCTGCTCACGGGGGCATTCCATCCCAGGTCTGAGGGGTTGATGTACAGGATCCCTTGAGGTGCAGGAGAAGAGACAAGGGTAAGGACACAGCATGGGCTCTCCCTTTTTTCACCAGGAACTTTCAGCTACTCTCTGAAACAACTGAAACCCTGTCAAATACACTTGGTCCCTCATTAACCGAAACAACAGAAACCCCGTCAAATGCACCTAGTCTCTCACTACCTGCCCCCTCCTGCCCCACTGCAGAGGAGAAACATTCACAGGGAAGAGACGTAACTCAGGAAATTCTCAGGACCCTGCCCCAAATTGGGAACATGGTGTTGCCTGAGCCCTGTTAATGCTCTGGGCACCAGACACCAGGGAACACCTTCATTCCCCTTCCCATGCATTGCTCCAAAAGCTCTTTGGGATAGAGGCTGCTCTCTCCTCATCAGGCACACACAGAGCTGTGCAGGAGAGTTCTCTCAGCAGTGTTGCAGCCACAGCAGCAGTGGCAACACTCTGAGTAAACCCCCCAGATGATGGCAGACCACAAGTGGGGCTGGGCTCAGGATCCTCCCAGGTCTGTGAGCTTCAGGAACACCCCCTGCACACCACAGGCAGCTGTGCTCCTAGCCTGGCAGCTTTCACAGAATCACAGAATCACCAGGTTGGGAGAGACCTTCAAGATCACTGAGTCCAACCCAGCCCCAACACCTCAACTAAACCCTGGCACCCAGTGCCACATCCAGGCTTTGTTAAACACACCCAGGGATGGTGACTCCACCACCTCCCTGTGCAGCCATTCCAGAACTTTATCACCCTTTCAGTAAAAATCTTTTTCCTAATATCCAACCTATATTTCCCTTAAGGCTGGCCAACAAAGGGCCAGAGGTGCAGCCCAGCAGGACCCACCTGCCCGGGACACGGTGGCCGGGGTGGCCGTGCGCAGGTGGCTGATCTCAAACAGCAGCCTCATTGTGGGGTTCAGAGGGATCCTCTCGTTGCTGGCCAGGGTCAGCACCTGCAGACAGACAGACAGACAGCTGAAGCTCTGCCAGGAACAGGAATGAAGAGTGTTTAGCACTTGGCACTGCTGGGCTTGGCTGCCCAGCCCAAGCACAGCAGCAAAGGTCTGCAGCCCCAGCAGGACAAGGGGGGATTCTGCCCCTCTGCCTCATCCAGGCCAGACCCCACCTGCAGAGCTGCCCCAGCCCTGGGCTCAGCACAGCGAGGAGCTGGAGCTGCCGGAGAGAGCCCACAGGAGGCACCAGGACCAGCAGAGGGATGGAGCAGGATGCCAGGACATGATTTCTGACAGGCACAGAATGCTCCTTCTCTCTTCCACAAATCCAAAGCCCTTCCTCAGAGTGGGGAAAAGACAGAATTATGTACCTACCCTACTTCTAAAGGGCCTGAAGTTATGATCAGGACTTTTGCAATTACTCACATGCACGCCTCTCCAGAAAAGGGAAATTCCAATGAAAATAAGTTTTATTTCCCTCATGCACCATTGCCTTTATGCAATATTGTTTGGTGTGTCTGAGGAAACACAGCTGCGTTATTCCAGGAGATGTTATTACAATCTGCATTTCTCCCAGGCTGAATCACCCCTGACAAGGAATACCTGCTTCTTTACCTGACATCCATTACCTTATTATCATCCATCACAGTGTTCAGAGATTCAATCCACATTGGATCAATATCTCCATCTAGTACCATCCACTTGGGACCATCATGTGAGATGTTGGCCAGCTCTCTCATGATTGATGAAAACAGTCCTGGGAGGGTGACATGAATATGTTGATGAACATTGAAGTTGTCACCTGCTCTAACAGATTTTTCCAGCAGTTTCCTAAAAATTATGCTGTCCCCTTATACATTCATAACTCTTTGCATCTGGACATAAATAATACTGTATAATGAGATCTGCTTTGAAGAGAAAAAAATATTATCAGAGTTATTATCACTGAGAATTACTGTGGGCCTACATGAGCTTCATTCCCACTGAAAACCATAAGACATAGGAAAAATTAAGAGCAGGTACTCAGAGGAAACAAACCCCACAAACTACACAATGCAGAGAAAACTATTTGAATATGCCTTGGAAATTCTTATGTTTGGGTTTTGTTTCCTGTGGTTTGAAGTATATCAGGAAAATCAAGATGCTTTAAACACGGGGTCATTGCTTTAGTGAGACTGAGGGGAGAACAAGCCCAGACTGACATTGAGTGACAGAACAAAATGTCAGTAAAATCAAGGAGACAGAGAATATACAGAATCTCAAGGGGAGTAAATAATGAATGCTAAGAAGAGTGAGAAGCTGGGAACAGAGCAGAAGTACTGCAGGGCAAATGAGAGCTCCACAAAACCATCACTCTCCTCCACACGAGGAAATACCTAGGGAAAGGCTGGTCTGCATGAAGGAACATCAGGCAAGCATTAAAAGCAGCCTCTCTCCTGGAGAATTGTGACAGGCATGCTTTTTGTTTCTCCAGAACCAGCTATTCCCTCGGGATGCAGGTCAGGAGCCGCCGATGGCACTGCACGACCCAAGAAAAGCTTGTGCAGAACAGCTCAGCCACACAGCTACAGGGGGGGTTCACAGATAAATAACACCTCCCTGGCTCTGCCTGGGCTCCATTCCTCATGCTGGACACAGCTTGGAAACCTCTCCAGCCCTGCCAGTGCCAGCAGCAGCTCCTGCCTGGGAGCATCACAGCCATGGCAGCAGCAGGAGGGAAGTGCCCCTCTCCCAACCTTGGGCATCCACACCATAGAGGGGTCTTGGGATTTGAAAGGAGAGTTTGGATCTACAAATAACACTTTTAGGATTCCCTTGTGGGGCCTTTTTCCACCTAACATGTGCAAACTTCCCAGCTGCTGGCAGAAATGAGTGACAGGATGAACTCGGGAAGAGAAGGAGGAGGAGCTGATCCATAAGGGGACACATCATCTCCTGTCAGGCTGTGCTGAAAATGGCCTGGCTGCTCTTTGGCACCAAGAAGCAACATTTCCAGGAATGGTTAATGCAGAAAATATCTGCCTTGAGCCGTCAGAGAGGAGCCCTGTAAGTTCTCTTGAAGCATTAGAGGATTTAGAACACTGGACAGCCACCTGCCAATGTCCCTCCTGCTGTCCAGTGCCACCCACAGCCCCTGATCCACAATCCCCAATGTGCAGCTCTCTCTGCAGAGGGTTGGCTACATCCCACACTTCCCTCTGTCACTTTGATTTAGGGTGCCCAATCACAATTAAAAAGAAATTAACCCTGGCACTGGAGCGGAGCAGGGGGCAGGAGGGGTGGTGGCAGGGGAGGTGGTGGCAGCTCCTTCTCCTGGAGACCTCTGGCCGAGGATGATTTATGGAGCTGTCCTCCCTCACCTCCCCCTCAGCTCCCAGGGAATCAAAGCTGCCTTTCTGCATTAGTCACAAGCCAACGTTTGCACTTTGCATCTCTGTAATCTTTCAGCAGGTCTAAATGCTCATCTCATCCTCCTCAGGAGCAATCAGGATCAACAGCCTGGCAAACACCGTGTGCTGGAGATCAGGCAGGGATATTCAGAGGAAAAACACCTCTCAAATGCTGCTGGGAGTGTCCAGCCATAGAAACCTGGAAATAACAATTTTTGGGGGGCCCCAGTGCACAGCACAGGGCAGGAGGGAATTCTCTCCCATCAGCAGCCCAGCCCCAAAAAACAACCTGCTTTAACTAGGAATTGGGAAGCACTGGTGTTAACGAACATAATGATTATCCTAATGGCAAAAAGATAAATTCCCAAAAAGCTGTGACACCCTACATGTCCTTCCAACAGCAAACCTTCACACAGCTGGGAGTAGCACCTGGGCTGTGAGACCTGCACACAGAGACCCATCATCCACTCAGGCGCTTCATTACAAATATCCTTTTATCTCCAAATTCAGCCCCCAAAGGACATTTACCATCTCTCCACTCCCTGGTTGCTGGGTTAATGACGCCGAAGAGCTCATCATTAGTGACTGCTTTGGGGTTGAGGTCTGTCCACACGGGCCGGCGCTTCATCCTCTGGTAGGTTTTGTGCAGGGACCTCAGCACCTGGGACTTGCCTGTGCCTGCAGCCCCCACCACGAACACGGAGTGCCGGACACTGAGCAGCTCCTCCAGCTGCACCACCTGGGGAAACACCCCCAGAGATCAGACATGCCAAACTGAAGTTCAAATGTGCAAAATCTAAAGGGAAAGTGTCCCTGTCCATGGCTTAGGGTTGGAATAAAGTGTCCTTTATGGTTCCTTCCAACCCAAATCATTCTGTGAAATTATCTCCCACTGGGTCACAAATTTCTATACAACAGCCCCAGACACACAAATGGATTTTGAGAATACCCATCTGAGCTGATGATGGTGCAGATAGAGAAGTATCACCATGATATTTTATGAAAAATCCCTTCACTGGGATTTTTTTCTCCTGGGAAACTTCAGCTTCTCCCTGTTTTGCTCCTCTGGAATGTGATTTGGAGAATTGTTTACCCAGAATGTGAATTGTTTTTACTTAATGATGAATCCCAGTCCAGCTGTATCGGACTCTCTGGTCAGTCACAGGTTTTTATTATTCATTCTTTTCCAGCTTTCTGATGTATCCTTTCTCTTTCTTTAGTATAGTTTTAGTATATAATAGTATATAATTTCTATAATACATAATAAATAATATGCTATAAAATATTATATATTATATAATGTATAAAATGTAATGTAATGTGTAATGTGTAACGTGTAACGTATAATGTAAAGTAAAATAAAGTGAAGTAATGTAATGTAGTATATAAATTATATTATAAAATAATAAATCAGCCTTATGAGAACAAGGAGTCAAATTCTCATCTCTCACCTCCTCCTGGGGACCCTCACACCACCCCAACAGAGCAGAAAACCCCTTGGCCTTACTTTGAGCACAAAGTTGTCCTCGGGCTGCAGCCGCAGCTCCAGCACAGCCTCCTTCACCACAGCCTCGAAATCCAGGTCGCGCTTCCGAGGCACGTCCAGGGCAGGGAACAGGTCCCCAATCAGCCCCATGAACACTGGAACATCGTCTGTCACGATTTTGGGGATGTTGAAGTCACGGAGGGAGCGCATCAGGACCTGCTCCTCAGGCCGCTCAGGGTCCGCACGCTTCAGGGAGCCTGCCACCACCAGCACTGACTTGATGGCCCGCAGACCCCAGTCATAGTGGTCCTATGTGAGGGGGGAGAAAGAAAGAAATAAAAACAGGGGTGAGTTTATGCCCAGGCAGGGGTAAAAACCAACAGTCCCAGCTGCCAGAGCAGTCAGCAATGGAAATGCAGCCAAATTTGTTATTTGTGTCGTGGGCAGAGAACTCCATCAGCCTAAGTCTCCATTTCACAAGGCGAGCTTCCCACCAGGGAGAGCACTAAGGAGCCAAATAATTCAGCTGTTCATGCCATCACATGGGCTCAGAGCTGGCACTAAGTCAGCAGCAGGACTTGCACTCTGGAGACCTAAGGAATTTTTCCCCCTAAACCCTAAAACCTTGGCCTTTGTGCAAGTTAAGCAAGGCCTGTCAGAGCCCTGGCTCTGCAGGAGTTGCTGAGGTGAAAGGCTTACTAGTCCATTCTGAGACAGCCAAATTTCTCCCTCACCAGGTTACCAGGGACATTTGGTCTTGGGGACAGTTCACCAAACAGGGGCAGGGAGGACACTGCTGGAAAGGAATCCTCAAGGAATCCAACAAGTAAATCCTTCTATCTGTGCTCCATTGAGACCCTGCAGAGCACAGCCCAACAGCTTGACTGCTTTGTGTGGGAGGCCAAAGCTCCCACAGGGCCTCCAGCTTCACAGCACAAAGTTTCTGTGAGAAGGCAGAAACCCACCCCAGCTCATGTTGGCACAGGCAAGATCAGGTTTTCCATCTGGAGTCCTGATTCAACTCACCCCAGCTTTGATCTATGCAGACAATGCCAAGTTAAAATCTGATTAACCAAGGTTTTGCACTGGAAGTGACTTTACATAGTCAACACTTGACATGACAGAGAAGTATTGAGTTGGACTAAGAGAGGAACAGTCATCATGAACCCCTTGCAGGCAGGAGAATCAATAGGAACTAAGAGAAAAAGCAAAGGGTCACTGAATACTGCCCCAATCATGGTGGCATTTGAGGCTTCTGAAAAATCTCTCCAATTCAAAAACTAGTGAGGTTAATGCAGTTGGTCAAATGCTTCTGTCCCTGAAGATCCTCCAGGAGAGCAGTTTGAAAATATCATTGTACAGTGTCACATCCCTGATTTTGGGTATCCAGAGCAGAATGTCACATTCCTGATTTTGGAGGAACTATAGCAGAGTGTCACATTCTTGATTTTGGGGATTCAGAACAGTGTCACATCCCTGATTTTGGGGATTCAGAGCTCATCAGAGGGCTCACCTGCTTGGACAGGAGCTCCTTGCAGAGTTGGTAGAGTGTGATGAATTTCCTGGCCAAGGCCCGGGCCTGGAGGAAGCCCTCAGCCACCAACATAATCTCACAGATCAGCTCAAAATCTGGCACAACCATGGCACAGGGCCTAGGGAGACAGGCAGGAAAGGATTGCAGAGCAAACATTGACTACAGAGCTCGAGAGCAGTGGATTTGTAGCTTTATCTTCCAGGTCCTCTCCAGTGAGCCACTGGAGACTCTCCCAGTCTGCCCACAGTGCCTTTCCCATGGCACAGGACAGAGCTCCTTTGTCCTCCCTGCATTCCCTCATCCAGGCTTGGTGCACAAGGCTGAAACCATCTGTGAATCCCCAATGCCAGTGAATTTCCCAACAAAATGAAGTCTGGAAGTTCCAAAAGACAATTTCTGCCAGTTTTATCAAACAGGTCACAAAACCTGACCTCAACTCACCTGAAGAGAGCTTTTAAATTCTCAGGTAGCTCGGTTCGTCCTGCATAACCAGGGTTCATGGTGATGAAAATCCCAACTGAGGGGACTAAGTTAATGTCTTCTCCAAGAAAATTGAAGGATTTCTTCTTCTCCCGGATGGCATCCTGCACACTCTTCACCTGGGGACCACGGCAGTGCTCAGTGCTGGTGTTCAGCTATGAAAACCCTCAGACAGCCCTGCTGTCCTCCCTGCTCTCGGCCCATGATGAGTGGGGATTATCACTGCTCTGGTCTGGGTTTTTACTGACCACATAAAGCTTTCTGCACTGTTTGGGGTAAATCTGGGTGTCTCCCATCACAATCCAACTCTGACAAAGCAGAAAATGGCTGAAGAGACTGGACAGTCAAACTGAAAAGAGTTCCAAGAGTTTGCTTCATAAGACACTTGGCTGGTCTTTTCTACCTGTCTGATTGCAGCTTCTCATCCCCCACTTTCCAAAGAGCTCCATTACAGCCAAACCACCTTCCATTCCCATGGAGTGAGTCACAGAATCCCAGAATGACCAGATTGGAAGAGACCTTTCAGATTGAGTCCAACCGAGCCCCAGCACCTCAGCTAAACCCTGGCACCCAGGGCCACATCCAATATTTTGTTAAGCAAACCCAGGGATGGTGGCTCCCCCACCTCCCCAGGCAGATCATTCCAATACTTTATCACTCTTCCTGTAAAAAACTGTTGCTATAGGACACAAAATAATATTGTGGACACGCAGCTCTCCAAGGTAAAAAAGAGCACTTTTAATTTCTGACTCCAACATTTATAGATTTCCAAAAGTGACAGTGGATTGGAGGGTGACAGTGCCACCTCTGCAATGACACTGGACAAACCAACAATCCATCAAATTTCTCCTCCTCCATAAAAGAATGCAAAACAATAAGTTATTAACATAAAGTGCACGAGAAAGTTCATTACAAGAATAGAAACATCACAAGGCTTAGAAAATCTTAAAAATCAGGGCAAAGAAAAAGTGCTTTCCAAAAGAGCAAACACAGCCAGGCCACCCTACTGCCCACCTTCCATTCCACCACCTCACTGCCCACCTCCCATTCCGAGTCCGTTACAGCCAGACCCTCCTTCCCCACTTCCCAAGGGAGCAGCTCCTAACACCACTTCATCAGGGAGGAATCTATCTCTGCCCTAAACTCACCCATTTGCCACTTTAAAGCAAAGCAATTAAGGGAGTTTCTCAGCGTAAGGACCCACATCGACAGGAGCTGCATGACTAAGGCAGCCAATTAACCATCACCATGGTTACCCTCTAATAGCAGCAGAGGCGATGATGGAGTGACAGCCCTGCTCGCTCAGACACCACGCTCCAGCCAGGAGCCAGGGAATCATTAGCAGCTGAGTCATATCTGGGCTTCTTTTGTTCAGCTTCCCCTTTTATTTTAAGATCCTCAAAGGCGTTTTTCAATGACAACTTTAAGCTAGAACCTGATGGAAGGGAAGTGGAGAGGGAAGGACATGCAAACACCTGTACCTGCCTGGGATTTCTTTGGGACATCAGAGGAGGTACAATGATGAGACAAAGAGGGATGAAAGTGAGGAGTTCGTGGAGGGGTTCAGAACAATCCCTTTGACCAAGACATTTACAGAAGTGTAGAAACTTCTGGGCTGTAGACCTTAATTTCTGCAATGCCAAGCCCCAAAGTGGGTCTAGTATGAATTCAGCACCTCAGTCAAACAATGGGATCCCAAAACCTGCACTCACAGCTGACACTGGGGACTAGAAGAACTTTGAAATTTTAGCAACTCAGTTTTCAGCACTGAAGTTCCCCAAGACTCAAATCCTTCTGTTCTGGCCCTGTGGGAGTGAGGGAAGGAAGGCTGGCTTGTATTTATCCACAAGCTTTTCTCCACTTACCTGTACAGCAACCACAGAAAGGACTTCAACTGAGATCCTGTTAAATTCATCAAAACAGCCCCAGGCTCCTGTCTGGGAAAGGCCTTTGTAAATATTCCCACAAGACTGAAAAGAAAAAAAATAAAATAAAATTACAAGAGTGAAATCACAAACAGAATCTACTCCAGCAAAAATTGGATTTGATTTCCCTGCCTGTTTATTTATAGCAATTTACAGTCTATTGTGGGTATTTAGAAAGGACAGGAGAGCAGCAGGCACAACTCAATTATAATATTTATGGCTCTGCACAGTTTGCTACTTGATTTGCTAATTGCCCTCTCTAGACATCTCTGCACTCTGGTTCCATCCAAAGGTCACCTGGGCTGAGTTACTGATGGCCCCACGTCCATGAGAGACCTCAGCTGGATAAAATATGGTCCAAGGCCACCAAAGCCAGTGCCCCTGGAGAGCACAGGGATCAGCACCATGACCAGAGCTGGCCTTGTCCCAGCAGAGGATCCTGAGGAACCAGGAGAGCTCTGTCCCCACACCTGGGACAGGTGTTCTGTGGGTCTGGAGAGAGGGAATGGATCAGCATAGCCTCTGTCTCCACTGAACAGGCCAGAATTTGTGAAGAATTTCATGTGGAATCTAACTCCAGAAGAGAAGAGAAAGGTGGAGCAGGGCAGAAAGCACAGCTCAGTTCTGCTCCTCAAGAACTTTGTGCAAGTCTCAGAGACAAAAAGAAGGAGGAGCATGAAAAGCTGCTCAACAGGAAGGGAGGCAGCGGGGATGAGAGGAGAAGGGATGGATCAGAGCAAGCCCAGCTGGATAACTCCCACTCTGCAGGTTCCAGGGGCCCTGAGCAGCCCCAGTTTGGGGAGAGAAGCACTGTGGTGTTGTGAGGTTTTTAGGACAAGGTGAGATGAGAATTTGACTTCATGTTTTCAGAAGGTTGGTTTATTATTTCATGATAATATTATATTATACTATATTATACTATACTATATTATACTATGATATTATATACTATAATATTATATACTATAATATATTATACTATAAATTATATTCTAAAACTATACTAAAGATAGAGAAAGGATATATCAGAAGGCAAGAAAGGAATGAATAATAAAAACCTGTGACTGACTCAGACAGTCTGACACAGCTGGCTGTGATTGTTTATCCAAACACGTAAATTATTTTTAACTAATAGCCAATTTACAGACCACATTCCAGAAGTGCAAAACATAGAGAAGCTGAGGCTTCTTATCTTCCTAGGAGAAAAAATCCTGATGAAGGGATTTTTCAGAAAGTTTTAGGGTAACACAGCACCTTGTAGTCCATCTGCTCGGAGCAGTTGAACACGTAGACCATGATGCCCAGGGCACGGCCCAGGTCCTTGGTGGTCTCTGTCTTGCCAGTTCCAGCAGGGCCTGCAGGAGCTCCACTCATGGTCAGGTGCAGGGACTGGGTCAGGGTGATGTAACACCTGCACAGGATGAGGGAAAAGGGGAAAGAGACTGAGCTGGGTCAGAGGAATGGCAGATTTGTCATTACAAACAAGCTTTACAAGAATAAAGCTTATCTCTAACTAAAATCTTAGCTCCTCTAAAATCTCTAAATTCCTTAAAGATTATGTCTCATTGTGGTGGTGTTCACAGGGATCTCATGATGAGGGAAGAGATGAGAATCTTGACTCCATGTTTCAGAAGGCTGATTTATTATTTTATTATATATATTATATTAAAAGAAAATTATATATTAAACTATACTAAAAGAATAGAAGAAAGGATTTCATCAGAAGGCTTGAAAGGAATAGAAAGGAATGATAATAAAATCTTGTGACTGACCAGAGAGTCCGAGACAGCTGGACTGTGATTGGCCATTAATTAAAAACAACCGCATGAGACCAATCAAAGATGCACCTGTTGCATTCCACAGCAGCAGATAATCACTGTTTATATATCATTTCTGAGGCCTCTCAGGAGAAAAAATCCTAATGAAAGGATTTTTCATAAAAGATGTCCATGACATCTCATAACCACCACCTGAGGTGGCACCACCAGGGCCTCACCTGTCGGTCAGGGGGGTGATGACCAGCCGGGGGGTGTTGCCCAGGTACTCATAGCAGTAGAGGAACTGAGCATCACAGATGTTGACCCAGCAGTGCCGCTCCTCGTCCGACCAGCGGTGCCGCAGCTGCGCCAGCCACATGAAGGCCTGGCCAGTGTCCACCTGCAGAGGGACACCAGGGAGGCTGGGGTGGTGCTTTAAGGTCTGGCTTTCATGTTTTTCAGATTCTGTGCTGTCTAGGTGTGTAGCTCTGAGCTTTGTGTTAAGTGTTAGTAGGTTTTCTTTACAAGGCACGTTGACCAAATAATCCTTTTCCAGCTTGGGTCCAAGGAAAATCGATACAAGCTTCAGGCCCAAAATGCATAAACAATGGGGAACTGAGAGAGCAAACAAGGAGGATGGGACTTCATGACCTGGAGCTGTAATTGGACAATTAACCCCAATATGGAAATGGACCAAAACTCATAAAAGTGTGAAAACTCATAACTGGGATCCATCTTGGGTGTAGCCATGGCTAGGCTCTTGCACTGCCCAAGATGTATCCCTTAAAGACCTTTAAATAAATCCTCACTTTATTCTTTTAACTCTGCCTAGCCTCTGTTCCCGGTCAGCCTCTCTAGGCATCAGTTCTGGCACCCCAGATGGGACAGAAGGAATCTGGAAAACCGCTGGAGCAGAGGAACACCCACCTCCTGCCCCCTACTCCTGCCAGCACTGCCAGGGGAGCCCAGAAGGTATCAGAGCCAAGGGCCAGGCTGGGCAGGGCTTGGAGCACTCTGAGATGGCAGAAGGTGTCACTGCTCATGGCAGGGGTTGGAATGAGAAGAGCTTTAAGGTCCCTTCCAACCCAAACCATTCTGGGAGTATGTGATGGCAGGCAGTGTGGGAGTGGCGGACAAATCTCAAGGGATTCCCTGTGGGCCCACACCAGAGCAAGAAAGCTACAGAAAAGAAAAATCCAAATGCTTTTTCTTATGGCCCTGCTGAGGCAGGCAGTGCCCCCAGTGCCTGTCTCTGGTCTGTCCCTCCACAATCTCCCCCTCAAAGCCCAGCATGGCTCACACTGAGCTGGGAGCACCAACCTTCTGTGCTATCATCTTGGCCACCACGTCCCGCGCGTGCACGTCAATGGTGCAGATGGTCATAATCTTCTGCCTGTCGCCCCTGGAGAGCTGTCCCAGCAGCATGGTCACCAGCACATTCAGCTGGGCCACCTGCTTCTTGTGGTACTCCTTCATGGCCTTCTCATAGCCTTCCTTCATCCTGGAGAAGGCCATGCCCACCTCAGCTGTCCACCAGATCTGGGTGCAGCAGAGAGCCACCTGAGGAAACAGAGTGGCTCAACAGCAAGGCAACACCAGGCTTTTCTTACCTCTGAGAGAGTCTGGGCTATGGGGAGGTCAGGGATGAGGCATCTCTGATGTGAAATGAAATTTTCCTGTACAGTATCACAGCAGGAAGGAGAGCAGGAATCCATTTTACATCCATTGAAATTAAAATTCCCATCAGTGACAGACACAATTAGCAGCTGCTTTTTCAGTAAATGAGCCCCTTTCTCATGTCTGAACACATGGGAGACTGCCAGAGGGGCTCCTTCCCCTAGTCAGGCCCCATCAATTTGTTCTCTCACCCCACTGGGGGTAGGGGCTTGCTGTGACCCAGAGCTCAGTCTGGGCACCCATCAAGAGATGGCCAGGAGAAAGGAGAACCGACTTGATACCTTAGCTTTTAGGTTTTTCTGTTCTTTGGTGTGCAGCTTTAGTTTTATATTATAGTTTTACTGGGATCTTTTCACAGGATGGTGGAGACAAAGCAATCCCATTCTATCCAGAGACTCAAGGACAATCTCTTCAAACTTCAGGCCCAAAGCATAAAGAATGCAAGAAGAAGAGGGTGGGCAAGCAAGCAAGGAGGATGAAACTTCATGATTTGAAGCTATTAATTGGGCAGTTAAATCCTATATGCAAATGAACTAAGATTTATACAAATGTGAAATCTCATGATCGAGCCCTCTTTTGCTTCCATCTTGGAACCATCTGGGCGCTGCCAGGGTGTGGCCTTTGAAGGCCCCTCAATAAATCTCCCCTTTATTCCTCTTAACTCCTCAAGGAACCACACCCTTCCTCTCTCCCCTGGACAGAACCACTCCCATACACAGCCCAGACCCCTCTGGAAGCAGGGCAGGGGCAGTACCTGGGCAGGGTGGTCAAAGAGCCACTGCTCCCTGGGCTTGTCCTCATAGGCCGCCACAGCCGCGCACATCCCGTCCCTCACCGTGGCCCTCATAGCGTCCAGCAGGCGAGTGAGCCACACCTCCACCTGCAGAAGGGGTTAAATCCCAGAACAGGCCTGCTTCTCACTGCTGGGTGATGAGGAATGATTCCAGAACACGCCTGCCATCCTTCAGCAGTGAGGGGGACAAGCAGCTCAGCTCTCCAGTCAAACAAGCCCCAGGCCTTCTCCAGACTGGAGGGCTCAGCCATTTCTGCACCCATCCCATCCCTCACCATGGCCCTCATGGTGTCCAGCAGGCAACCCAGACACACCTCCACCTGCAGAAAGGGTTAAATCCCAGAACAGGCCTGCTTCTCACCCCTGGATGATGAGGAATGATTCCAGAACACTCCTGCCATCCCTCAGCAATGAGGGGGACAAGCAGCTCAGATCTCCAGTCAAACAAGCCCCAGGCCTCTTCCAGACTGGAGAACTCAGCCATTTCTGCTCCTGCAAGATCAGCATCTCCTCACAGAGAGGTTTTTTTGTGGAAATCCAGCTGGAGGAGGAACCACACTGAACTCCACTGAGGACTGAGGAGCAATTGAGCTCAGCGTGTTCCAGCTCCAGGCCATGGCAGAGTCACTCGTGGGACTGGAGCACAATCTGCCAGCAGCAAGAGAATGCTGGGAACACAATTCCTGCTGAATTTAGTATTTCACAATTCCTGCTGAATTTAGTATTTAGTATTTCAGAGAGGAGAGTTGAAATGCCAAGTGCCATCACCAGGGAGCTCAGAGCTGGTATTACCTACTTTAGCTTCCTTTAACAGTCCATGGAGGAAAGTGCAGCTACAGGGACGGAAAAGCTGAGCAGTAATTTGATTCTTAAATTTTGTACTTTAACTTGTCCCATGAAATAAGATTTGGAAAACAGGGAGAAAACCCTTTTATTTCCAAAGGTATACCGGCAGAAATACTTTGGAATAATTTAATCTGTTTTCAGTCTGCATCCTCTCCCAATGGGGAGGGTAAGAGTAACCTTCAGAACATCTCTCAGGAATTAAAATTAAAAAGCCCAGTAAAGAATAGGCCACAGCCCTTCCTCACACCATGGGCTGTGAGGACCCATCCAGAGCAGGACTAGGGCTGTGGTGTAAGCAAGGATTAAGTTCCACACCACCTCTTCCAGCTTTTCCCACGGAGGCAACGCAGTGGAACTCTACAAGACCTTGGCTGTTACTGTCATATTTTCTGAAAAATTTCTTCACCAGGGATTTTTCTTCTCCTGGGAAGCTGAGAAACCACAGAGAAAAATGAAAGCAATAATTATCTGATTTGCTTCTCCTGTGTTTTGCTGCTTTGGAATGTGTTTGGAGATTATTTAAAAACATTTGAATTGTTTTTACTTAATGACCAATCATGGCCCAGCTGTGTCAGGAGTCTAGAAAGTCAAAAGTTTTGCATTGTTGTCTGGTTAAGCTTTCTGTAAGCATCCTTTCTCTATTCTTTAGTATAGTTTTAATATAGTATTGTTTTATAGAATATCATATCATAAAATAATAAATTAACCTTCTAAAAACATAATCAAATTCATCTTTCCTTCCCACACTGGGGGACCCCAAAAATACCACAGTGGGCCAGAGATGCCCACCCAAGGGGGGTGGGAGCAGGTTCCACCAGGCAGCTTGGACAGGCAAGGTCTCCCCTCTTACCTGCCCACTGCAGTCACAGGGTTCACTGAACTGGACATATTCCTCCTCTCTGCTGTACATTCCCAGGCCAACCTTGGTTGTCTTCTCATCAGAGTCCACCTGGAATTTCAGCCTGGCCAAGTTGTCAAAGAGTTTGGAAAGGTGACGCTGCACCTGCCAAAGGGATTGTGTAAATGAAGTGGGGGGGACAGGACACAGAATCACAGAATGATGAGGTTGGAAGAAACCTCTAAGACCATCGAGTTCAACCCAGCCCTAATACTCAACTAGACCATAGCACCAAGTGCCATGTCCAGTCTTTTTTTAACACACCCAGAGATGGTGATTCCACCACCTCCCTGGGAAAAACATTACAGTACTTTATTATTCTTTTGGTGAAAAATTTCCTCCTAATATCCAACCTGTACCTTCCCTGACATAGCTGGAGACTGTGTCCTCTGGTTCTGTCAGAGACCAACCCCACCTGTCCACAACCTCCCTTCAGGAAGGTGTAGAGAGCAATAAGGTCACCCCTGAGCCTCCTCTTCTCCAGGCTAAACAGCCCCACCCCAGCCCCTTCAAACATTCATCACAGGGTCTGTGTTCCCAGCCCCTCACCAGCCTCGTTGCCTCCTCTGGATGTGCTCAAGCATCTCAACATCCTTCCCAAACTGAGGGGCCAGAGCTGGACACAGCACTCAAGATCAAGGACCAGAACAGGCAGAGAAGAGAGCAGCAGAGGTGTAACAGCCACAGTCCTGCTCACAAAGAATAACCTGGACATCTGGGCAGCACCACATCTTCTCACTCATGGCCAGGATGCTGCTGACAGGAGCCTCTTGCTGTCCTTCTCAGGAGCTGGATTTGATGATCCTGGTGGGTTCCCTCCAGCTCAGGCTATCCTGTAATCCATCCTAGGGTTTGTTTGCCCAGTTCTCACTCCCTGCCCCACAGAGGATTCCAGCCCCTCCTCAGGAGCTGTCCCACAGGTGCCCAAATCAGTTTCTTATCTGGCTGAATCCCAGGAGGTGCCAAGTGGATCGGGAAGCAATGGACACTCAACTTCCCCACAAGGACAGACACACATCCTTTCAAATCATACACAAACCATGGAATCCTTGTTTTCCCCTGCAAGTGGGCAGGCTCAGTGAGCCCCACTGTGCTCTCCCAGCCCCTGGCCACTCTAGCAGGGCCTTGGCTGTGCTCCAACACTCGATACAGCTCTGCCACCAGAGCCCAGAATACACCTGAACCTGCACCAGCTCAATACCCAGTTCAAGTGGATAATATCATTGTCTATTTAATCCTCCTTTAGGAATTATCAGGCTTTGAAACTACAGTGGAAAGGCTGAGAGCGTATCTGTGTATGATCCTGCCTGACATTTACTTTGATTTTACTGCAAATAGTTTTGAATAACAGAAAGCACCAGGAATTTCTCCTTACTCCGTGGAGCATTTCAGCACAGCAGCTTTTCTCTGCTTCCTGTGTTCTCTTTCTCTCTCTCCATTTTAAGCATCAATCAGCTGTGTATTTATGACACTCTGTGGGCTGAAATCACCCAGCAGCAGCAAACACATCCAAGCTGAGTTAAAGGTTAGTGGCAACAAGAGCATACCCAAGCCTGCCCCATTCACATCCTGACACAAACGCTGAAAAGGAGGAAAAGCTTAAGGAGGCTGACGTTGCTCACTGCTAAAAGGTGGAATAAGGAATTGATTCCTTACCCAACAGGCTGCATTTGCTTTGAACACTTTGATTTGGTTCACACACCAACCTCAGGATTATTGATGCCTCCCAAAGCAGGGCTGGGCATTACTAGGCTAAGGGGCTGATGTTCCCTGGCAGCAGCTCCACATGGAACAACACCTGCAGGACTGAATCCTGTGAACTCTGCCCACGGGGGACAGGGGGTTCTGATCCCTGGAAATGGGGGAAGGGGACTGGGAAGCCATTTCTTACAACAGGAGGGTCACTGCCAGCTCCTCCAGGGGATGATCCAGGAATCCTGCCGGGCCAGGAGGAGGAATGGTGTGTTTGGGGGGGATTCCCCACACCTCGCATTCAGACCCCATCCCAGAAACCCAATGCAGGGTCATACACCACCTGGCCACAGCCACTGCCTGACCTGGCTGCTCAGCTGTGCAGGCTGTGCTCATCCCTGTCCTGCCCTCAGGACACCTCAAAGGCTTTGCAGGGGGAAGGAAAAGGCACTTTCTGGAAATTGCCTCCTCAGCCTAAAAAACCAACCCTCTACAAGCCACCAGTGCTCAGCCCTCCCACACTGGAATGCCCAGCCTGGGGCTCTTTATTTGGTGCCATCCCAGGCTAGGATCTAAGGTCAGCACCAAGTTTTGGATGAGATAATTTTCCTGCAATCTCACTGTATCCCAGCAGGAGCAAAGCCCTGTTTTATGGCACAAAGGCCACAGAGGGGCTCTCTGAACCTGCCCCAAGCATTCCCAAGATCAGATCGGACAACAGCCAGGGCAGGGCTGCCTGTCAGTGATGGCAGGTGGAGATCAGCTGGGAAGGAGTTGTTAATCCACACAGGGTGGGAGAAAATCCCTCCAGAAAGGACACTGAAGAGAGTCTCAGGACAACAGTTCTCACTGTGACACCCCTGAAAATGCAGCACAAGCCTTACCAGCTGTGGGTTGGTGCCATTGGAAAGAATATCCAGTAAATCTGCAGAAGAAATGAAGTAAAATCTGGGAAAAGCCAACCTTTTCATGTCCAAATATTCAGCCAAAGCCTTCTCACACAGAGACAACCTGGGGAGACAAAGCAGAGCCCAGGACATGCGCGTGAATACCCTGCCATGCTTTGTGCTGCCCTTCTCAGGCAGGTTCTGCCCACCATGGGGAAATGCCGGGCATGAGCTGAGCCTGCAGGCTGCTCCTTCCCACAGCCCTGAACAGACCCACAAAGCACAAGGGAACTCACAGCTCACTCTACTCCAGGGTCAAACACCCAGGAGTCAGGGCAGCCTGATGAAACAGCAGAAGCACAAGTGGAAGAAGAGGTTGGAAAGGTTTGCAGTCTGACCCCACTGCTTTAGACAAGCTCATAGCTGCCACAGGTGGTGGCATCCACTGGGATGAACATTTCCAGAACTGCTTTTATTCTAATGAGCCACATTTTAAAGTCTGATTCCAACCAACTCAGCTTTTTGTGTTTGCAAAGCATGAAAGGAAAGTTGTTTGCTCCGATCTAAAATGAATCTTGCAGTGTTCACATGCTAAACTGCTGCTGAGCTTACAAAGTTCCTAAATAACATTCTCTGTGAGGAACATTGGCCTTGTTCGATTGAAAATAAAATCAAATCCTTATTTGAAATGGAGAACTGCTACTGCCACAACAGCTTAGCATGGACTTTGAAGTGGTTTTTAGGCAGATTCATATGTTAAGTGAGAAGTGTCTCCATTCCAGGGCACTCAGGTCTGTCTCAGGGAGCTGTGTGATGCCTCAAGGGTACACAGGGATAATTTTGTAAATTAAATGGGCTCAGCTCTGCTTTGTTTGATCACAAAATCACAGAAGGATTTGGGTTGGAAGGGAGCTCAAAGCCCAACCTGTCTCAGGCTGCTCCCAGCCCTGTCCAACCTGGCCTTGGGCACTGCCAGGGATGCAGTGGCAGCCCCAGCTGCTCTGGGCAACCTGTGCCAGGGCCTGCCCACCCTGCCAGGGTGATGGGTCACAAATACAGAAACTTGAGAAAGATCAGAAAAGCTAGAGATTTGTGACTACAGAGGAAGCAGAGCCTCAGAAAAAGCCTCAGAGCACAGGTTCAGCTTCTCATGGCTGATTCCAGCCTCTGACAAAACCCTGGATGCTCTACCTACCTACTCTGGATGTCCTCCAGCTGCTGGGACAGACCTGCTCTATTGGTGGCTTCAACCACATTTGGGGTTTTCTGAACTTCAGTGGCCAGTTCTTTAAAATCCACATCAATGCCTTCAAAACGTTTGGAGTCCTACAAAGGGACACAAAGGTCACAGCAATGTTCTCTTGGTGTGCTGAGAGATCCCAGCCTCTGAGAGCAGTGAAAGTCTTGCTCCTGCTCAGCATGGCTGTGAGCCTGGAATAACACTGGGAGCTGGGCTGGAGGCACCTGAGGAGCTCCCCAGAGCAGTAGCAGGAGAAAAGCTGATCTCCCCCAGCACCAGAGTGACAGGACAAGGAGGGAAAGCTGCCAGGGCCACCTCTGTTTGATGATTTGCAGTGTCTGAGCAATGATCTCAGTCCTCTCCCCTCTGAAGGAAGAGGGAAGAGGACTGAGCTCTGAAGGAAGGCAGCAGCTCTCACTCAGCAACCAAGAACTGTGTTTGCCAGCACCCAGGAATTCTGTGTTTGCCATGAAGTGCTACAAGGGAGATCAGCCCCTCAGCACAGCTCAAGCACAAAAACATCCTTGGAGGAACAATCAGAGCACTGAGGGAGCCTCCAGAGGAGCAAGGCAGTAGGAGAACAGCCCTGCTTTTGGGGATTTGGCACTACAGATAACCCCATTTAATAATGGAGCCTCTTCTTCAACACTTCCCAAGCAGGAATTTGGGATTTGGGGGCTCGTACCTGGGGCAGTTGTGCCCTGATGTCTTCTGAGCCTATGAAAATGCTCTCCAGGTGAGACCACGTGCGCTGCACCTCGAACCAGAGGGAGATGACGGAGTCAGCAGTGGAGAGCTTCCTCTGCCAGGCAGACACCTCCTCCAGGAAGAAGGCAATATACTTGGAGGACATCAAATTCTGCAGCTGCACCTGGTTGTCCTCTAGAGTTTCAACGAGCTCCTCATCTGACTTCAGCAAGGGGGTGTGGGTGCGAGGGTGAGGCTCGTACTGGAACTCCCTGGAGCTCCAGGTCACCCTCAGCTCCTTCAGCACCTTCTCCATGCTCATTTCTCTCACGGCTTTGTCCACAATGCCGTGGACTTCCCCCTCAAATTCATGCAGGTTGAGCTTGAGGAGGTCGGCCAGGGTGGTGTCCGAGTCCATCACAAACCTCATGCCCGTCACCTGCATCAGCTGGTTCCAGTGCCTCTCCCTGATGGCAGGATTTTGAAGTTCTGCCACAGCCTTGAGGGCTGTCAGCATGTTTTTCACCTTGCTGTCCAGCCCGCTGAAAGCATCCCACGCCCTCATTTCCTTGTCCAAATTTCGAATCTCTCTTGCAAACTTCTTGCACTCCAGATCCATGTTCTCCACATTAATGTCCACCCATCTGGTGGTCTGCCAGTCTTCAAGGCTGGTGTTCACCAAGGAGATCATGTCCCAGAGCTCTTTGAGCAGACACAGCTCCTTCCTGCACTGCTTCAGCTGCTTATACTCTGGCACCATAACTTCAAACAGACCAGCTGATTCATAAATCGAGGTCATGGCTGACTCCATCTGTTTAATCTCCATGTGCTTTGCATCCAGCAGTTGATAAGGCTTTTCAGTGTCAAACCTAGAAATAAACATTTATTCTTCATAAGTGACACTGTAACAACTTCTAAAGGACCAATAAAACAAACAAAGCCTCTGAGAGCCACGGGAGAGATGAAAGGTCTCTACTACACCCTGATGGCTGAGCCACATGGCACTGCTGACACCACCCAAACCCAACCTCTTCCCAGGCACTGCAGGGAGGAGAGCTGTGCATCACCAGGACATGCAGGTGATGCCTTAAGATTTCAGCACCTGTGCCTTTGATTTTAGCCCATGGAAACAATTACCAACTTTGTGGGAAGAGTTACAAGCCACAAGAGTTTGAGTAGAATGATAGTGAATTTGTCAGAGGGTGAAAATGTAGAATTTTAAAGTTTTTAAAATGGGAGTTCAGGAGGCAAGATGGAGGAATCTAGACATGTCCAGTCTTTCTCATTCTTCTTCTTGTCCTCCATCTTCTGCTGTGATAGTAGCACTTTTAGATTAGTTTAAAGACAAGCTGTCTAACATAAGTGATAAGTATTTAAAAATTATTATAAATAAAGTACATGTAGTTTTTAAAAAGATAACGCCGCCCTGAGGGCTCTCAGTGTGCCTCAACCTGACCAGCTGAACAAATCTCTGCAGATCCAAAAAGCGTGTATTAAATAAGAGAAAATAAACAACCTTGAATACCAAAGCCAAAGAATCCTGACTTCTCCTTCGAGCGTGGGGCTGGGAAAAAAACCTTTAACACCTCAAAAGCCATTCCAACAACAACAAACCTGAGACAGGCTAAACAACCCCAGCTCCTTCAAATGTTCCTGAGCCTGGTTGGTGCTGGGAGAGCTGTACCTGAAGGGAGCCTCCCTGACGAAGCGCTCTCGGAGCCGCTGCTGCTGGGCATCGAAGGCGGCGCAGCTCTGGCGCAGCGCGGTCACCTCAGCGGCCTGCAGAGGGGCCACCTGCTGCTTCACAGCCACAGCCAGCTTCTTCACCTGGCCCCATTTCTCTGGCAGCTCCTGCGGGCATAGTGGCACTGCTGGGTCACCCTGACACAGGGGACTAGCACTGACCCCATGGTGCACAACGGCACTGCTGGGTCCCCCTGACACAGGGGGTTAGCGCTGACCCCATGATGCACAAGGGCACTGCTGGGTCACCCTAACATGGGAGTAGCACTGACCCCACCATGTAGAAGGTGTAATTAGCACTGCATGATTAGCACTGACTCCATGATGCAGAAAGCTGAACTGTGGTGGTATTTGAGGGTCCCCAGGATGAGAGAAGAGATGAGAATCTTGACTCCATGTTTTAGAAGACTGGTATTATATTTTATATTCTATTTGATTATACTGTATTGTACTATAGTATATTATATGTTATACTATGTTTTATATTGTATTGTATAATATTGTATTGTAGTATATTGTAGTGTATTGTATTAGCTATACTATGTTATATTATATTATATTATACTATATTATACTGTACTATATTATATGTTATGCTATGTTATGCTACGTGTTATAAATGCTATACTAAAGCAAGAGAAAGGAGACACCATAAGGTTAGAAAAGAATGAATAATAAAATCTCGTGACAAACTCAGAGTCCGACGCAGCTGGCTGTGATTGGCCATTAATTAAAAACACTTCACGTCTGGATAAACAATTCTTCAAATCACATTCCTAAGGAGTAAAACATGGGGAAACTGAAGCTTCCCAGCTTCCTAGGAGAAGAAATCCTGGCAAAAGGATTTTTCATAAAATATGTCACTGACACTGAGCCATTGCTTTATTCTTCTATATTATATACTTACTCTATTCTTAAGAAGTCCATAACCCCCCTTCTAGCCTGCCTGATAGAGCTTTGACCTCATTGGTCAACCTCTAAATGTGGTATTCACATTTTCTGAAAAATCTCTTTGCTCAGGACTTTTCTCCTGGGAAACTGAGAAGCTTCAGAAAAAAGGAAAACAATTATTATCTTATTTGTTTCTCTTGTGTTTTGCTCGTCTAGAATGTGTTTAGGGATTTTTTACTCACAAGTAATTGTTTCATTAGGTTCTGGTCAATGAGTGAAAACAACTCACACCCAATCAGGGCCAAACTGTGTCAGGACTCTTTCTAGAGTCACGAATTTTCATTATTATCTTTTTAGCATTGTGTAAGTACCCTTTCTGTACACTTTAGTGTAGTTTAGTATAGTATTCTTTAATTTAATATAGTGTCATAAAATAATAAATTAACCTTCTAAAAACATAAAATCAAATACATCATTCCTCCCTCCCACAAAAATCTCAACAAATACAATACACCACCACCCTTTGGTAAACAAATCTCCATAACACATTCCACATTTGCCTAGCAACAGGTGCAGCAAGTGCAGATAAGATTTGTTTTAATTCTTTCTCTGAGCTTTCTCACAGCTTTCCCCAGGGAAAATGCCTGGGAAGATTTGTGTTTGCTCTCTGTGGCCAGAGAGCTGCTGCCACACTGCTGGGAGGCAGGAGGGGCTCTGCAGGGTGGGATCTGTTCATGGATAACCATGGAGCAGGAAAAGCCACTGATCCCATGGCTGAAACTGCAAGGGGGAGAGGTTGGGATGGCCCAAGTTATGCCTGGGGGAGTTTAGATTGGATATGAAGAAAAACATTCACAGGAAGGGTTGTAAAGCATCAGAAGAGGTTGCCCAGGGCAGGGTGGAGTCACCATCCCTGGAAGTATTCAAAATCCTGTGGATGTGGCACCTGGGGATGTGGTTTACTGGTGATCACAGTTGTGGTGCTGGGTAGATGGTGAGATTTTATCATCTTAAAAGGTGTTTCCCAACCTTGTCAATTCCATGATTGCCAAGGGCTCTGCTGTCCCCAGGTCCCCTCCTCTCCATGGGCTGTGCAAGCCCACGGGAAAGATTCTAGGTTTCCCTCCATCCCAGCTCACACTCTTGAGGAGATTAATGGAAACCCACCATGGAAAGAAGGGAAGGAGCTGCAGGCAGCTCTGAGACAGCAGAGATGGCCAAGGCAGGGCCAGCTCCTCCTGAGGAGTCCCCTCCTGGCATTTTTCACCACAGTCTCAGCAGAAATCACCATCCATGACCACGCACAGAGCTGCCTCCTTCTCTTCCTCCCAAGCAGCAGCTCCAGCTCATCCATCTCCAGGGAGGGAGAGGAGCCTGGAGGAGCTTCTGCTTTTCCCACTCCACACAGGAGGGAATGAATCATTCACACACAAGCGCTGCTGTCACTTGCCAGGAAGAACAATTCTTTGGCTGTCTCCGGCATCTGGATGGCTGCTCCACACCCTCATTTCTTCTATCAGCAAAGCAAATCTGGTATTTGGAGGTATTTGCACAAGCAGGAACACACCAGCAGCTCCCAGGCAGGGGGATTTAGTAGGGCTGGGCTCCCCACAGGACTAGGTTTTATGGTGGTTGAAGACACAGCTGGCAGGGCTTGTCTCTGTCCCCCAACACTCACCATCTCTTGCAACCCTCATCTCTTGGTCCCCTTTGCAGAAAAGAAAGGAATTCCCAAAGAACTGACTCATAAGAGCCAGATGTGGAAAGATGCCAAAATATTTTCATAACTTGCTCCCAGGGATGCCCTCTGGGTAAAGCAGACCTGGTGGTCTCAACCCAGAGGAGAACTGAAGTCCTGTGGGAAGGCAGCTCCTCTGCCAACATTATCCTCCCCATCTCCATAGCTGCCAAGAACCAGCTTATTTAAAAATAATTATAATTCAACCTAATTAACAGATGGATTTGAAAATGCATTAATTTTTTTTCAAGAGCAATCGCTGGGAGTTGGAGCAGGCAATTCCATGTTTTTCACACATAACAAAAGGCTTAATCTCTGCTTTAAAAGAAAAAAATCTCAACATTTAGAGCTACTAAGGCACATCCTGCAATAGCAAAACGCTGCCCACTGAGGCCCTCTAATGACAGGGAGAGGACTTTGAGTATGCCTGGGATGCTCCCCCACTCCTGCCCCCTTTACCTTCTGCTCCTGGGCAAACTGCTGTGCCCACCACAAGCCCTCACCCACCTCCAGCTGCTGGTGGATTTCCTCAGGCAGCTGCTGCTCATAGGCCCTCAGCAGCTCAATGGTCTCCTTCAGAGGCTCAAACATGGCATCAGTGGCACTGTGACGTTCCTTCACGGCCAGCAGGTGACCCATGACCTCCACCAAGCCACTGTAGTCACCTTGCTCCACCTTTCTGCTCAAACCCCTCTCGGCAGTTTGGATGAACTCGTCCAGGTCAGCCAAGCTGCAGAGCACAAACCAAGGGAGGAAGCACAGGATGAGGGCGGCTCCTCTGGAATTATTATTCTTCCAGCTCCTCTGGAGTTAATATCCAGCCTCAGAACTGGAATTCCAGCTCAAAGGTATCCCTGGATATGGTACAGGTTCCTTCAAGATTGGGACTTCTCAAGTTGGAGAGAGAGTACCTGAACAGAGACAGGGAGCTCAGGAGGGGCTGTCTGAGAGCACAGATTTTACTGTCCCAGTTTTACTGGGAGAGTGGGGAGACACCAGCATGGGGTGCCCAGGGAAGCTGGGGCTGCCCCTGGATCCCTGGAAATGTCCAAGGCCAGGCTGAATAGGGCTTGGAGCACCTGGGACAGTGCAAGTTGTCCCTGCCATGGCAGGGGTGGCACTGGGTGGGCTCTAAGATCCCTTCCGACCCAAACCTTTCTGGGATTCTGTGACAGTTTTCACCCCATCTCTTCCACTATGAGAATCCAAGCTCCCCAGGTGAACCTGAGACGTTTCAAAGCTGTAACAAACAGGGCTTGTCCTTGCTGCACTGCCTCTCTTCACAGGGCAGCTCCCTCCTGCAGGTGATGCAAATTCACAGCAGCTCAGAAAAGCAACTGTACATTTTTGGGAGGAAAAAATCCTTCCAGGTCTTTAAAATTAAGATCCCTGTCTCTCAAAGCCCTTGAGCCATAAACTATCACAGACAGGAAAGTCTTTGGGACACATTTCTTCACCTGCTTTTTAACCTCACCAGATACTGGGCACTTTGAGCAGAAGAGCACTGGGCTCCTGGGTCTCAAAACACTTCTTAAGTGCCTGCTTAAATTCTCTGGATGCTGCTGGGCCTAAAAGTATCCTTAAATACTTCACCTAATAAAGACTAAACTGCTGACTCAGGGACTCTCAATAACAGCTCCTAAATGCTCATTCTCTGCCACACTAAACCTCTTTGCAAAGAAATTATCAGACAGATTTATGGTGCTGAAAAGCACACCAGAGATCACATCACCACCCCACGCAGCGGCCTCCTCTTCAGATGTCTGTGAGCACTCCCCTGGGAACACCCACAACCTAGGATAACCTTCAGTTGTGACCAATAAATCACCCAGGGCATTGTCCTGCACAGATCTGAGCAGCTCTTCAGGGCAAGAAACACCTGGTAATGAAAAAGTTGGAGCCCAAACTGCTCCATGACACCTCCCCATGACTGCTCATGCCAGGCTGCCTGAATCATGGGCTGTTAGAAACCTCACAACATTAATGCAGATTTACTGATGGCCACCACCAAATCCAGTAATGCAAGCCCAGTGCCCTGCAGAGATGGGATTATTTTGCTTGGGAGGAGCAAAATACACACCTTGGGCAAACACAAACTGTCTAACACCCTACAGGAGGTCCCAGGGATGTCAGGGGTACCAAGGGATGCCACAACTCCCAGCTCACACACAAGCACAGACCAGGGCATGGAGGACTCAGTGCTGGGGTGTAGCTGTCATGCAGCATGAGCCCTTTTCTTGCTCCTGTATTAGCTCTGAAGGTTGTCACAGATCTGAGGCTGCCAGAGCTCCAGGAGTGTTTGGACAATGCTCCCAGGGATGCCCAGGGTGGGATTGCTTGGGTGTCTGTGCAGGGCCAGGAGCTACACTGGATGGTCTTTGTGGATCCCTTCCAACCCTGAGTATTTCATGATTCTCCATCCTTTGGCCATGAGTGGGAAATGACACAGCCCAACCAAGACAAGAGAAATTCCATGATCAGAGGCAGAACCAACCCTCACCTGTGCGTGACGTGGTCCAGGAGGTGCTGCTTGAACACCAAGCTCCACCTTTTAATCTCGTTGAGCAAGGCTGCCTTGAAGGGCCGTACATCCAGCCTCAGCCAGCCCTGGAAGGTGCAGAGGGGCTGCATTCGAGCCACCTCCTCGTAGAGCTGCTCGTAGGAGCCCAGCTGCTCCCTGAACTGCTGCAGCGTGGCCGGTGCCTTGGGGAGCCCCTCTTCGGTGTCTGCAGGTGTAGGGACATGGAGATGGTGGCCCAGCTCCCTGTTGTCCTGCAGCAGTAGGGGGTGGCCCAGGTCCCTCCTGTCCTGCAGCAGGAGGTGGCAGAAGCGCCGCTCCAGCCCCGCGCGGTGCTCGCGGCACGTGGTGGCCGCTGTCTCAGCCCGCGCCAGCAGCTCCTGGCGCCACGAGCACAGCGAGGGCATGGCCTCCAGGGCAGCCTGGTGGGCACAGGGAGAAGGGAGATGGAGAAAGGAGAAAAGAGAGTGGAGAGAGGAGGGGGAGAGAAGGAGGGAAAAGAGAGAGAAGAAGGGTGAGATGAGAAGGGAAAGGAGAGAAGAGGAGAAACGAGGGAAAGGAGAGAGGAGAAGGGAGAGTGGAGAGAGAAGAAGGGAAAGGAGAGAGAGCAAGAAGAAGGGAAAGTGGAGAGTGAAGAAGAAGGGAAAGAAGAGAAGAAGAGGAGAAACAGAAGAAGGGAAAGGAGAGAAGAAGAAGAAGGGAAAGGAGAGAAGAAGAAGGGAAAGGAGAGAAGAAGAAGGGAAAGGAGAGAAGAAGAGGAGAAAGGAGAGAAGAAGAGGAGAAAGGAGAGAAGAAGAAGGGAAAGGAGAGAGAAGAAGAAGGGAAAGAGAGAAAATGGGAGAAGGGAGAGGAGAAAGAGGAGAGAAAGGAGAGAACGGAGAAGAGGAGAGAAGGCAGAGAGGAGAAAGGAGAGAGTGGAGAGGGAGAGGAGAGCACAGTGAGATGGGAGCACATGGCACCTCCTCACTGCCCCAGTCCAGGGAAGCCCCAGAGCACAGACCTGGTAGTGACTGAAGCCACTGTGTGCAGCCAGCCGGGGCACCAGCGAGGAGATGTGGAAGATGCCCTGAAGAAGACTTTCCACCATGTCACAGAAGCCATCCCTGGTGCCAGGGTCCAAGGGAGGGCGAAACACCAAATCTGGGATCACCAAATCCAGCTGCACCTCAAAGAGGGGAGCAAGCCCTGCCTTGGGGTCTGGTAGGGAAGAACAGAGACATCTGGGTGTTTTTCAAGGCATCTTGAGCCACCGAGGTCCTATTACAAGGTGCCAAATGCCCTGCAGGGACAGCAGGAAGGGGTGGTGGCACACACACACTCCCTGGGGCCTGCACAACCCATTGGAGGTGTTGGCAAACCAGCTGTGCTGTGGTACCCACCAAAACCAGTGGGGAACAGGTGAGACACAAGTGATGTAAGGAGCAGAAAACACCCTGAGGAGGAAAAGCTCTTCAGGTAATGCAGAGGGAGTCTGAGAGCTGAACAGTGCCAGCATGGAAGTGCTTGCAGAGGAGGAAAACAACAGGAACCAAGTGGCTCTTTAATTTAGTGGTGAAAGTCATGAAAAAAAAACAGCAACCAGAAACTGAAGCCAGATGCAAATGTGACAACCTAGGCAAGTTTTTAACAAGATGGTGAAGAACTGCCTGCAATTCTCCAGCTCATTGTGCCTCACATCCAGAAGGGAAGCGTTCCTGGGGATGTGCTTCAGCTGCACACAAGCTGCTCTCAGCACAGCAAGGAGGGCTGGGCACTCCTGAGCCCAGCTCACCTCTGCCCTCCAGAGGGTTTTTTATTGTGCCTTTCAGGAGCAGAACTGGCTCTCGAGACTGCCCACAGAGGAGGGATGGTGCCACCCTATTGCTTTGGGCATGGGAGGGTGGGAGGTGCCTGATGTCCAAGCAGAGATGTGGAAGGAAGCCTCAGAGGTCTCTCTCCATTAACCCTTGCAGTGCAGTCACCTCCATCCGTCCCCCTGAGCAATCCAATGACCAGTGCTGGAGCCACCCTTCCCTTCTGGACACTCCAGTGCCAAAGGAAAGCCAGGAAGAAGAGAACAAGCACTGAGAATGAGGGAGCACAGCCAGAGATATCCCCTTGGAGAGGCCAGGAAAAAGAGAACTGCTTTCCTCCAGTGTCAGAGCAAAGAAAGGAAGAGGAGAACAACCACTGAGAATGGGGGAGCACAACCAGAAATGTCCCCTTGGAGAGGCTGAGCAGCCCCTGCAGCCAGGGGACAGGAGCCAGGTGTCACCTGTGTTCTCCAGGAGGTATTTCAGGGAGCACTCAATGGCAGTGAAGAATCCATCCAGAACTATCTCATCCACATAATCCAAATACCCCTTCCAGGCATCAGAGGCTGGCTCTGCACGTAGGAGGCTCTGGTTTTCCTGAAACACAAAGAAGATTCCTTCACACACAGCAGGGCTGAGTGTGCCCAAAAATCCTCCTTGCATGTAATATAGGTTCACTAAGTGTGGGTAAGGAGGTGCTGGTGCTGAAACTTTGTGAAGGCATCACTGCCCCACAGCCAAGGGCTGATGCTGGGCACCACAGCAGTGCCAGCCTGGTTGAGGTGGATCTTCCTACTGGGGCATGGCCACAATTTGCTCCTGTCAAGGGCTGCTTGGTCTCCAGGAACACTTCAAGGTGAAAATGGAGGGCAGAAGAACCTTAGAAGGTCTTCCACGTGTTTACCTCCCTCTTCTCTGAGGCCATGGGACTTGGGGCTGTTTTGCACCCCTGGGGCAGGGAGAACTGGGGGTCTCAAAGGACCATCCTGATGAACCCATCTGCTTCTCTTCAGAGTCCAAGGCCAGACATGATCCTCAGGAGAGGGCTGGGCCCATAACCCATCTCCTCCAAGCCAGGGGCTGTCCCTGACATGCACAACATCTGGCTCCAGGCAGGTGAGGAGCAGAGCTTTGGGCTTTCTCCTGGCCTGCAGAGGACTCTGAGCTCTGGCAAAACTGCTGGGAAGCACCAAGGTTTGGGAGAGCAGTATCTCCCCTGTCACTCAGCTTCTCCCTGGGTGCTCAGCATCACCTCCTGCTCCAGAGAGGGACAGAGCCTCAAACCAAAGGGTCAGCTCCAGCTTCTGTTCTCAGGTAACTCCTCAGAGGGGATTTTTCCTTTCCTTGGAGCAGCATCCCAATCCCGATGCACCACTCCCCTCTAGTGGCTCTCCAGCAGCCAGGGCTGCAGCCAGACCCTTCCCTGGGCTGGACCTGCTGCTGGTCCTGCCCGGGGCTGGGAGCCCAGCCAGCCTCACACCCCAATCCAACTCATCCCAGCCCTGAGACAGCACCAATTAACCCCGGGGTGGGATATCAAATGTGTTCAGGGAGCTCACTTCAGGCAAAGCACTCTGGATGTTTCCAGAGCCACAGGGACCACACGGAGCCTCTGAGGAGCCCCCCAGCTCTGCAGGTGCCCCCTCACCTCCACCAGGGAGTGGATCCTGTGCCCAGCCTCCCTGACCAGGCTGTAGTGCCGCTCCAGGTGCTCTTGGCACTCCTCCAGGCTCAGCACTGCCTCCCTCTTGGGGTCCCTCCTCTCCAGCATGGGCGATCCCCACGAGCGCACGATGCTCTGGATCTCCTCAACGTTGTCCTTGGCCTTCTGCACCCTCTGCTCCAGGTCACAGACATCACTCACCACCCCGGAGATGTGATCCCAGACACCTGGGGAAGATGAGATGGTTGAGCCTCTATTTCCAGAGCTGCTGGGACAAGCTCCGGTGTTCTCTCCTTCAGACCTTTCCCCCATGGTCTCACATGTTTCTCACTCATCCTTAAGGTAAGAGATTCACCACCTGGAGCAGCAGAGCTATGATATTTTCTGAAAAATCCCTTCGTTAAGATTTCTTTCTCCTGAGAAGCTGAAAAGCCTCAGAAACAAAATATAAACAATGGTTATCTGCTGCTGTAGAATGCAACAGGCGCATCTGTGATTGGTCTCATGTAGTTGTTTCTAATTAATAACCAATCACAGCCCAGGTGGCTCAGACTGTCTAGTCAGTCACAAAATTTTATTATCATTCCAATTCCATTATTTTCCATTCCTTGCTAACTTTCTAATGAAATAATTTCTTCTTTTAATATACTATTCTATAATATACTATAATATACTATAATGCCATGGAATAGAGATGACATTGTTGAGAGAGGGATTGAACTGGAAAAAAGTTTCAACAAGTTTCAAAATGTAGATTTGCAAAAGGACCAGGTATTTTAGGGAATTAGAATTGTGAAAGATGCATTGTAGCATGACGTGGGGTAAAAATATAGGTGATTGGTGTTAAATATAGTTAAAATATAGGTGATTGGTGTTAAATATAGGTAATATAGGTAAAAATACAGGTAAGAATATAGGGGATTTGTGTTAAATATAGGTAAAAATATAGGTAAAAATAGAGATGATTGGTGTTAGAAGTAACAGCAGCATTGTGGACCAAAAGCTAATAGGCTGAAAAAGATTTATAAAGTATTGTAACCAGGAAACTGGTTGGCTTCTGATGGAATGGAGTTGAGTTTTACATTTGTCTCACTATTCATTGAAACTGATGATGAAATAAGATCTTTTAGAACACCTCTCAGCTGCCCCATCTCAGTAAAAGCTGGGAAAACCAACACCACACAGAGCCAGCTCACCCTCTGTCTTCCAGGTCAGCGTTTCTTCTGCCTCTCTCAGCCTCACGTCGATGTCCTGCAGCTGCCCCTGCACCAGAGGATGTTCCACCTCCAGCAGGGACCTCAGGACCTTGTTGTAGCTGTTGGCCATCAGCTCCAGGCTGGCCACCAGCTTCCAGAGGGATTCCTTGCAGGCATGGAGCTCAGCTGCTGCCGGGGGGATGGCTCCTGCCCCGCTGCGCCTCAGGTAGCTCACCTCCCTGAGCACGGCCACCAGCTGGGGAGGCAAGGCACAGAGCTGGGCTCAGCACGGCCCTGACAGCTCCTGGAACTCCCTACAACCTGTTCTGAGCATCACAGAGTGTTCCTGCTGGTCACACAGCCCTGCCAGATCCTTCTGAGCATCACAGGTGGGTCCTGCTGGTCAGCATGGCCCTGCCAGCTCCTGGAACTCCCTACAACCTGTTCTGCTAGTCCTGCTGGTGAGCACAGCCCTGCCAGCTCCTGGAACTCCCTGCAACCTGTTCTGACCATCACAGGGGTTTCTGCTCATCAGCTAAGCCCTCCCAGCTCCTGGAACTCCCTCCAGCCTTTTCTGCTGGTCAGCACAGCCCTGCCAGCTCCTGGCATTCCCTCCAACTCCTTCTGCTGGTCCTGCTGGTTTATTCCCAAAGCACCAAGCTGGAAAGGGCCTGGACAGCTCTTGGTCTGTTTCCCATTGATCTCTGACTCTGGATTCCTTCCCAGCTCTGTTAAGCACCCACCAGCCTCTTCTAAAAGCCACCATCACCTCTGGTGCTCTCGGCCATCCCCAGTCATGTTCTTCCCCTCTCAGATGGAGGCTGAGCCCCATCACAAGTCCCAGCAATGCTGTTCTGCGAGAGCCATTGGCCATTATAAAAGTGAAAGGTAAGATGGCTCCAGTTCTCTTGCTTTGCTGGGCCGATTGGTATAAAAAATAATTTAAAAATAGCACCATGGCCTCAAACCCACTCTGGTGCCATCAAAGATTTCTGGAGTCACAAAACAAACCTTCCCTGGGCTTTTCACACCCTTTGAAGCTCAGGTTTCAGGTACACACAACATGAATGTGTGTCTCTAGATGATGTTCCATCACTCCCCACACCAGTATCAAGCAGTATAGTGTGGACATGCTGTCACACCTCTGGCTCCTGAGGGACTTCTACCACTGCCTTAAACCAGAATTTGCTCTGCTTAAACTCAATGCTGGTATTACAGAGCAGATCTATGGTAGAGCCTTGTTACCCCCATGGGAGGGGCTCCACAGAGCACAGAGACCCCCCCCAGGTGTCCCCCACATCTTGGGGACATGTGCTGGGAGGCTGGAGGGGCAGCAGCTCTTACCTGGGGATCAAAATTGACCCTGATCAGTTTGCTCTGTGCCTCTCGCCGGATGAGAGGCTGGGCCAGGTTGTACTGGGATTTCTCTGACACTGTCTGGGACCAGTCCAAATACAGCTTCTCCTGGTACCTGCCAGAAGAGAGAAACTTGCACCACACAGTTACCAGACCAGAGGGTGCAGCTGTAACTGAGGGGAAGCTAAGTCCATTCTGAGGACTGAAGAAAGTGAAGGAATCTTCAAAACCCACCCATGCCACCTCAACAACAAGGCAAACACCCAAAAGAACAGTGGCAGCATCAAGTCAGGTGGGCACAGCTCTCTCAAGCACCAGTTTTAACATAGAATTCAGATTTGGAGATGGACTTTCCAAAGCATTTAGCCTGATGTGATGTATCAGCAGCTGGAGGTTTCCAAGGTCTGAGCAGGGCAGGTTCCTGAAGCCCCAGGGATGCTGGAGAGGCTGAAGCTGAGCTCACTTGGCTGGGTGAGGCCACGGCACTCTGGCATGGGAGCATAGAGGGCAGAGGAGGGCTCCTGGCATCTCACAGGGCATGGACAGCCCCTCCCCAGTGACAAAGTCTGCTCTGAATGACCTTGTCACCTGAGCACCCAGGACACAGCACCTCGAGGTGCTCACCCCACACCACCTGTGGGGCTGCTCCTCTCTGGAAGGCTCTGCTGAACCCCCCAGTCTTGCTCTGGTGATGGGAACAGGGTTCTCTCCACCCACCCTGCAGCAGCCCAGGGTGGGCTCTGCTCATCCCAGCTCCCTCCAGTGTGCACGGGGAGCAGGACCTGCAGGGATCCAGGTCACAGACATCTTTTGTGAAAAATCTTTTCTTTAGGATTTTTTCCTCCTGAAAAGCTGAGAGGCCTCAGGAACAAAATGTAAACAGTAGTTATCTGCTGCTGTGGAATGCAACAGGTGCATCTGTGGTTGGTCTCATGCACGTTTTTAATTAATGGCCAATCACAGTCAGCTGGCCCAGACCAAGAGTCTGAGCCACAAGCTTTTGTTATCATTCATTCTTTTTCTATTCTTAGCCAGCCTTCTGATTAAATCCTTTTTTCTATTCTTTTAGCATAGTTTTAATGTAATATACATCATAAAATAATAAATCAGCCTTCTGAAACATGGAGTCAAATCCTTGTCTCTTCCCTCATCCTTGGACCCCTGTGAACACGGTCACAGATCCCCTTCTTGGGGAAGGGGTTCCTCTCAAGGGACAGCCCAGAGCAATCAGGTGAAACATCAAATGCTGAGATGCCAAGTCCTGGACAGTCACCCCCAGCTCCAACTGTGGAATATCCACATTGCAGCCACTGCAAACACAGCCAGGGAGAGAACAGAGACTTCTCCCAGCCCAGCCTTTCCACCAGAGCCGTTCCTCCACCCCACAGCATCTCCTTCTGAAGCTCCTGCTGGGCTGCAGAGCCCCTGTTCCCCCTGCAGGATTCTCACTTGAAGCCATCCCAGCAAACCTGAGGCACCCAGTGCCAGCTCCCCCCTCCTCTCCAGGCAGGCAATTCCCTTGGGCTTAGAGAGGGACATTGCCAAGCCCTGGGCTGCCAAATGTTCTGGCAGGTGGCTCAGGGGAGGGGAAGCTTCCCTGAGCTACTGCCCTGCCTGAGCCCCTGTACCTGTCGAGCAGCTGGATCATCTCTTCATATTTCTGCATCACCAGTCTTCCACGGGCAGAGTCCAAGTTCCTGCCAGCACAACAGACAGAGGTTCATCACCTTCAGTCCTGGGGGCTGGAATCTGCATTTCCCCCTTCCCAAGGTGCCCCACAGTCCACAGGCACAGTCTGCCTGGATTTCACCCCAAATCCTGGATTTCACCCCAAATCCACTCCTGCCCAAGGCAGCCCAGACCCCTGGGCTCTCTCTCAGGTGTTTCCCTGCTGTAAAATGGGGAGAAGCAGCTAAGATGGGAGAAGGAGCCAGGGCTGCTGGAAAAATCACTGTAATGTTACCAAACATCACTTTTGAACATTTTACCCTTGGCAGTTTTCTGTCACAGTTGTGCTCCACTAAATGCAGGTCACAGCTGTGAGAATGGCTGTTTATAAAATGTATAAAATGCATTTCTATATAATGTATAGAAAAAAAATAAAATATATGCAGTAACATACTATACAGTAAATATATATAATATAAATCTATATATACACATATCTTCATTTTTCCTTTTCAATCCTTTCTCCCCCTCAATTTCCACATGGGAAAGAGCCTCACACCATCCTGCTGAAGGACTTGTCTTTAACTGCTCTACACAGAGGGGTAAAATCAATGCTAAATGCAGCAGGGACCATGAGAATTCTAGCCCTGTTTGTTTTCTTGATCTTGGGTGACTGTTCCTTTGTTTAATTCTGAGAAAGTTATCACCAAAGAACTGGGCTGCTCCCAACTGGGTCCTGGAGGAATTACAGTGGGAAAGGTTGCAATATCTATTTTAATTACAACCTAGGGCTCTGTTAAAAGCTGAGAAGCCTATCTACTGTCCCACAGTGCCTCTCAATCACTTAATAACAAATGCAATTAAAAAACTTCTTCAAAAAACCAAGATGGCAGGGAAGTGAATGGCTCCAGGGCACCTCTTCACTTCTCACTTCCTCACTAAGGACTGCTTCAGCTGCAGCCATTTGTAAGGGCATAGAATATAAGTAAATAAAGGTAGTATAGCAAGTAATCTTACCCCCTAAAAAGTTGCAGCCGGGTTAATTATTAATGATTAGGAACAGGTCTGATTTAACAGGCTACAGCTGTAGCCAATAAGAAGAGTGTTACAAAAGAGTGGATTGGTTGGTTGAGGGGGAACTGGAGTCAGTCGGCTGCTGTGAGGACAAGGAAGAGTCAGTGCTCAGAGGAGCTGCCTACAAGAAACATGAGGGAGGTACAAAACTGGCAATATGGAACCTTTGCAATGTAATGACAACAGAACTCTTGCACTATAATGACAACAGCCATTGGATAGCATTCAACATAGAGAGAACCCCCAGAGAGAGGTTTCCAGATGGTCCCAGCCCATCTGGAGCAGACACTCACAGCCCTGGGACGTGCCTGAGGTGCTCCAAGGGCTGCTGGATCCGCGCGTGCAGCTCCCGTGCCCAGCCCAGTGCTCCGGCCACGGGAGGGGCGTTCTTGTGCAGGGGGGGGAACCCTGCAGGGCACAGGGGAACAGATTCCATCAGCCCTGAACCCCACAGCATCCACCCACAGCGTTACAGAACTGCCCTGGCTCCAGGCTCCCTCCTGAAATCCAGCCTCTGTCACTTCATGGAGGTCTGCTGTCACAGACATTTTATGGAAAATCCTTTCCTTAGGATTTTTCCTCCTGAGAAGCTGAGAGGTCTCAAGAGCAAAACATTGATTATCTGCTGCTGTGGAATGCAGCAGGTGGGTCTTTGATTGGCCCATCTTGGATGTTTCTAATTAATGGCCAATCAAAGCCCAGACAGAGAGCCTGAGCCACAAACCTTTGTTATCATTCCTTCTTATTCTATTCTTAGCTGGCCTTCTGAGGAAATCCTTTCTTCTATTCTTTTAGTATAGTTTTAACATAATATATATCATAAAATAATAAATCAGCCTTCTGAAACATGGAGTCAGATCCTCATCTCTTCCCTCATCCTCAGACCCCTGTGAACACTGTCACACTCTGTGACCTACAACCCCCCCTGTAGATTTGCAATAAGGGATCAGAGGAGAAGCCTGGCACGTTCTGGAACCAGACTGAGGTGAATTCTCTTCTTCCCATGGACACTGAGGAAGGGATTTCTGGCTGGGAGCTGTCTGTGACCATCCCATCGCAGAGCCACAGAACCGAGCTCACCAAAGTCACAGCAAATGCTGAACTTGTCCTCCACAAATCTCCCCATTCCCCTTGTTAACCTGCACTGGTTCCATCAGTGCTGCCTCTCCTGCAACTTCTCTGCTTCCAGAACAGTCTTCCTGACAAGAATTTACCTATTCCCTTCTGTGCCAGCATTCCCAGGGAATAATAAACCTGGGAAAGGCTGAACAAACCCTAAATTCCAACCTCCCCTTTCCATTTCCACCACTACCCACACATCACCCAAGTACATTTCAAACAAGGACATTGGCATTGCTTTAATGCCACCAACAGGGCATTCCCAGGCACTTCCCACCAGGAAAGCTGAAATCCTTTGCAACTTGAGAAGTTCTGGTGTCCTTAACAAAAGCAAATTATTTCCCCCCATCTAAATGAGCCTAAATGCAGTTTCCTGTAAAATCCATTTTCCTCCTGACAGGCACCCACCGAGCTGCAGCCCTGCCTGGGTGTGCCTGCTGTAGGTGAGCCTGGCCTGGTCCAGGGCAGAGCTGAACATGCTGAACAGGACAGGGATCTTGTCAGCAGCAACTGCAGCAACCCCAGGGCGCTCCAGAAGGTTCCGGAACATGGCCAGCAGCTGTGCAGGGAAGGAGCAGGGAAAGAACAGGAAAAATCACACTCCAAAATCCTCCACTGGGATTTTCCTCACTGATGCAGCTCCTCAGTAACTCAGAGGTCTGCACTGATGGACATTTGTCAAAGGGAAGGTTTTCCCCCCCACTTTCCCAAGTAGTTCCTGCCTTTCATGGAGTCATTAAGGTTTGAAAAGAGCTCCAAGATCACCTTTGACTGATCCCACCACTAAACCATACCACAAAGGATGTCTTTGTTACAGAAAGCTCAGGTCTTCTCTGTGGGTAAACCATATTCCAATTATCATTCTTCAAAATTTTCTATTTAAAAAAAAACCCAAAACAACTCAAAGATAAATGCTATCACTTACCACTCTCTATAGTAATTTTTACAATTATTCTGATTATTTTTTTTCAGACAATACCATTTACTTTCTCTGCAGGATAGATTCACTGGAAAACAAAGACCCTTCATTTCTAGAAAACCTCAATTTTCAGGGTTGAAATTCATCCATGTATTAACAAATTGATATTAACAACAATCACCTGGTTTGAACAGCAGCTTTCACCAGGAAATCAGAGAATCACAGAATGGTTTGGGTTAGAAGGGACCTTAAAGGCCAGCTCATTCCACCCTGCCATGGGCAGGGACACCTCCACTAGACCAGGGTGCTCCAAGTCCTGTCCAACCTGGCCTTGGAACTCAGAGCAGCCTTTCCTCCAGCTCCCAGGGACACCAGTGCCACTCTTGCCATCCAAAATCCTGACTTGAATCATTTCTCTCACTGCTCTTCCCCAGCCTAAGCAAACTCTTCTGTTTGTGTCAAGAGGTGAGGAGCAGGGACACCCCCAGCTCCAGGGCTCAAGAGGGACCCACAGGGCAGAGCATCCCTGCCCAAGTCCAACCCAATCCAACCCAGTGTCACTGTCCCCAATCCATCCCAATGTCACTGTCCCCTTGTCCATCCCATGGGCACAGCCTGCAGCTGCAGCCCTGTCTGGGCTCTCAATGGGACTCCCAGGGAGGGAGGGGAGGCACAGACAGACAGACAGACCTTGAAGATGTGCTCCATGCCCGGGGCGTCGCTGAAGGCCTGGCCGAACACAGTGCCCAGCCGCCGGTCAATGTCCTGCACCTTCTGCTGGAATTCCAGGGCATCCTGCTCAAATTCCTGTGGGAAGGGCAGCAGCAGGTCCTGGGCTGGGAGAGGGCACTGGGGAGGTACCTGTCACCTCCCTGCCCAGAGCTGTTTGCCCTCCTTATTCACCAGGAACAGATTCAGGAATATATATGTAGTTTAGAGCCAGAAATGCTTCCAGAATCAGCTGTGCTGTGGAGCAGCAAGGGACACTTGCATTTGGCTCCTGCCTAACAGGTCCAGAGGTAACTGAGTCTCTTAACAGTTGCTGTCCAAGTGAAGATGAAAAGCAGCATCTGTCATGGCTTTTAAAATGGGATTGTGTGTTTGTGGGGAGAAACAATCTGAAGTAAAACACACTCTCATAAAGCAGAGCAAAGAATGAATGTATGTATAATCTGAATGGATGTATAATCTTATTCACCAGGAATTTAAACACTCCTCCACAGTCAAGGACACTTCTGTCCCATCCCATGGCTGAGCTCAGGGCCCCCCAGGTTGGACCCAAAATCCAACAACAGCTAACTACTTCAGCTGGAGGCAAGAGAGGAGGTGTCTCCACACTCTCTGACCCTGAAGATGGCATGAAGACCATGCCACCACGCCAAAAACCCACAGCACCTCAAAATCACTAAACCAGCAAAGTATGCTGGACTTCAGCTGTGCCAGGGGAGCTTTAGGTTAGACATCAGAAAAAAATTCTTCACTGGAAGAGTGATTGGGCACTGGAATCATCTGCCCAAGGAGGTGGGGAAGTCACTGACATGTTAAAAAGAGCAGGGATGTGACACTCAGTGCCATGGTTTAGTTGATGAGGAGTGTCGGGGCACAATTTGGACTCAATGCCCTCAAACGTCTGTTCCAGCCTGGTTCATAGTGTGATTCTGAGATATGAAGCTGCCAGAACTGCCAAGTGCCTGCAGAGAAGGCTAGCAGCTTCCAGTCCCCTACAGGGACAGATCAGAGCCCCACAAAGGGAGACAGGAGCTGGAAGGAGGAGCCAGGCTCTGCTGCAGAGGGAGCTGTTCCCTGGAGAGGAGGATGAGCTGCTGCCATCCCCACAGGGGCCCCACCTACCACGTTGGCCAGGTCCAGGCAGTCGTAGGCTCGCTCTGAGAACACCTGGTAGCACTCCTGGAACTCCTCGTGCATGGCCAGCACCTGCTGGCCCAGGGCCTTCCCTCTCATGCCCCCAAACTCAATCTTCTCCAATTGGGCCAGGTCCAGGGCTGTGCTCAGGAGGCCCTGCAGAGCCAGAGGAGGCACACACAGCTTCAGCCTCAAGCACATGACAAGTTAGCACAGCACAGAGCCATGTTTGCTCCTGTGTTACCCTGAGGGTGCTCAGGATGGGATCAGGATGATCTCTGGGGTCCCCCTTCCAACCTTCCCTTTCAACCCAAACCACCCTGTGATTCTACAACCAAGTGATTTTAAAACAGATGCCATCCACTGTGCTTTTCAACATAGCTCCTTAAGGAAGGAGCAGAGTTACACAGTGTGGTTAAACCAGTAAAACCTTCTGTTCCAGTGCAGGGAATGAGAGAAGGAGAAAAGCAACCCAGAGACCCTGCCTTGCATAGGCACAAGCAGCCTGTGCAGTGTCCATCTGGCCCCCCAGCTGGAAACAGCCCATCCAAAAACTTTTGAGTTTGTTGATAGTAAAAGATTTTAAAACCACAGAAAATTCAGGGAGTTGGAAATAAATTTGGGCTTAGTAGGCCCTGGGAAAATGTTAAAGGTAGGCCCTGGGAGATGTTAGGCCTTGTATTTGCTAGATCATGTGAAACTGCACCTGTGTAGTCAGTATATGATAAATGATATAACTGTGAGATGTGATTAGATATAATTATTGTTTAAAGGATCATGAGAAACTATGTTAAGCCTTTGAGGGGATCATGAGAAATCCATGCTTGGATGAAATCAATGTATGCAATAGAACAATGTAAGTTTAATAATTAATATGTAAGTTATGTAATGATAATATAAAACATGTTCGGTCTGAAACCATGTCAGGTCAGATTTGGGTTTGTGTTCTCTGACACGCAGAGCTCTTCAATAAAGCACCTGCATATAATAATTTTGTGATTATGTGTTCCTGAACACTAACAGTGTTCCCAGCAGCTGCAGTGAGCTGGTACCCACAGGAGAGCTCACAGGTGAGCACAGTGTTTGTGTGACAGCTACACACTGTGTAACAGCTACACGCTGTGTAACAGGCACTCACAGAGCCTCAGCCATGCTGGGGGATGATGGCACTCACAACACCCCCTGTCCCTGCCCTATCTCACAACCACAGCAAACAGGGACACTCCACAGCTGGGCACACACTGGGATGGGAAGGGATGCCCTGGTGAGGGATGTGGAATGTGTCCCTGCTCCTCCCCAGGCCCTGTTCCAGCCCTAGACCCCCTGTCCAAGTCAGGAGATGCTCCAGAGTGTCCCTGAATGCCCCAGGAAGCCTCAGAGCTCCTCCTGGTTTATTCCCATCCATGCAAACCACAGCCCCATGACCCCCATCCCCTTGTCCCAACAGGAACAGCAGTCTCAGAGGACCCTTGGGAGCACTGACACAGCCACCAGAAGGACACAGCAGCAAACCTGACACAGGCACTGAGCAGGCAAACAAGTCCTGGCCTTGATGTCAAGGGGATCAGAGGGCACAGAGTGATCCCCTGGCACCAGGGAGGGAAGGTGCCAGCCAGGTAGCTCGTGGCTGCAGGACCTCTCACCTTCACCATGTGCAGCCTCTGCAGGAAGCTGTCCAGCCTTGCAAACACCAGCCTGGAGGGGAAGTCCCAGCTCCTCACTTGCTGGCCTGGCTCATAGTACACCTGCAGGTTTGCCCTCCTCTCCTCCAGCGCCCCTTTGAAGGCACTCAGGACGTCAGACACTGTTTGCACCTTGCCCAGGCTCTCCTCCACCTCTCCCTTCAGCAGATCTTCTGGGGACAGGTACACCACAGCCTGGAAGAGCCAAATCACACCAGAGACGTCCCTTTGCTGCCACAGCAAACTGAACAGCTCTGACCCTTCCTCTCAATCAGAATCTCTTTGGAAGGAAGCACAGGGGAAAGGAAGAGAGAAGAGAATTCCTGTAGGAGCAACAGGGGTAGGATGGTCAGGATGGACAGAGACCAGAGATCTCTGAAGCCAGGGCTTGAAACTTGTGGTTTATTGCAAAGGGCCAAGTGCAGGGCCCTGCTGGGAGCTGCCAGCCCCAGCTCAGAGCAGTAAAGAGAAGAAAAGAGAGTGGGAAAGAGAGAGAAGACAAGAGTGTGGTAAAGAGGAAGAGAGAGAAAATGTAAAAGAGGATGAGAGTTAGAGTAAAAGAGAGTGAGGTTCCCGTTACGATACCATAAATCTTCTTCTGTACTGCGTATTCTTATTTTCACTAACCAATCCAGTACAATATACAAATCCTATAGCATTTACATACAGCCTATAAGAATCATAACATCACCATATTATGTTACATTTTAAACCCTAAAAACTACTCTGGGCCCCTTCTGCCAAGCTGTAGGGTCTGCTCTGACCCTTGGACCTGCCTGCAAGCAGAGGGTGTTATTTCATTGCTACTATGATATTTTCAGAAAAATCATTTTGCTAAGATTTTTCTTCTGAGAAGCTGAGAAGCCTCAGAGGAAAAGAAAAACAAGAATTATCTGCTGCTGTGGAATGCAACAGGTGCATCTTTGATTAGTCTCATGTTGTTTCTAATTAATAGCTAATCAGTCAGCAGGCTCAGACTCTCTGAGAGTTATGAGCTTTTGTTATCATTCCTTTCTATTCTTTGCTAGCTTTCTGATAAAATTTTTCTTCTATTCTCTTAGTATTGTTTTACTATATAATTTTCTTTTAATATCATATATATAACAAAATAATAAATCAGCCTTCTAAAACATAGAATCAAGATTTTCATCTCTTCCCTTGTCCTAAGACAAACACCACCACATTTCATCAAAAGGGGATTACCTACAACTGGCCACACCATTGTTTCCCAGTTGTTCAGTAACTGGGGGATCTCAAAGCTTGCTTCCATTTCAATCTCACTTATAGTTTCCATATTCTCAAAACTTTTTGCCAGGCAATCATATTTATAAGGCTTTCCTGTTTCATCTTCCCTAAACCCCTCCCTGTCAAGCCCAGGTGCCACAGGCACATCACACCTGCTGGATGAGGAGGTTGCAGATCTCCTGGAGCAGCACCACCAGCCTCAGGGGTACGCTGTAGTGCTGGCAGCTGGCCCAGATCCAGCACACCACGTGCAGCAGGGGCACCAGGAGAGGCTTCACCTTGCTGAACTCAGCAGCCTCCAAGCGCTCCAGGGGCTGCTGCAGGGCTGTCAGGTGCAGGTCGATGTCCTGAGCTTCCCTCAGAGCTGGGGGAGGAAGGGCAGAAGGGGTGAGAAGAGCTGTGGGGGGTATATATATATACAAACATATATCTTTATATATATACACATATATATACACAAACCTATATATTTATATATACACATATATATACACACATACACACACATATATATACATATATAGGTGTATATATATGTGAATATATGTATTTATATATGTGTGCATATATATGTGTATATATAAATATATATGTATACAAATATATATGTTTGTATATGTGTATATATAAATATAATATATTTATATAATATAAATATATAAAAATATATAAAAAATATATAAATATATATAAAAATATATGCTTGTGAATAGATATATATGTATAGATACATATATATAAATAAATGTAGATAGATGTAGATAGATCGATGTAGATTGATAGATAGATAGATTAGATAGATAGACTGTCCCAACACTGCAGGAGCGGGGAGCACACAGTCCTGGTGAGGAGCTGGGTGGTGCTGGCACAAAGAGCTGTGTGTCTGGACCCTGAAGAACTACCTCAGAGTTAACAATTAATTAATTTTTATTAAATTAATGAAATTTAATAAAGCCAGGACATCATTGTGCAACTAAACCTGTAGACTACATGAAGAGAAGCATCATCATCATCTAATCATAGAACTATGGAATAGTTTGGGCTGGAAGGGACCTTGAAGCACATCCTGTTATACTTCCCACTGTCCCAGGTGCCCCCAGCCCTGTCCAACCTGGCCTTGGGCACTGCCAGGGGATCCAGGGGCAGCCCCAGCTACTCTGGGCACCTGTGCCAGGGCCTGCCCACCCTGCCAGGGAAGGATTTCTTCCTAATGGCAGGATTTCTTCCTAGTTTCTTCCTAGCATCTAATCTAACCTCTGACAGCATGAAGCCATTTGCCTTTGTCCTGTCACTGCCAACCCTTGTAAAAATCCACCTCCAGCTCTCCTGGAGCCCCTTTAGGCACTGGAAGACCAGAATAAGAACACTCCAGAGACTTCTCTTCTCTGGACTGAGCAACCCCAATCGCCTCAGCCTTTTCAGAAGTGCACATGGAAATAACCCCAAAGCTCAGGACTAAGAAGGAGAAACTCTCCCTATCAGCATCTCCCTCCCACAAAGCCCCCCTGTCCCCCAGCAGGGAGGGCACAGTGCCCTGGCACCCCAGGCTATGGCAGAGGACAGAAATCAGCACCTGGCAGAGCTGCCCCAGGCTCTCACCTGCCTCCACATCCCCGAGCATGCTTTGGAAGGCTGGCACGTAGATGCTCTGCACTCTCTCCAGCACCTCCAGCATGTTGCTGACCCTCCTGGACGTCAGCTGTCTGTGAATGCCCTCCAGGTCAGCACACCTGCAGCACAGGACACGTCACCAGCCCGGCTGGGGCAGCCCCAGCTGTGCCCCAAAGCCCCAGCTCAGGATTTTCTGCAGTTACACAGGGGCACAGACTGTGTAGAACTGGGAAGTTAGAGGTACAGCAGGGTTTGGAACTGAGATCCCCTAATAGTGAGAGTCCTGAACTTATTTTTATGTGAGGAAAAAAACCCTTTGAAGAATAAGAAATCTAGAGGGAGGGGTCATGTTTGTTTTAGATTTTGGGTTTTTTTGGACGACACACAAGAATTTTTCCAAGCAGTTTTCCTGAAGCCCTCACACCTCTGGAAAGCAGCAGATGTACCTGCATGAGCAAAGAGCTCCAGCACAGGAAAGTACAGAGGATGTAAGAAGAACAAGGCTGTGACTGGAGAGAGGGAAGTGGTGAAATCCTGCAGCCACTGGGAGGCTTTTCTGCGCAGGCTGCAGTGCAAACAGATCTCACCCAGAAAGGAAACATTCCTCACTTTAGGAAACATTTAGTTTTAGAACTTAAAAGCCCATGTTTAAGTCTGAAATGAGCTGGCAGGAGATGGGGCCAGCCCTGGAGGACAGAGCTGGTGCCAGGCTCAGGTGAGGGCAGTGCCAGAAGGAGCCAGGTGCTGTTCCTGCAGCCACTGCTGACAGCTCTGCATGGGCAGGGCTCTGTCTCCAGCCATCCTGAGCCAGCACAGCACAAAGGGCAGCTGAAATTCCACTCCCTGGCTCATCTGACCCCCCTGTGGCACCCCCAGCTGACAGCATGGAGAGTGCCCAGTGATGGCCCATTGTGCCATTCACATGCTCTGAATAGAGAGACATAATTGTCTTTGTCAGGGTTTTTTCTTAGAGAAGCACAGAGAGAAGAAGAGAAAAACAATTCTTATCTCTACTTGCTGCTCCTGCTGTTTTGCACATGTGGAATGTGTTCAGAAGATTGTTTATCTGAAGTGATTTGTCAATTAGATTCTGCTGGAGATTGTTTTGTTTCCTTGGCCAGTTGGCTCAAAGCTGTGTCCTGGCTGTCTGGAGACAACCAAACACCATTTCCAGCTAAATCCCCTGAACTGTGGCTGGGCCAAGCCAAACTGAGCCAACTGCTCAGCCACCCTCACACTCAGAGATCATCGTGATTTTAGCAATATTTTGGGTTCAGGACTCGACATGACCTGGAGCAGCTGCTCCTGGCTCAGAGCAGCAGCACCCCCTGCACCCAAAGCATCCCCAGCACCTGCTCCTCCAGAACTGCAGCTCCACCTTCGGGGTGGGGTTGGTGCCTTGCAGGAGGGGCTCTGAGGACTCCTTCCTCAGCACTCTCTGGATCTGCTGGCTCCACTCGATGATGGCTGACTCGGTGGCATGCACAAGGGGTTTACTGATCAGCTCCAAGCTGCAGGAAACAGAGCACCAGGGTCACTTGGCTTTCCACTTGTGCATTGCTCAGTTGGGTCCACCTCAATGGGTGGCTGGATTTTGCAGGTACAACCCAGATTCATGTTTCAATACCACAAAAACAAAGTTCACGAGGGAGAATATTTAGAAGGGCAGTTAGAGACAAGATAAGGAGGGATGGTTTTAAACTGAAAGAGAGGAGGTTTCAATTAGATATGATGAAGGAATTGTTCCCTGGGAGGGTGAGGAGACACCAGCACAGGGTGCCCAGAGCAGCTGGGGCTGATCCTGGATCCCTGGCAGTGCCCAAGGCCAGGTTGGACAGGGCTTGGAGCAACCTGACTGCAGAGTTTGGAGTTTTCCCTCAGTGATCCCAGCAGTTCATAGCTTCTCTGCATGCCCTCATCCCCCTCCACCTCCTGAGCTTTTCCTGCTTCTATCATTGCACAGTCCCCAAAGACAGAACAAAATACCCCTCCTTGGCAGCCTGACGAGCTGCAGAGGACAGGGAGCAAGAAGAGTCCCCATGTCAGACAGGGAGGATCCACAAAGGTGCAGCACATGCAGCAGCAGAGGAAAACCCAGTGGAGAGCAAGGGCTGGCACTCACAATTTCTCACTTTTAGGATCAATGTTCTCGATTCCCTCCGAGGCAGCTGGAAGAGGCAGCAAGGTCTTGCCCTTCACCTGGCCAACAACCTTGAAGACAGTGTTTTTCAGGCTGTGCACGTGATGGATGATGTCCTGTGACACCACTCGTGGCCAGCCCTGATGGTTCCTCCGGTTCGTCAGGATGGGCACAATCACCTGCAGCAGGAGCCATGGGAGAGCAGGGGGAAGAGCTGAAGGAGGGCAGATGTAGGTTTGATTTAGGAAGAAATTGCTCCCTGTGAGGCTGGGGAGGCCATGGCACAGAGAAGCTGTGGCTGGCAGTGCCCAAGGCCAGGTTGGACAGGACTTGGAGCAGCCTGGGACAGTGAAAGGTGTCCTGCCATGGCAGGGGTGGCACTGGATGGGCTTTGAGGTCTTTTCCAACACAAAACATGCTGTGATTTGATAATTCTATGACAAAAGGCACTATGGATGGACTGGCCACCAGGCTCTGAGGTCCTAGGCAAGCCTGGATGTAGCCATGATATTTTCTGAAAAATCCTTTTGCTAGGATTTTTCCCCCTGAAAATCTGAGAGGCCTCAGGAACAAAATATAAACAATGATTGTCTGCTGCTGTGGAATGCAACAGGTACATCTGTGATTGTTTCTAAATAATGGCCAATCACAGCCCAGCTGTATCAGACTCTGGTCAGACACAGGTTTTTGTTATCATTTCATTCTTTTTCCTTTGCTTGCTAGCCTTCTGATGAAATCCTTTCTTCTTTTAGTAAAGTTTTAATAATATATACATAATATATAATATATAATAATTATTTTATTATATATATTTAATAATATATATAATAAAATAATAAATCAGCCTTCTGAAAAATGGAGTCAGATCCTCATCTCTTCCCTCATCCTGGGACACCTGTGAGCACCATCACACCTGCAGACCCTCATTGACCCCTGTCCCAAGCAGCTCCCTGCAGGTGATGATGAAGGCCAGGGGCTGTCTCTGCACAGCCACCCTCATAAGCAGAGGAAAGGTCCTCTGGTACCTCCTGGCATCTACAGCAGAGCCACATTTTAGGTTATTTCCCAAAACTGCAGCCCCCTGAACATGCTCTGGGCTAGGCTTGCCTGGAGCTGAGCTGCCTCTGGCTCTCTTGTGCTGGGATAGCAGCAGTGCCTGTCACCTTCTGCTGGGATCAGAGCCAGGTTACCCCGGTGATGAGCAGCCTTTGTGTGGCCAGACTTGGGGGAGGATAAAGGCACAAAACCAGCTACAAACAGACACAGAATACTAAAGGAACAACCAGGGTGCCACTCCAGAGGGCTGAAAGTTCTTTGCATCCCAAGCAAAGAGGAGCAGCAGGAGCAACCACCATGTCCAGGGAGCCACGGGAAGGAGGAACAACCCCAGGGCACACAGAACTCACCTTCAACATCTCCAGCTGCAATAGTAGCAGGGTTTGTATCCATTACTCAAATCACACAGACTGCTGATAAAGGTAATGCCATAACCAGTCACATCAGCTGCTTGTATGTATTCTTTTGGATTATTAAAATGACAACTGGGCCCCTGATGGAACCTCTTGAAGATCCCTTTGGGAAAACATTGGCCCACCTGAAGTAACAAGGCACTCAAATGCAGGAGGCTCTTCTGAACAGCAGGAAAAGCCCTTTCCTGAGGGTGACTGAGGGCTGGCACAGGAGTCTCCCTGGGCAGGGATACTGAAAAGTCACCTGGACATGGCCCTGGGCTCTGGGTGGCCTGGCTGGAGCAGGGCTTGGACCAGCTGTGTGTGAGATGTGCTACACAGCACAAACTATCCCAGAATCACAGAATGGTTTGGGCTGGGGGGGATGTATAAGTTCATCACATTCCACCCCCTGCCATGGGCAGGGACACCTTCTGCTATCCCAGTTTGCTCCAAGCCTTGAAGTTGCACCCTCGCCTTGAACACTTCCAAGGATGGGACAAGCACAGCTTCTCTTCTAATTAATAGTTTATAAAAACACTGGTCTTGTAAGCCGAAGATTGAAGACTAAATCCCTTCTTAGGAGTTACTCCACCATCCTATCAGGAAGAAAGGATTCTAACCCTCATCTCCAACTCCCAAAGCTGACATTTTTGACTAAACCACTTCCTGACCCTTCCACTGAACAGCCCAAATCGCCCCCCGAGACAACCCTCGCACAACTCCATTCTCAGGAGCCTATCCTACGACTGTGGAGGACTCTACCAGACACCCAGAGCCTCCACGGCTCATGATTTAGGAGGTTCCATTGGGCTCTACAGCCCCCAGCACCACTTTCCCCCCCGCCTTACCTCCTCCACCAGCGCAGCGAAGTGCGGCAGGGGCTCGGCGGGCAGGTCCCCGCACAGCAGCTCCGCGGGGCCGGGCCCGGCTGCGGGCGGCCGCAGGAAGAACAGCGCTTTGGTGGCGCTGGGGGGCGGCGGGGGCGGCCCGGGGCACATTCCCAGCTCCCCGCCCGGGCCCCGCCAGGCCAGCAGCGCCGCCGGCCCCGCCGCGCCCCGCACGAAACCGCGGAGCGCCGGATCCGCCGCCCAGCGCCGGCAGCGCTCCGGGGGCAGCGCCAGCGCCCGCGCCGCGCACCGGGCCAGGCGCTGCTCCTCCGGGGCATCATCCCGGGCATCCTCCGGGGAACCCTCCGGGGAGCCCTCCCCCGCTAAGCCGGGATCCCCCTCGCTCTCCATCCCCCGGCTCCGCAGTGCTTTGTTTGCGAGCAGCCGCCGCCGTTGCCCGGGGGACTCCCGGGAGCCGCTGCCGTGCCCCGCCGGGATGCGAGGGCGGTCCCAGCGCTGCCGCCTCCCTCCGGCTGCTCCGGGCCCGTTTCGCTCATCCCGGCAGCGCTCGGCAGCTCCAGCAGTTTTCCAGCCCGGCTCGCTGCGCGGGAATTTTTTTCCTGACACCGGCACCTGTAGCAACCACCTGAAGCTGAAACTTGTGTGCCCGCTGCATTTCCACATCATTAACACCCTCTTCCGTGAAAAGCAGTTCACTATTTTCCAAACAGAAGATCCTTCTGTTTGGAAATTCCCTGGAAAGCTGCATACGGATTCTGTGCAGTCCCAGAGCTGCTCGTGTCACCCCAGCCAGGTTCTCTCTCCTGGGCACCTCAGCCTGCTCCTACCTCCACCTGTCCAGTGACAGGAACATTTTGGTTTTCCCCAGTCCCCTGCTATTCATTAAAGCCCAGCAGTTCTTTTCTGGAGGACACAGATGTGTCAATTCTCCAGTCTCTGCTTTAGACAAGCATCACACTAAAGCATTGCTCATCAACAAAAGATTTGCTGATAGTTTGCACCTTAATTTCCATAAACTCAAAATGAAGTCTTAAGACTTGTGTGCAAGCATCATCTCCTGAGTAAGGCCTGGGTATCTAAAAGTTGCCTCCAAAAATGAACTCCTTTATTGGAACAGCACAGAACTCCCCTCCTACTCCCAAACACAGGCATTGGCAAGGGAAGGAGCAAGGCTGACCCACAAAAAGCCTCAGAAAAACTCCTCTAAACCACAGACCTCCCCTCTCTCTGCCTGCTGTGCCACTTTCCTGTCCCCTGCATCCAGAGGCAGAACCTGCCCAAGGACACTCACAGCCATGAGGCTCCAACATGATCCAGATCTGATGAGCAAGATCTTGGTCTTTACCCCAAAGCCAGCCAAACCAAGGTCCTTTGCCAGAGAAATCCAGGTATTTGTCTCCTTATTAGTGATCCATACACAACACAGCTTTCTGGAGGTTGGCGAGTGGTTTATTCAGATTCTAAATAAAGGGTTTGGAAAACTGATCTTTTGAATAAAAAACCAGCAGAGAAAACCAAAATAAAATGGGAACACCAATGTACAGATGTATTCTCAGCCCTAATTTAACCTAAACGCCTACAATTGGGTCCCATTTTACTGTTAATTTTCCTCTTATCACCTGGGTTCTGATAGTGAAGGGGGGCATACCCAGCTGAGACATGCTCACCTTCTGCCAAACCCACAGCCCCTCCAGGGCCTCTCACACCTGATCTCTTGCAAAGGTCACACCTGCTGCTGTTACATTATCAATACCTCATAGCATAAACCCCAAAATTAAAACAGTTCAGAGAATTTTTGGTTAAAAGAAGAATTGCCCCACAGACTGGTGAGCCCCCAGAAGGAGCTATGTGGGCAGATCCTGTCTCCACAAGGACCAGTGCTGCTGACAGCCCCTGGAGCTGCAGCCCAGGGACATCCATGATGAGCAAGCAGACCCAGATGCCCAGGCCAGCCCCTGTCCTGTGGTGCTGGCAGCACCATGCAGTGCCCAGGCCTGTGCAGAGCCAGGCTTCTCTCTCAGAGCAGAGCACTCCCAGCCTTGTCCCTCTCAGTTGGCTGTTTTAAGCTTCTTGTCTGGCAATTCCTGATGGTTCTTGGCTTGTTTTCTTTTCTGGCATGCTGCTTCTGTGCTGTCCCCCCTGGTGAGTTTGTCCAGGACCAGGGCAGTCTCCTTCAGCAGCCTCATCTCCCTCTTCTCCTTCCTCTCCTCCATCTCCACGATGTCATCTGCAAACAAAGCCTTCAGGGGTGGGATCAGCTTTGGGATGGCTGGGAAGTCACCAAAACGAACCTGAAACATAAACACACAGCTCCTGTGTGACAACTGCAGTTTGATTTCCTCACTCCCCCTTGCCTTTGGCCTGTGCAGGCAGCAGGGCACTGCCCCTTCCAGCACCCAGCAGCCCTGACCTCAGCGAGTTATTGATCTTTGCTTCACAGAAATGCTGTGGCCCAGTACAAATTCTGACTGAGAGTGAGCTGCCCTCCCTGCCACGAGTGCATTTAGCCAGCTTCTGTCTGCTACAGAAAGCCATTGGAGCAGCTGATGAGTTGGGATGGGAAAGGAAGCAAAATTAGGGTTTTTGGCTGGGAATAGCAAGCACAGACTTAAAGTGGCATGAGGCAAGTACCCAAGAATTGGATTTGAGGGCCATCAGCACCTGTCTCACAGCAGCATGGGGAAAGGGTGACACACAGTATTTGCTGCCAGCAGTTAAAGGAGCTGTTTCAGACACTGCTGTTGAGGAGATGGAATACTGATACAAGATGAGCATTTAATTAATGAGGAGCCATCCCAAATTAACACTGACACCATCCCCAGGCCTGGCCCCAAGCTCCCAACTCACCCTCATGTGGTCAAAGGCAATGCCGACCCTGTCGCTGAAGTCCTCGCTGAAGAGCGGGATCTTGGCGTACCTCTGGCTGAAGTGATTGAGCATGATGAACTCTGCATTCATCTTCATGCCAATCTGGATGGCCTGGGAGGTTGTGCTGCAAAAGGAACACGCCCTGGTCACAGCCAGGTTGGCACCCATGGTCACACCACACCAAGTGACCTCATGGGCACAGGCCCCTCTCCCTCGGGCAGCCTGCACTGGTGGAAACTCTGACTTCCACACAACCCTGAGTGCAGGAATGCAGCTGTAATTGTTGCAGCCTTGCATTTAAGAGCTCCACAACCTGTGGACAGGCACCTGTCCCAGGGGTGCCAATAGGCTCAGCTGTGCCTGGCAGGGAATGCTGAGCAGCTGCTGCCACATTTGCCTGGGCAGCACATGGAATCCCTGGCTGCAGGGCTCTCAGTGAGCTGTGAGGGTAAAACAATTCTTCTACCCAGGTTGTACCCATGCAGAAGGTCTTTCCCTCGAGCTGCTCTATTTGTAGAGTTACCAATGTCTGCTTGAAAGCTTTCCCCATTTCTTTTGGGGATGTTGAGAGGAGCTGTGGTGGTCTCAGAGCTGCTGCAATGACCAACACCCCATCTTTATTGTAGAGGAATTCTACACAGACCAGAACCTTTGACAGGACTTGGGCCCTTCACCACCAGCTCCAAACACCACACCCAGCTGTGCACCTTTCCCTTCCTAGCAGGGACAGACAGCAGAACACACCCCACCTGTGGGTCTTCTCTATAGCTTCCTTTTCCATGCCATCTTCCAGCGTGGCTTCGTGGATCAGCAGGTTGGCATTTTTACCTGTGCAAACAATCACAAATTCAATCCTCAGATGAAAACTGACCTGCCCAACTGCCCACAGGAGCCCTCCTGTCCCTCCTCAGCCCCTCACTGTGTGGGAGACACAGCACCAAAGGTTTGGGGATGCCCACTTTGGATACTGACAGATGGAGAACTTTCTCCAAGAGATTCTGCAAGCAGAGGGTTTTGTTACCTACCCATTTGCACTAAGGCCATGCAGGGCATTGTGTCACCAGAATAAACTACTTTCCAGCCAGACTTGTGGATCACTGAACATGCAAAGGCATTTTTACAGTGTTGGACTTCACAGGTCTGAAACTGAACAAGGATACAAGTGTTAGACTCCAGGTCCCCTCCAGCCACAGAGCCCCCAGCTCAGGAACTCACCTCAGCCAGGTCGTAGCTCTCTAGCAGAGAGCTCACAAACTCCTTGGCTTTGGGTCTGATGTTCTCACAGCCTTTCACAAGACACTGAGAAGGAATCATTCTGGGAGGGAGGGAAGAAGAGATAATTAAGGACAGGTACAAAATAAAACCTGATCTTCTCTTCAAGCAGCTAATTTCTCCTGTTTCTCTGTCTCAGTTCAGTGCCTTGGTGACCTTTATAAATTCCTGCTTTCATTGGTGCCCCAGCAACTCACCCAATCACTTCTATCCCATTACCAAATACTCTTCTTCTTGCCCAACTTCCTTTTCCTACAGCAAAGGGAGGCTTGCACATAAACCTCTATTTGAGCAGCACAGCTGAGTACACCCACCCTGCCCTCTGCAGACTGCAAATCCTTGTTCTACAGGCAGTGGAAGGAGTCAGAGCCACCTCCAACAAAGGGCTGGGGGAATGGATGAGTTTGCCTTGAATACAGACCAAGGACATTTCTCCACACAGAACACTCACTTGATGTCTCCAAGGATCTCCTCACAGTGGTTGTGGTACTCATTCAGCCAAGGCATGATCTGCTCAGGTGCTACCAGAAACAGAGGGCTGAAATCCTGACCCAGGGCTGCCTGAAAAACCAAAGGTGGGGAAAAAAATCAGTGCTAGGTGTACACCAAATCAGAGAGGAGGAATGCTAGGGAAAGGCTGGTGCTCCTCTCCACCTCACCCAAGCCACATTCAGGAGCATAGAAAGTACTCACAAAAGCTCTCCGCCGCTCCATCAGGATATTCACCAGCCCCTGCAAAGGGAACACAGGACACAGCAAGGGAGTCAGAGGCAACAGCTCAGCAAGCCCAGAGTCAGAATAAACAAGAAGGGAGAGGGATTAGAAACACAGATTCAGCAGTGCCTGGGGAATGAATGCAGAGAGGAATGCAGAGCAGGGCTGTGGCAGTAAGGTAGAAAAACCATAGAGAAAGGCTTCATAAAATCAAGCCTGCTCTCCTGGAATCAGTGGCTGGCCTTGTCAAAGCTAGAATTTTGCAAGTTCCCATGTGAATGCAATCCTATTGTGAGCCATTTTCCTGGGTAAAAAAACAACTTGCACCTGCATCAACTGTTTCTCCACCATTAGATAAAAAAAACGAAAGCTATATTTCACAGCTTCCCTGCACATATACACCAGGGGTTTGAGTGACCATTCAATACAGAATAACAACTTGTTGCCAACCAATAAATGTAATTGGCAAGGAAACTACTAACCAAGAGGAGTCACACCTGAGGTCTGTAAAACTGTATAAAATGGAGTTGTATACATAACTCCATAATAACAATTATTTAAATAACTTTAATAACCATAGATATAAATAAATACATAACTAATAAAATAATAAATAATAAATATAAATATCTATAAATAGCAAACATCCTATAAATAATATAAATATAAATAATAATAAAACTCCTCCTTAATAATAAAGAATGGGCTTTTTCCACCATGAAGAAAATGGAATTCGTGTGATTCATTCCCATACAGGGCAGCCCACATTGCTCAGCTGGAGCTACCCAGGTAGCCCTGAACCCAAGGTTCAGAGCAGAGGTGTACAAGCCCCTTCCCAGCCCTGAACTCACAGAGTGATGATCTGTGTGCATGTGGGACACAAACACAGCCACGAGGTTACACAGCACTTGGTCCACTTGCTCTCCATAGTGGCGGCAGAGCTGGCCAAAAGTTCCTTCTCCACAGTCCAGGAGCAGGGACCTGGTAGCACTGGTGAGAGGTGACAGAGACATTCAGAAGCCACCCAGAGCTCTGAGCAGGGCCAGGCAGGGAGGGGGATTTTGGGGCTGGAAGGTAGAGATCAGAGCCCTGGCGTTCACCTGGTGTTCAGCAGTGTGGAACTGACATTGCGGATTTTCATTGGGATTGCAGATCCTGTTCCCAAGAACACAATCTCAGGATAAGCACCCACATTTCCTAGAGAAAACAGACAACAAGGATTTGGAGGCAAATGTTGTCCACATGTTGCCCAGTCAGACACCATCTAATTCACCAGCACAGTAACTCCAGAGCCAACATGGCCAGCACAGGCATTTCTGCCCCCTCAGCAGGAGGTTTACAAGGGAAGGCAGAACAACCCCCACCACTTCACAGCTTCATCTGGGCTCTGAAGCAGTGAGCCACCAAGAGCTCCTATTTCCCACTACGCTGATCCTTATCTGTACCTGGTACAGCAGACAGGCTCTCCTTGCACTCCTTCACACGGGTCTGGAAGTCAGGGAGATCCAAGGCCTCGCTGACAAACTCCTCAGGATCACAGACAGTCACAGCATCTCTGCAACAACAGAACACCCATCAGCATGGGGCAAGGCAGGAGCTGAAACAGCCCTTTTCAGAGCAAAGTGCCAAACTCCTGTGACAAAACAGCCCTACAACAAAGGGACAAACGCTCTTTCCATTTTGAGGGGTTGGAGAAGACACATCCACAACTGTGGTATGTGCCAAAAAAGGCCAGGTTGGGCTGAGCCAGGCACAGAAATGATCATTCCACCAAGTGGAGAAGCTCCTGCAATAGCACTTCATCCCATCCAGAGCTGCCAGGCACTAGAGGGCACTGCAAGGCAGCACAGAAAGTCCTGCAAGAGGAGCAGACACCTAAAGGGATCCAGGCACTGATGAAAAGTGTAAGAAACCTGTGACCTGGGTCTGCTTCAGAGCATGTCTACAGGTCTTCAGTTACCTCAACAGAGAAGCTTAAACTCTTCTTGGCACCTGTATCTTCCTGTTGTGCCCAGCAAGGACAGAAATCTGAGCCATGGTAGCTGAAATCCCCTTGCCCCCTGTGGTCCCTGGCCCTTAAGGTTCTCACCCATTTGCCCACCCAGGAGCAATGCTAGTAACTGTTTTAGAGCTTTCAGCTCTAATGTCAGGCCTTCCAGGTCTTCAGAAGGTAAGACTCCCCAAAAACTCTCTCCCTGCCCTCATCTGTTCTGCCACAGCTGGGTCCCAGCATGAGTCAAAGCAAAGGACAGAGGACCACAAGGCTACAGGAGCAAGGGACAGAAACAACACTCCCAAAAACTGGCCAGGTGTTGTTCTCAGTGGTTCCCTCTTCCATGTGCTACACCTTGTCTGAGACTTTCAGGGGCAGGGACACAGCCCTCAAAAGTTCCCTCAGCACAGGCACCAGAAAGGATCTGCAGGGGATCCTGACACAGTGCCCTCCCTCACCAAAAAGCTGCTTCAGCAAACACCCAAAACCTGGGAAGAAAAAGGCTCCCACTGACCTTTGCCACTCCTGCTGTGGCCTGAGGTGGTATTTCAGGAGGCACTCCCCTCTCACGATGGGCACAGGGCACACAGCCTCTGCTTCCTGCAGGAGGAGGGTGAAATGAGACACAGCCCTTGCTGAGGGCAGCAGGCACAGGGGCAAGGTGGGTCAGGATTACCTTGCTCTGGTAGGTGGTGAGCAGAGGGAAGATCTCAGGGTGGATGAGGTTCAGCTGAGTCTGGATCTTGTAGCTGCGTGGGTTGTGCACAGCAGAGGAGTTTTCATTGAGCACCAAGTGCTGAGTGCCAGGCCCAAATCTGCCAGAGGACAACAACGCCCAACAGCTTCACATTAGAACTGGGTATATGTGCATACCTGAGCTAAAAACCTCACCTGAGCCAGCAGAGCCCTCTTTTTGGAGCTCTTTACTTTGGAACAAGATGTGAGCCAGCAAAACAGGCTGCTGCCCACAGAGACAGAGCCCAGAGCACAGCACACGTACCTGTGCATCCACTGCTGGTAGCGGCTGTCTCGCAGCACTGCCTCGGGGGTCATGTGGATAACCAAGGCCACCTGGTGCTCAGCAGCTCCCTCCTGGTACCTGGGACACATGCAAGCACAAAGAACATCTGGCACTCTGATTTATTAAGATTTCCTAACCCTTCTGATGTTGGCATTCTTGTAGCAAACTTTCTCACACACTTTTAGTAAATAACTCATTGTTTTGCATTCCTTTATGGAGGAGGAGAGAGTTGATGGACTGTTGGTTTGTCCAGTGTCATTGGAGAGGTGGCACTGTCACCCTCCAATCCATGGTCACTTTTGGAAAACTATAAATGTTGGAGTCAGAAAATAAACTCCCCTTTTTTCTTCACCTTGAGAACAGCAGTGTGTGCTTGTGTTCTTTCCCGTTCTATAGTGACATCCATCTGTGCTCCAGTGCAAGTCCTTGGCATCCCTCCCCTCTCCCCCTTTGGTGCTGCCAGAGATGCCCCCTGAGGCAGGCAGGGCAGGGATTTATTTTCAGAGCATGGAGCTCCAGCACTGCACCCAAGCCACAAGGCTCAGACCATTTGCCGACATCTCCACTGTCCCCCACAGGGCAGTTCCTCTCCTCCATCAACATCTGCAGAGCCTCCAGGAGCCCAAATGCTTCTGCAGAAGCCCTACAGAGTTAAGTGCAGTCCAGGCTTCCAGCAGCCTCCACTGCTCCCCAGGCAGACACCAGGGCACATTCCTGCTCTGGAGGTCCCTGGGGAAAACAGGCCCATGGCAGTCACAGAACCCACAGGTTCTGCCTTTCCTAAAAGCCCCAAAATATACCCACAAAATCCTTTCTTATATCTGAAGCTCGTTAACAGTGCCAAAGAGCTCAGACATCAGCCATGAGAAACAGCACACCTGGGCTAGTACAAGAACAAAACCAAATCTCAGCCCAGGTCCTTCCCCAGGCAGGCCCTGCAGTGCCCCAGCCCTACCTTTGGAAGGTCTCATTTTCACAGACAGCATCCACAAAGCCCTCGTGGGGACACTCCAGCACGAGGAACACTGGGCCAGGGTCAGTGGGGGTGCACAGCTCCTCAGGAAAGAGCTGCAGGCAGATACACAGTGGTCACAGCACAGCCAGCCTCCACACACAGCCCTGCCTGCACCTCTGTGTCCGACTCCTTCAGTCACACAGAGCCCAGCAGCCACTCCCAGAGCTCAGTGCACCCAGCCAGGGCAGCTCTGGGGCCCCTTCTGCTCTCATTTCACAGCAAAATCCAATGTGTGTAACAGCAAATCCCAACCCTGGCCTCACAGAAACCACAACCTAACCAAGGAGAATTTCAGCAGTTTTGAGGTTCCCATGACAGATTCAGATGGTAGCAAAAGCATGTGTAAGGACAAAAAGGCTTTATAAAATTCTTGTGACACAAAGATGTGCTGATCCTGTCTCCCAGGTCAGGATCTTCACTTGCAGATCACCTGGGCATGGCCAGAACGGGCTCTGCCTCTCACTCCAGTGTGAGATGCAGAGCCTGTACCCCAGAACTACTGAGTTTATTTTGGTGTCAGTGATGGCTGCACAGGCATTTAACCCCCAGATTTAAACAATGCAGGGATTAACTCCACCAGCTCACTCCTAGACCTGCAGCAGCTTTGGAGAGGGGAGATGAAGCAGCTCTGCCAAACAGCAAACACCCAGCCACACCTACACAGGAGTTCATTCCCTGATCAGCACCCCAACAGCCCCAGCCATGCCACAGTCAGCAACAACCTGGATGTCCTGGCAGGTAAAGCATTCTGCACAAAAATTGTCACCCTGGGAGCCCAATGAAGGAGGGAGAGTGGCAGAGCCACAACAGAAACACAGACACATCTTACCTCTTTGCCTTCATAAGTGATGCTCTCCCCATTTTTGAGAGCTGTAATGATGGGAAGGATGGCTGGAGTGCCCCTGAGAACAAGGCCACAGAAATATTTAGCTGCCAGCACCCCCGTGCCTGCTCCTGCTGCCCCTTGGCCCAGGCTGGGCTCTCATACTCACACTGGCAGGCCCAGCTCCTGGGCTTTAGCTGCAAGGAATTTCCCTTTCCTTGGGTGAACCTGCAGAGAGTCAAACACAATTATCACCCAAATTAAGAGGGCCATGAAACAGGGTCATGTACTGCCAGCTTAAAAGCTTCTCCACAAATCAAGGGAATGTTTTGTCCTTTTTCAGTTCCACAGCCACTGCTCCAATTTACCCCAAAAAGGCTTTTCTGGGCTCTCTGCTTTCCAGGATCATGCTGCTGCCTCTTGCTCCCCTCTCTAGCCAAGTAAGCACAACAGCCTGCCCTCCTCTGAGGGTTAAACAAGAATGGAGCCTGTACACACAAAACCACTGCTGGATTCTGAAAAACACCTCCAGGTTTACACATTCCTACTCATGCTACAGCAACTCTGACACTTGAAAAGCAGAAACCTATTAGAGCTTCAAAGCCCTACTTGAAAACACTGTCTCCATTTAAATCCTGCAGTAAACGGCATTAGGAAACATTTCCCTATAGAGGGTGGTCAATGCCCCAAGCCTGTGTTTAAGAGATGGTTGAATAATGCCCTTAATAATATGTTTTAAATTTTGGGCAGCCTGAAATAGCAGGCAGCTGGACTAGATGGTTCAACCCTGGCTGGATTGGGCTTAGAGCAACCTGATCTAATGGAAGGTGTCCCTGCCCACAGGGACATGGAATGAGATTATCTTTAAGGTCTCTTCCAACTCAACTCATCCTGTGGTTATAGATGATCACTGTATGTCCCTTCCCCCTGAAATACCCTGTTTTATTCTCTTATCTGTTGTGTTGGTTTAGAGACCCTGTGCCCAAACTCACTTTGCAAAGAAAAGCTGTCACCAGCTCAGGATGCTTCCTTGCACATTTCTGCTCATCACCTGTAAAACAAAGCAAAATCACAAAAAAATCATCACTTGCTTTTCTTAGAACCAAAACATACCAAAATTTGCTAAAGCATTAACAGGAACATTATCCACTTAACCTGGAGCCCAGTAGCAAAATCTTATGAACACCCAAGGCCAGAGAGGCAATGGGTTCAAATACAGGAAGCCAAACTAAAACCCAAGACTGAAAATCAGCCCAGCATCCACCTGTAATTAAATTACAAAGGTTGGAGCACCTACCCCAGCCAGAAGCAAACTACCACAGGGACTAATCACACCCAAGCAGCAATCATGTCCAATTTCTAGGTCTTTTAAGTTCTCTATAACTTCCAAAGAACAATTTCTGCTCCATGGAACCTTCCAGCTGAGCTTCTCTACCAACCTCACATTCAGACAGCAAATGGCTCAGAGAACAAATTCCTATCCCTTGGAATCATCTCATTCAAGTTAAAAAGGCCATTCCATGTGTTTCACCTGCTTTCTTTGGGCTCTCTTTTCCTTCCTCCAAGCTTTGCTGTGCAGCTCTCGGGGATCCAGGCCCTGTGTCCCCTTTAGGGCTGTTTCTACCTTGGGGAGATGCTCCAGGACTCCGAGGGGGTGAACTTCCAGCAGCCAGTGGTTTTGCTGTCCCAAATCCAACAAAAGCAGACAAACATCACTCAATCCACAGTAACAAAAAAGAAAATCATGAGCAGCATTCCCTCCTCCACAGCAGTCAGGTTTAAACTGCACCAGAATACAGAGCTTCTCTCCCAGTCCAGCTTGCACTTGCATTCTGCAGTCACTTATTTCAGGAGCCATCCCTCACCAAGTCCTTCTCCCCAAACTGCCAAACTCTGTCAAGTCTGTGCTGCACCCTCAGTACCACATTTTGCAGCAGAAAGAATGCAGCTGGCTGAGAAAGCCAAACCCAGGGATGTTGCACAGGTCATTGCATCCACCCACACCTAAAGGAACAAGCCTGACTCAGCAGGTCTTGCTATTTAAATGAGATGCTTCTCCTGAGAAAAGCAAATTAATGAACCTCTGCTTACTCAGAAGCTGCTCCTTAACCTTCATTGTGCCTCCCCTGTCTCCCTGCAGCAGCAGGGCTCACCTGTCAGAGGGATCTGGCAGACAGTCATTGTCTCATCCTTGTACTCAGGCTCTGTGTGCAACTGCACAGCTGGGAAGAGATCAAAACCCACCATTAACAAGTGCATAAGCAGATATTCACACTCTTCAAGGATATAAATCAGAAAAGTGTCTTTGTCTTTCTTTAACACAACCTGCTGAGCGCTCCCCTTCCCTTTCTCTGCCCAACTGAACACTCCAATGAACAATTAAAGTTTTAAAAGCCCATCATCCTCATGGTGCCATGATGAGCAAATTCACTGGCAGACTCTAGAAGCAAACTGCCTTCAGTGTTTTAAAACGAAATGATGTCTGAATCAGCCAACCTGAGCAGAAACAGAGCTGGAAACACTGTTGTGAGGGGTTTAACAGTGTATCAGAGCAAAAGAAATGTTTAAAACATCCTCAGAGTGGATCCAAACCAGAGGCTGAGGCTGCTGCTCGGCAATGAGACCTTGGCTAGAGAGGAAACAAAGTTCCAAATTCCTCAGCTCCACATCCCTGACCTACCTAAATCCATCCTTTTGAGGGGCCCAGGGAAGAGGCGAATGGCTTTCAAGTAGTTTTGCTGGAAAAAAGGAGAAAGGCTGTCAGGAGGACAGGAGCAGTGCCATGCCAAACACCCCAAAGAGCCAGCCAGACCAAGCTGAGCAGCTCAGGGCAGGCACTGTGCCTTCAGAAAGGCAAAGAGCCACTGTCCCCACCCCCTCCAGCCATGAAATTAGTCAGCAGAAACTGCAAGGAAATAAAACCACTACAACAACGCTGAGGATTGCAAATTTCTGGTCCAGACACGGCATTAGGCTGGCAAGGACCACATCAAACAGGAGAGCAGAGACTGAGCTCCTATTACTGTAAAATGGAGAGGGAGCAGGCAAGGCAACAAAGATCCTCCTCTCTCCCCAAAGCTGCTTTATGAGGATATGAGACTACAACACAGGTGCAGGAGATTTCTGAGATTTGGATTTCTAAGCCAGCCCTTTGTGCTGACACAAATTCAGAGCAGCATTTCACACCTGCACAGAGATTCCCTTTGCCACCAGCTCTCCAAGTTCCAGCGTCAGCTTTAACCCTTTGAGGGTTTGCTCTGCCTTGTGCACCTTGCCATACTCACCAGCTTTGGTGGCCCCAGGAACACACACCTCTGGAGCCCTATGGCCTTCAGGGTGAGGATCATCCCTAAGAGCAAGCAGAGAAACAGCTGTATCACAGCTCCAGTGAGCACTGGCAGATTCCAAAAGAGCCCTCTCTGTTCAGGAGTGCTTGGCCTCTCCACAAAGGCCAGAACTGCACCTGGATCTGAATTTTGTGGCAGTTTCAACATGTCACTTGCCTCTACAGATAAAGAAAATACACATCTTGATAAAATTAATCTCAAGCAAGGCATCAGAACAGATCATTAATCTCCTCCTTTTCTTGGAGATTTCCAGAATTTTAATGGACAAGATCCACGGCCATCTATCCTAACCTCATCCTGCACTGAGCAAAATGGTGCCCACAAATTTTTGTGTGCTCCTTTGGACTAAGACCAGCTTGATCCCCTGCTGGCAACACTGCTAACACCTCCTGCTCAGGAGATTTTGGGCAGCTGAATCCAGGCGTGCTGGACAGGCAGGGCCTGTCCCACCACGTGTCTGCAGTGAGCACTGAGTGCTGTGTCCAGTTCTGGCCCCTCAGTTTGGGAAGGATGTTGAGATGCTTGAGCACATCCAGAGGAGGCAACAAGGCTGGTGAGGGGCTGGGAACACAAACCCTGTGTTGAATGTTTGAAAGAGCTGGGGCTGTTTAGCCTGGAGAAGAGGAGGCTCAGAGGTGCCCTTATTGTTCTCTACACCTTCCTGAAGGGAGGTTGTGGACAGGTGGGGTCGGTCTCTGACAGAACCAGAGGACACAGTCTCCAGCTACGGCAGGGAAAGGATAGCTTGGATATTAGGAAAAAAAAAATTCACTGAAAAAATAATAAAGTACTGGAATGCTCTTCCCAGGGAGGTGGTAGAATCACCATCTCTGGATGTGTTTAAAAAAAGCCTGGACATTGCACTTGGTGCTATAGTTGAGGTGTTGGGGCTGGGTTGGACTCAATGACCTTAGAGGTCTCTTCCAACCTCATCATTCTGTGATTCTGCAGTGTCACACAAAGCCCTGCCCAGCCCAATTCCTGCTCAGGAGATTTCAGAGAGCTGAATCCAGGCATGCCGGACATGCAGGACCTGTCTCACCACGTATCTGCAGTATCACACATACAGGGCTGGGGCTCAGCACCTTCTGTTCAGATTTTGGGCAGCTGAAGCCAGGCATGCTGCTCACCAGGGCCTGTCCCACCACGTGTCTGAACTGCACAGAACTCCAGCCCAGCCCAACACCTCCTGCTCAGGCGATTTCGGGAACAAATCCGCCGCAGAGCCCCAGCCCAGCCTCAGATGTCGCCGTCCCCAGCGCCGCCTGGAACACCCAACAAACCGCACGGGCCCCGGCAGTGACCGCGTCCTGCCGCACTCACCGGGCAGCCCCCCGACGTTGGCCCAGGACACGCGGCTCAGGAAGATGCTGTCCAGGTGGGAGATCTTCAGCCTGCGGGGCACAGGGGGTGAGCGGGGCCCGCTGAGCCCCCGGTGTCCCCCCGGTGTCCCGCACTTACTTGTGCTCCTGCATGGCGCGCTGCGTGCCCTCGCCGCAGTTGAATAGATACCTGCGGGGACAGCGCGGTCAGAACGGGCCGGGCAGGGGACCATCACCGCCGCTGCCGCCGCCATTCCCGCACTCACCGGTTGAACTCGGAGAACACGTACACGGCGGCTCCCGCGTCGCGGCTGCCGGCCGCCACCACCTGCACGTACACGGTGTTGGGCCCCGCCAGGCCGGTGCCCGCGCTCCGCCGCCGCTCGCGGACCCACACGTGCCGGGGCACGTCCTTGGGGCGCCGCCGGGGCCCGCCCGCCGCCGATGGCCCCTCGGCCATGGCCCGGGCCGCGCGACCGGGGCCCGCCCGCAGCCGCCGCCACACGAGCGCCCGCGCCAGCGCCCACATCCGCGTGCCCGCCCCGCCCGGCGGGCCGCGGCCAATGAGAGCAGAGAAATGCCCGCGGAGGACCGCCTCCCTTCGTTACGTCATGCTAGTGGGCCAATGGGAAGTGAGAACTGCGGGTGCAGCCTCGCCCCTGAGGCGCCGCTGGGCTGCCCGGCTGCTCACACGTGACTGGGCTCTGCCGGTCGGTGTTCGGGGAATTCCGCTCCGGGCGGTTTTGTGTCCGGTCCGGGTGGATCAGTGTCCGGTCTGTTCGGTTCAGTGTCCGGTCATTGCCAGTTCTATGTCCGGTCCAGTCCGTTCCGTGTCCGGTCCCTGCCGGGGCTCTGGGGACACAGCCCTGGAGCCCTGACCTCCATCAGGGGGTTGAGCCTCTCAGAACCCCTCTGAACTCCTGAGTGTTTGTTTTGGTTTAGGGCAAATTTGGGAGAGAACTTTTAAAAGGGTTTTTTTAGAAAACAGATTTAATTGTTGTTTTTTTTTTTTTTTAAATTCCCCAGTGTGATAGATGAGTAATGCTGTGATTGACAATAGACAAATATCATGTATAATAATACGTATATGATACGATAATAGACAAATATCATTAATATAGGTTAAGAAAAGTTTTATCGATTTATAGTTACGTTTTAGCCCCTTGCATTGTCATCAAGGGACAGCTGGGGTTGGGACATTTGGGAGGGTCAGATTGTCACTATGGTGACTCTGACCTCTAATCAGAATTTAAGGAATGATCTCCACGACTGGACAGCAAAGAAGGAATTGATGGACAGAACTTTGAGAGGGGTTAAAGGGTTAAAAAGAGAAAAAACCTCAATTGTGTGGTTGAGCACATTGTGGGAAAAATCTTCTGCTCCTGGTGCTGTAATGTTCTCTCTATTCAGTCTCCTGTTGTATTGGAATATGTATCCCAATATAACCAGTTAGATGGTGCCTAGGCCAGTTCTGACCTTCGCTGCTGGGCCACAGGCAGCTCTGCGGTGTTTTACCTCAAAGATACCTTGGCTGGCGGCAGAGTGCAGCGGGGCACAAGACAGGACTCCGTTCTCCTCAGGGGAGAGCTTCTGGCGATGGTGAAGAAAAGAAGGGAGCGGATTCTGCTAGAAGGTAGCCAGATGTTTATTCCATGAGCACAGATATGTCTGCACTGGGCTACTGCTGATAACAGAATAGAGGCCGCATGGTCTCATTCACATTTTAAGCTCAGGACAGGGGAAGGGGAGGGGACAGGTGAGTCACCAACCAGGTGAAGGGGCAGGGTCTCCAGGTACTAGGGTCACCTATCACACGACGCCTTGCTGGTATGTTAGCCTGATTGACAGGGCACACTCAGCGAGGGGCGAGGGGGAAGGGAGAAGGTAAAACAGGATATTGCAACACACCACAACACTGTTGTATTTTTGATAAGGTTTAATAAACTTTTCAAAAATTACGAAAAGTGAGTAACCATTTCTCTCACCAGGTGTCACAGACATATTTTATGGAAAATCCTTTCTTTAGGATCTTTCCTCCTGAGAAGCTGAGAGGCCTCAGAAATGAAATGTAAACAATGGTTATCTGCTGCTGTGGAATGCAACAGGTGCATCTGTGATTGGTCTCATGTGGTTGTTTCTAATTAATGGTCAGTCACAGTCCAGCTGTCTCAGACTCTCTGGTCACTCACAAGATTTTATTATCATTCTATTCCTTTCTTTTTCTAGCCTTCTGATGAAATCCTTTCTTCTATTCTTTTAGTACAGTTTTAATATATCATTTTCTTTTCATATAATATATATAATAAAATAATAAATCAGCCTTCTGAAACATGGAGTCAAGATTCTCGTCTCTTCCCTCTCCCCCATTCCAGGAGCCTGTTCAGGACCTGTGGACAAACATCCAGCTGCACTGATAGCATCAGCCATGACACAGGGGAGATTTAAAAGGAGATTTAAAAGCAATATCCTCACAGACCCCACTGACAGACCAAGGGGGATCCTTATCTTCGGGTTTCCCCAAGGTGATATCTGTACTTCCCTTTGTTTTCTGTGTATTCCATGATTATCATCATCCCCTGGAGCCTGAGTTTATTAGAAGAGCAGGTTTACACAGGTTAAAGACAGCACAGGACAATATGGAGAGTTTGGTGTGTCAGTGGCTCATAAAGATAACCAGTCTGGTCAAGATAAAAACCAAAATTAGTGGAAAGCAGATCTTGAGGGCGAAGCAATAACCACAAGATGCTGGTTCCAAGCACAGGGTGTTGGGAATGATGAAAGTTTGACAAGAAAGTCTCACAGATATGTGTGCTTAGCTGAAAGATTTTGGAATGTAGAGTGGGATGGCAGGAGGGTCTCACAAAGGGCCCCCTCTTTCTCAGCATTGCAGCTCAAAGGATTCACATGAAATCCTGCTGAGTTTGGCTCTGCACAGCCCCAGGGGTGGATTTGTTCAGAAACACTGAATCATGGAATGATTCTATGCAGGAGCTGTTATTGAAGAGCTCTGGGTGTCAGGGGTACAGACCCAAAGCTGACTCCCACATGGGTTCAGGAAGAGCACGTTTTTATACCCTTATCATTATATTATAATCACATATATATATATATATATATATATATATATATATATGTATATAATTTTTCACATATCATTATCATTATCATTATCATTATATAACTACATTTTCACTATTAAACTTCTGTTGTTCTATTGTATACATTGATTTCATCCAAGCATAGATTTTGTCATTTCATCAAACCCCCCAAACATAATTTCTCATTATTCTTGTTACATTTAAACAATAATTATATGCAATTACTAAACAATTATCACATTTAACAATCATACAATTTATCATTTAACAACCATATCATTTATCATAGTCATTAAACTATTTCACAGGTGCAGTTTCACATGATCCAGTAAAGCCTAAAATTTTCCCAGGGCTTACCAAGGCCAACATTTCTTTCCACCTCCCCTGAATATCCCATGATTTTAGAAACATTTTATCCCTACACTATCAGATTTACCCTGCAAACCTGTGGTTCCTGAGGGATAACTGAGTTAGCAATGGCATCCAGTGATGGGGAACACACAGGGAGTCCAGGAGGACAAAGCAATCTGACAATGCTTCTTTTGCCATGAAGGATTTAATGGAGATTGTGGGGAAGATTACCTTAAGAGGTGAAATTTCAGGTGGCTCATCCCTCAGATTAGAGGCATTTTGCTGAAAAGTTCTTGTTCCTCAGCAACAAATCATGACAGTATTTGGCAGAGGAGGGGGGAAATTCTGTGTCTGCCAGAGCAGGAGATGCAGGATACGCCTGGTCCCTGCAGAGCCCAATCTCCCTCTCCCAGTCCTCCCAGTCCAGGGATATTTCTTCCTGCTCTTTCAATAAAAGAAAGGTAAACAACCCCCACCCAGCTGCAGTGGCTTGGGATTAGTTTCAATATTGCCTGGCAAAGTATAAGTTAAATCAATTCCTGTTTCTTTGAGGAGGAACAGAACAGTGCATTCCCACAGGCCATTGCCCAGCCCTGCCCCACAGCCCATTCCCCATCCCATTCCCCATCCCATTCCCATATCCCATATCCCATATGCCATATCCCATATGCCATATCCCATATGCCATATCCCATTCCCATATCCCATATCCTATTCCCATATCCCACATCCCATATCCCATTCCCATACCCCATATCCCATTCCCATATCCCATATCCCAATCCCCATCCCATATCCCATGTTCCATATCCCATTCCCATATCCCATTCCCATATCCCATATCCCATATCCCATATCCCATATCCCATATCCCATATCCCAATCCCTATCCCATATCCCAATCCTCATCCCATATCCCATTCCCATATCCCATACCCTATATCCCACATCCCATATCCCATACCCCATATCCCATTCCCATATCCCATATCCCATTTCCATATCCCATATCCCAATCCCCATCTCATATCCCATGTTCCATATCCCATTCCCATATCCCATATCCCATATCCCATATCCCATTCCCATATCCCATATCCCAATCCCCGTCCCATATCCCATATCCAGTATCCCATTCCCATATCCCATATCCCATATCCCATATCCCATATCCCATATCCCATATCCCATTCCCATATCCCACACTCCATTCCCCATCCCGCAGCCCCGGCGCTGCCATGGCCTGGCTCCGGCCCTAGGTGGCACCGCGACTCCGCCGCCGCCACCGCGTCCCGCCGGCACCGGGCAGGGAGTGAGAATGGGGCAGCCCCGGCGGGTCCCGGCAGCGCCCGAGCCCCTCCGCCTCCCTCCTGACCCCTTTCCCGCGATGTCCCGCTTCCCCTGATGTCCCTCCGCTGTCCCTGCGCTGTCCCTGTGCCCCCCGGCTGTCCCCAGGCTGTCCCATCCCCTCCGTGCCGCCCCTGGGCTGCTGCACGTCCCTTCGCAGCACCTGCTGCTGCTCCGGGCTCACCCTCTTCGGAGAACGGGGACATCCCACAGGGCAGCGCTCCCACCCCGGCTGGCTGCCTGTCACCTGCTCTCGGTGTCACCTTTGGCACCCCCAGGGCAAATCCTGCGGCAAATCCAGCTCCTGCAGCGGCACAGGCAGGGCCCTGCCCCACGGGTGCCCTGTCGCCTCCTGTGCAGCAGTCCCTGCCCCACTGAGGGTGGCACCTTGCCCATAGCCAGCTGCAGACACAGCTTGGACAGCCCAGGACTCCATGCTGCTGCTGGGTTTTCACCAGCTCACCCAGCCCAGGACTATCACAGGGCCCTGAGGCTGGGTGTGGGCAACTCCTGATAGTTCAGGAGAGCCATGGAGCATTCATGGGATGTATCCCACGTTTGGTCCTCCCTGGGACAGTTATCCCCCAAGGAGGAGCAGTAGGCTTTCCTCCCCTCCCCTTCCTCCTGGATTTCTCTTTCAGGTTTTTGGCAATCTTAGACTTTGAAGAGTAGGCCCATGCAGTTAAAATTTGAGCAATACCTATCTAAAATGCAGGTCCTACAAATCTTCATGCATGAACTTGGCCACAATTGGCCAAATCCTGAGCTCCAGCTCTGTCCCCATCCCCATCCTGCTCCTCTCGTGTGTCCCACAGGAGCAGATCCCTTCAGGACCTCTCTGGTTGTTCCATGGATGACCCCCACTCCATCACCTCCTCCAGAAACCAGAGCTCAGCATTTCTGCTGGGGTTTTGCCAACAGCTGATATGGGCCTGGAGGGTGGTGCAGGGAGAGCAGGAGGGCCCAGAGCTGCTCTGTCCTGGCAGAGCCAAGAGGGGCTTTAGGTGCCAGTGGGCTCAGTGGTGCCCACATCCCATATCCCATATCCCATATTCTGCACTGAGAGCCCCATGTAGACAGAGATGCTGGGATCCCACCTCTGCTCAGAGTGGTCCCTCGGTTCAAAGCTGCTTCCCCTCACTCCCAGTCACCCCATGAACCAAACTGGGGCGAGCACATGCTTCAGTGGGTGGCTGACAGCTCACCCTTGACACAGAACTCGTTTTACTCCATCCCCCTCCTCATTTATTTATGGTCCTTCACCTCAGCATGGCTTTGCCCTGATGGACGGTGTTTGCACATGTTCCTCTTATCCAGAACATGGGGCTTTGCAGCCACTGCTCTATTTACTGTAATTTTTAGCTCAGACACAACCAGAACTCCCACCCTGTCTGGGCTCTCAGTGCAGAAAACAAGACTAAACTATTTTGGGATGTTTTTCCCTTTTCCTCATACTTGGGTGCTTTCCCATGTGGCAAAGCCTTCGGAGCCTCGGGGAGGGTGAACCTGTTTCACACACCCCTGAGAGCTGCCTCTGACCTCTGCGCACACTTTAACCCCCTCCCCTGACCACAGGCACCTCCCACACACACCAGCTTCATGCTCCACTCGGTTTTTGGAGCTGGGAAATGCATCCAGTGTCAGGGATGAGCTGAGAGCACGGCGGATGGGAACGAGCCTCCCAGGCTCCATTCTCACCCTCCTCCTCCTTGTCACCTCGTCTGGTCTCACCTCCTCAGGGTGCCCAAAATGCTGTGTACTGCCCCAAGACAAGGAGGGAACACGGCTTTGGCCCTGTTTGCCTGGCAAATGTGGAAAAGTGCCCGGAAAATGCCCCTTTGCCTGCATCACTCCCATTTTAGTCCCACTGGGTGGCACCCGCTGGGGAGAGGCCGGCGATGCACAAATCCTCCCCCCTCCCGCCTCTGTCACAGCCAAGGGTCTCTCCATTGAAGTTTACTTTAAGGTCTAATAAAATTTCCAAGCTGGAAAAATCTTTATGCAGAGGTTTGCTTTGTTTAAAGGAAGAGGACCATAAAGATAAAGCCTCGCCTGCCGCCGCTCCCCTCCCTGCCCGGCCGAGGGGCCGCGGCTCGGCCCCTCCCTCCCAGCCCGGAGGAAGAGCTTGTTTTCCTAACGAGAGGTTTGAAGATTAAAAGGGGAAAAAAATCAGCCATTTGGAATCCTCTACTGACGCTGCAAATACCCTCGTTAATAGATATGTCTCGTTTTGTTACCTCATTTTAATTAATCACTAAACAAAGACAGCTGCCAAATTTCGGCTCTGGCTTTGAGCCTACAACTGACTTGAAGCCCTTGAAAAATAGACTATTTATGGTGCCTGGGCTTAAAGCTTAAATTTCTTGTATAAACTTTACCCTTCCTAAGAATAGCGTGGGGAGAGCATTGCCGGCCCCATGCACGGTGCCCCCATGCCCAGCTGGGTGTGGGCAGCAGTGGGGCCAGGAGAGATCGGGGTCCTTCGGGCTGCTGACAGCACAGGAGCAGCTGCACCAGTTCCAGGGTGTCCCTGAACAAGTCCTGTTGTCCCCACACAGGCACAGGTGCCACCACCAAGGGAGGTGCCCCATTCCGTTTGCCCTCCTCCACAGGGCAGAGCATCCTGGTGCAGGAGAGCATCCCTAGGGCTGGCTGGGTGCCTAAGGGAAGTGTTTGTGTCCCAGACATGCAGTGTGTGGGGTGAAGAAGCTATTTCATGTTTTAGGGCATGGCAGCTGCATCCAAACCCTGCCACTTCCCCCAAGGGATGGGGCTCCTTCATCCACACCCCAAATAGCAGAGCCCTGGGGTTTTGCACTGTGATGGAGCTGCCCACAGCAGGGACACGAGGCTTCTGTGTCTTCCCTTGATGGCAGCTTGGCTCTGAAAGGGCATTTTTATTTGTGTATGTATTTTTGGGGTATCCTGAGGAAAGGCTTCAGCTTGTCCTTCCCCATCCCTTCAGACCACAGGCAGGGAAGGAGCTCTCCTGGAGGATTGGGGCTTGACACGGCAGGAGGAGCAGCTCCAGCACAGGCTGCCGGGTGCCAAGGGATGCTCAGGGATGGACAGGCTGCAGCAGGGGCTGTGTGTCCTGGGTGCTGTGTGCCCTGTGTGACATGGGTGCTGTGTGCCCTCAGTGCTGTGTGTCCTGGGCGCTGTCTGTCCTGGCATGTGGCTCTCAAGGCTCTGCAGAGCCAACTGGCCTCGCTGCTGGCCCTGAAAGAGTGCCCGGTGTCTGTCCCACTGCCTGGTGTCTGTCTGTCCCACTACCCAGTGTCCGTCTGTCCCACTGCCCATTGTCCATCCTGCTGCCTGCTCTCTCTCTGTCCTACTATCCAGTGTCTGTCTGTCCGTCCCACTGCCCGGTGTCTGTCCATCCCGCTTCCCAGTGTCCATCCCGCTGCCCGCTGTCTGTCCGTCCTGCTGCCCAGTGTCCATCTGTCCCGCTGCCCGGTGTCCGTCTGTCCCGTTGTCCATTATCCATCCCACTGCCCAGTATCCCTCCCGCTGCCCGCTGTCCGTCTGTCCCGCTGCCCGCTGTCCGTCCCGCCCCGCCCGGGGACGGTTCTGCAGCCCCCGTTCTCCGCAGCGGCTCCCGCTGCCCTCCCGGCCCGGGGCGGGAGCAGAGCCGGGCTGCAGGACGAGCTGCTCCAGCTGCAGCCGGGATCCCGCAGCTCATATTTCAGCAGGTCTCCCCCTCGGGTGACACCGAACGCGTGTCACACGCGCTGGAGGCACGGGCTGCCGGCCCCCGCCCGCCCACACAGCCCCAGCCGCGGTCCTGCAGCCGTCTGCTGCCTCCGTGGCTAAAATAAACTGTCTGCTGCACAGACAGCAGAACTCACAGCAAAACCTCCTGCTGCACAGCGAAACTCCCAGCAAAACCTCCTGGTGCACAGCCGGCACCGGGAATCCAGCCCTGCACACGCCGTGCCAAAAACCCCGCTGGGTCAGCACCTGCTGGGATCCGGGGTGCTGCCACAGCCGAACCCGCGTCCTGGTTCCCTGCATCAACTCCCCGGGACATCCCCGGTGTCCCCATCCCGAATGTGCACAGTGACCCAGCCACCGCCACACCGCCACCTCCCCTGGCGCACTGCGGCACCCACGGGCAGCGAGTGACCCAAGAACTAGCGCTGGCTGCCAGGGGACTGCCCTGTCCTTGCCTGCCACCTCCATGCCACCCACGGGCAGCGAGTGACCCCAAGACCCAGCGCTGGCTGCTCGGTGGGATTGCCTGGGGACTGCCCCGTTTGTCCCTGCCACCTCCGTGCCACCCACGGGCACCAAGTGACCCCGTGTACCAGTGCTGGCTGCTCGGTGGGATTGCCAGGGGACTGCCCCGTCCCTGCCTGTGCCACCCACGGGCACCAAGTGACCCCAAGAATCAGTGCTGGCTGCCAGGGGACAGCCCTGTCTCTTCCTGCCATCTCTGGTGCCACCCACGGGTGCCTCTAAGCCATCACCACACCCGTCCTGGGCTGCAGGGCAGAGCTGAGCCCTCTGCTGAGCATCATTTCAGCTCCTTTTGGATGGGATCAACTCTCCAGGTGTGGGGCTGGCAGGGGGATCCCCTGTGCCCTGTGGGGTTACACTGCTGCCAGCACGCAGGGCTTGCTCTGGAAGTGCCCCTGAGCCCACCCTGCCTCTCCTCCTCACCCTGGGCCACGCTCTGATGTTGCTGCAGAAAGGTCCGGCCCCACCTGTGGGGCAAAACTGTGCTGAGCATCTTCCTCTGCAAGCAGCAAAAACTCCAATTTGGAGTGGGCTGGGGCAGTGATGGACAGGAGATGGCTCAGAAGGAACCTGAGGGAAGTGGGAGTTGTTCCACTGCCCACTGTGGATTTTTAACTCTGAGCTCTAAGGATGGCAATCTAAATAACAACTGTATTGTGTATTGGTACAGAGACATATCCCAAATACACAGAGCCCTGGGATTTCTGTGTTGGTACAGAGACATATCCCAAATACACAGAGTCTCAGGATTTCTGTATTGATACAGAAACTTATTGATACAGAAATGCAAAGGTATTTCTGTATTGGTACAGAAACACATTCCAAATACAGAGAGCCCTGGGATTTCTGTATTGGTACAGAAACACACCCCAAATACACAGAGCCTTGGGATTTCTGTATTGGTACAGAAATTTATTGATACAGAAATGTACAGGTATTTTTGTATTGGTACAGAAACTTGTTAATCCAGAAACTCCCACCTCTCCACCCCAGAAATGTCACTGTTCCCCTTTCTATGCCTGTCCTAAAAGCCTCCTGCTTCTAAAGGACATTTTGTATGGACTGCAGCTCTGCCCTGTGCAAACAGGCATCATGATTTCTGGATTTCTGTACTGGTACAGAAAAACACCTTAAATACACAGAGCCCCAGCATTTCTGTACTGGTACTGAAACTTATTAATACAGGAATACAATGGGATTTCTGTACTGGCACAAAAAGCACCCTAAATACACAGAGCCCTTGGATTTCTGTATTGGTAGAGAAGCTTATTGATACAGAAATATAGAAATATACAGAAATATAATACAAATACAATGGTATTTCTGTATTGGTACAGAAACTTGTTAATACAGAAATTCCCACCTCTCCACCCCAGAAATGTCACTGTTCCCCTTTCTGTGCCTGTCCTAAAACCCTCCTGCTTTTAAAGGATATTTTGTATGGACTGCAGCTCTGCCCAGTGCAAACCCACCACAAGCAGAGCTCTCCTGGGTGTGACACTGAAGAACCTTCCAGGCACCATTGCCCTGTCCCATCACTGCTGTGGCCTTTGGGGCTCTGCCTAAGGCCGGGAGCTGCTTTGCCAAAAGGAATTCACAAGCTGCAGTGTAAACAAACCCAGTGGGAGCTGGGCATTTCTGCAAGGGCTGGTGGAGATCCCCAGCTCCCCAGGCAGGGACTGCTGCTCTGACCAAAGGGGGATGTGTTTGTTAGTGTGAGCAGCAGGTTCACACTGACACAGCAGGCGGGGGAGTTTACAGCCACATGGATATAAATAAATAGCAGGAAAAGGACTTTCCCTGCCTGGAGTGGCATCCTGCCCGCCCAGGGAGGGCTGCCCTTGGCCTGGATGCCAGATGGAAGTGGGATTTGCTTCCCTGCTGGTGTAAAAAAGCCTACAGGCATTGTTTTGTTTGTTTATTTTTGTTTGGTTTGCTTATTTGTTTGGTTGGTTTTTTTGGTTTTTTAGGGGTTGCCACCAGCACTGTCCCCAGCACCACAGTGGCACTGAGGGCACATGTGGGGGGACATCATTCTGCTTGTTCTCAGTGGGGAGAAAGCACTGGGGATGTATTTCTCATTCTTCTAAGGGAGGAGAAAGCACTGGGGACGTGCAGGGGCTTACAGGCAGGGCATGCCATGCCTGTTCTGGGGCTCAGCCTGCTGTGCCCAAGGTGACAGCAGCTCTGGGAGGGCTGGGCAGAGCTCAATAAATGTCCCAGAGCTCAGGTATGTGGGGACAGACCGTGGGGTCCCTGAGGCCACACTCAGGAGAGCAGGAGCAGGAAGTGCCACCTCCTCCTGCCACCTGTGTGAGATCAACCCCTGAGAGTTGTTGAGAGCAGAAGGCTCCAGAGAGAGCTTAAAGCCCCTTCCAGGGCCCAAAGGGGCTCCAGGAGAGCTGGAGAGGGACTGGGGACAAGGCCTGGAGCACCAGGACACAGGGAATCCCTTCCTACTGCCAGAGGGCAGGGCTGGATGGGATATTGGGAACTGGGAATTGTTCTTTGGCAGGGTGGGCAGGCCCTGGCAAAGGTGCCCAGAGCAGCTGTGGCTGCCCCTGGATCCCTGGCAGTGTCCAAGGCCAGGCTGGATGGGGCTGGGAGCACCTGGGACAGTGGAAGGTGTCCCTGCCATGGCAGGGGTGGGATGGGATGATCTTTAAGTCCTTTCCAACACTTCCAAACTTTCCTTTGATTCTCTGTGCCCCCTCCTCCAGCTCCCCATTGCCCAGTTCCACCCAAGCAGGGGCACTTGGCAGTGCCAAGCCCTGCTCTGCTCACCCAGCCTGGCCTCCCTGGGCTGACAGCAATGCCCAGCACACACTGGGACAGCAATCCTGGCAGGGACGGCCCCATCAGTGCCACCCTTGCCTGGGATCCTGCCAGGGCACGACTCCTCAGGTGCCTTGCTCCTCTCTCCCAGTGCACAGACCCTTCATTGGGGTGCAGAGGGGCCGGGAGGGATGCGGTGGGGCTGCCCCCTGGCCATGCAGCCCCAGCAATGGGGCAGCCCCAGCTCGGGGCTGTGCCAGGAGGGGACAGCAGCGGCAGAGGCGCTCGGGCAGCGCTCCCGGGAGGCCCCGGCCCCCGCCTCTGCTCCGCCGAGGGCTGCAAGAAGTTAATTTATTTTTGGAAAAGCAGCTCGCAGAGTTTGTCTAATTCCACCCGCACCAGCTCCGTTCACTCTATTTTAAACCCGTTCTTACTGTGCTTCAAGTTTATAAAACACGATCGGTGCTCCCTGGTCAGAGCAGCCCCGAGCCGCGGAGCAGCGGCAGAGCAGCATCTCCTGCAGGACGCTCGAAAAGCCCTCAGGTAATGAATTCATGTTCCTTCTTGTTGTCCTGTCCTCTGCCGGCTCGGTCACGGTGCCACACGGTGTGTGGGGACAGCTTTGGGGACACAGCAGAGCCGGGCATCGCCGCTGCCCCTGCTGCTGCCGGGGTTTTGAGGGGTGCCAGCGGCACCTGGCAGGGTGTGGAGTGCAGAGAGATCTCTGAGGAGCTGGCACTCCTTCAGGAGCGGGCACAAGGTGTGTTTGGCACTCAGGGCACACGGTGTGGTTGGCACTCAGAGCCAGCCTGGCAGCCAGAGGTGGCTGAGTGCAGGGAGGATGGAGCTGATGGGCCCTGGAGCTCCCTAGATGTTCCCAAAGTTTCTGACTGTGCTGCAGCCATTGGGACACTGCTCTGGTGGCTTCTCTGGTGTCCCCACCCCAGCTGGCACGGTGGGACCCCCTCACCGTGAGTTTTGTGGTGTCACCCCTCTTTTACTCCTCCTTTGCCATGAGCGTGTCACGGCTCCCTTAACCGTGCAAGGTCATCCTGGTCGTACCAAACCCTCAGTGTTTAATGCAATTTCTCAGTGACTCACACTGCAACCCACAAGGAGTGTTTAGAGAAGCTCCCGGCATCTCTCACACGCAGAAATCCGGGGCATTTATGGAGCGCTTTGTTTCTGTTACCCGAATCCTTCACAGAAACGCTGATGTCATGTGCTGAGCGCTGCTCGGGGAGCTTGGGCAGCCCCGGGCTGGGCTCTCGGGTATCTAAGGGTTAAAACTTCCCAAAGCAGCCTCAGGCTGGGCTCTCGGGTGTCTAAGGGTTAAAACTTCCCAAAGCAGCTCCCTGGCACCGCAGCCGGGGCATCTCCAGCTGGGATGGAGCGGGGAGGGGGCAGCGCTGCCCGGGAGCATCCTCCCTCCTCATCCCAGGGTTTGGTGGCCCCCAGGACGATTTGGTGGCTTCCAGGAGGGTTTGGTGGCCCTGGCAGGGTTTGGTGGCCCTGGCAGGGTTTGGTGGCTTCCAGGAGAGATTGGTGACCCCCAGGAGAGTTTGGCGGCTTCCAGGAGAGATTGATTGGTGGCCCTGGCAGGGTTTGCTGGTCCTGGCAGGGTTTCATAGCTCCCAGGAGGGCTTGGTGGCCCTGGCAAGGTTTGGTAGCCTGCAGGATTGTTTGGTAGCTCCCAGGAGGATTTGGTGACCCCCAGAATTGTTTGATGGCTCCCAGGATTTTTTGGTAGCCCTGAGGATTGTTTGGTGGCCCCAGGAGGGCTTCGTTGCTCTGGCAGGATTTAGAAGCCCCCAGAAGGGCCATGCACGAGTGTTTTAGGGACAGGGAGGGTTCAGGGCTCAGCCCTGTGGGTTATTACAGCTCCACTGAGAGCTCGCTGTATCCTGCTTTGCTGCTTCCTCCTGCCTCTCATCATTTCAGCTCCGAGCACGGGGGGAAAACACCCCAAAAGGCAGAACAATGAAAGGATGAAAGGTTTTTTTTATTTTGGTGACTTCTCCTATAAATGTCACTTGTCAGATGTCCCCAGGGCCAGCAGCAGGAGGTGACCCCAGGTCCCCCTGCCCAGTGCTGCTCTCTCTGGTGCTGCCTCTCTGTGTTTGCTCTGTTTTCTGGTGGTCCAGCGTAGAGGGGAAATGTGGAAATGTGGTCGTTGTGTGGAGCGTTCAGGCTAAAAATAGTTTCCCTCTCGTGCTCCATGTGAATGGGCAGCCACATTTGACTGTACATGGATTTGTCTGATAGTCCCATTTCAGTGTAAGAGACAAAATATCTTAGTTATGGCTTTGTTCTGCAGCTAACAATGGGTAGCTAAAAATATCCCACTTTGTTCCACTCAATAAAGTTCTCTCAAGGGGAGACACTAACGTTACATTTTTGCCAAATCCCTGCAAAACACGGCCAAAGAAAATGCGCATTTTTGCCAGCAGCTTTTCACAAAACGTGTAACCAGCAGAAAGCTCCGTCCTGTGGGGCTGTGCTGTGTGCTGGTGCTGCATCCTGGGACTGCTGGAGCATCCCGGGCACACGGGCCTTCCTCCCACCCTCATCATCCTCTTCCTCTTGGCACACTCCAGCTGCTCGCCTGTGCCCGAGGGTTTGGGCTGGGGCTGGGGGTGAGGAGCTGCCCATGCCTGGCAGGGGGAGTGCCCTACTGTGCCCAGGGCGTGTGCCCTGCTGTGCCCGGGGTGAGTGCCCTGCTCTGCCAGGGGTGGGTGCTCGGTGGGCGCTGTGGTCTCACTCCAATTCCTTTATTTCCCTTCTGGATGTCAGCCAGGCCAGCCCTGGCATGCTGGGCAGGGCAGGGCTGGTGTGTGGGAGCAGGAAAATAAATAAATATTTGCAGTATTTATAAATATTCCAGCGGGGTTTCATATGGGGAAAATAAATCAATATTTCTAATATCTAGAAATATTCCAGTGGGGTTTATTATGGAGAAAATAAATAAATATTTATAATATTTATAACATGCTTACAATATATATTTTTAAATAAACATATAAATGTATATTTATAAATATATATTTATACCTATATTTATAATATTTATTCATAAATATTTATAATATTTATATATGTTCCAGCGGAGTTTAAGATGGAGAAAATAAATGAATAAATATTTCCAATATTTATAAATATTCCAGAGGAGCAGGGGAGCTGAGGATGCTGTGCCAAGGCCTGTGGGGTTGGTTTGATGCCCCCGGGCAGCTCAGGGGGTGCAGATGGAGCAGGGGCACAGCCTGGGGGATGTTGTGTGGCCCTTCCACCCCTCACGGCTGCCCCAAACCTCCCTGTGCCTGGTGCTTTCCCCACCCCTCCACCACCCCAGGTGGGCAGGACCTGTCTGTGCTAGAAGGGCCCAGCTCCAAAGGTGGGGTACCCACCCCAAGTGTGATTTTTGGGAAGGAGACGTGGCCTGATGTGATTCATGCAGTGTTTGCTGCTGCAGCATTCCTGGAATGTACCTGCTTTATTTCTTGGCCTTCCTGCCTGGGACTGGAGAGGAGCTGAGCTCGTGCTCTGGGCTTTGGGTGACACAGATCCAGAGATCCAGAGATCCCTGCTCTTGGGCTCAGGGGTGCCTTGAACCAGGACAAAACCCCCGACCTGGAGGGCAGGGACCTCCAGGGCTATGGAGGTGTTCTGACAGATGTGACAGGGCTGGGGTGTCACCTCCCCAGCTCTCCAGGGTTGGATTAGGTGGGACATTCACCCATCATTCAGCCAGGAGGGTTGACTTAGGTGAAAAATTTGTCCATTACCCAGCTCTGAGTCCTCTCCATCCCCCAGGGACCTGCTGGGGTGGTGTTCTGCTACATGTGACAGGGCTGCGGTGTCACCTCTCCAGCTCTGAGCCCCCAGCATGTCCCCATCCCGGGCTGGCAGCTGGGCACAGACAGTCTGCAGTGTCCCCTGCTCAGTGATGTCCCCCTGTGCATGCTGGGGACACCTTTCATGGTGTCACCTCACCTGTGGGCCCACCAGCACAGCCCCATGGAGGATGGGGGTTGTCCAGGGATGCTGCACAGACCCCCACACCCAGCAGAGCAGGGCAGGAGGCACCAGACTTCTCCTGCTTCTTCACAGAGCTGCACCCCCCAGCCCAATGTGAGCCCCCAGAGCAGCAGCCCTGCCCTTGCCTGGCTCCCTCAGGGCTCTCACTGCACACAGGATCAGCCCGAAACCCCCCTGGCAGCCCCAAACCCCCCTGGCAGCCCCCTTGCCACGCTCTCCTCCAGGGCCCAGCCCACCCTGGGCATGAGGAGCAGGGAGATTCTGCACTGCCAGGCTCCTCCAGGATTCCCTGGCACTGCCCCAGGCCCTGTGCCCATGTTCCAGGCACTGCTGGCAGTGCCCTGGAGAAGGCACCATGGAGGGGGACAAACTGCCAGGGGGCTTTCCTGGTTGATTTATGGCCCAACCTCCAGCCAAGAAATGCACCCTGCCTGCTCTGGCATTCCTGGAGCAGATGCAGAGGGCTTATCAGCTGTCCCCAGGGGTTTCCTGGCTCTGAACCCTGCTGGGACAGTGGGACAGCCACCAGCAGCACGGGGCTGTGTCCCCCTCACTCACAGCCCTGGGTTTGGGCTGCTCTGCAGGGATGGCATGGGGCTGGTGCTGTGGGTGTGGGGTGTGAGGTGTGTGCCCCCAGAACGAGCTCTGCCTTATGGGGACCAGCCTGGAGGGCTGGTTTAGGAGGGAAATCTATCTATGACCCAGCCTGGAGGCTTGGTTTGGGTGGGACCTTCACCCATCACCCAGCCATGAGAGTTGGTTTAGGTGGAACATTTGTCTATCACTCAAGCCAGGAGGGTTGATTTTGGTGGGACATTTATCCATCACCCAACCAGGAGCACTGGTTTTGGTGGGAACTTCACTCATCACGCAGCCTTTTCCCAGGAGGGTTGGTGTAGGTGGAAAATTTATCCATCACCCAGCCAGGAGGATTGGTGGGACATTTGCCCATCAGCCAGCCAGGTTTTGGTGGGAAATTCTCCTGTCACCCAGCCAGGAGGATTGATTTTGGTGGGACATTAATCTATCACCCAGCCAGAAGGATTTGTTTAGGTGGGAAATTTATCCATCAACCAGTCAGGAGGGTTGGATTTGGTGGAAAATTTCTCATCACTCAGCAGGAGGGTTGGTTTAGGTGGGAAATTTATCCAGCACCCAGCCAGGAGGACTGGTTTCATTCTGGTTTTGGTGGAACATTCTCCCATCACCCAGCCCTGTTGGACGGGGCAGAGGAGTTTGTTGAGCTCCCAGCAGAGGCACACGCAGCTCATTTGCAGTGTGAGTAACAAGGACATGCCTTTGCTGTTGTGATGCCGTGTGGGATTTGCCCCCAGCTCAGGAGATGTTCCTGGGAAAGCCTTTCCCTGCCAGGACAGCAGTGACAGCTCCCGGAGCTGCAGAGTGGCCCCGCACAGCTGTGAGCCCCAGCCACGGGATCCTGCTGCCCTCTGTGCCATCCCTGCCCCACAAACAGCACGGGGGCACCAACACGGGGACTGGCACCGCCCTGCTGAGGAGCTGGCCCAGCACGCAATGCCCAGCCTGGCCCTGGGGCTGAAAAGCAGCTCCTGGCCTGGGGATGGCCCCTCGCTGCATCCCTGTGCCACAGCATCCCTTCTCTGCATCCTTGTGCCACGGGGCACCCCTGTGCCACAGGACATCCCCTCTCTGCACCCCTGTGCCACAGGACATCTTCTCTCTGCACCCCTGTGCCACAGGGCATCCCTTCTTTACACCCCTGTGCCACAGGGCTTTTCCCCTCTCTGCATCCCTGTGCCATAGGGCATCCCTTCTTTTCATCCTTGTGACACAGAGCATCCCATCTTTTCATCCCTGTGCCACATGGGATTATCCTTCCTCTGCATCCCTGTGCCACAGAGCATACCTTGTCTGCATCCCTGTGTCACAGGGCCCAAGGGTTGGGAAGTGTTGGTGCACAGGACTCCAAACATCATCCCAGAACTCTGTCCTGCTGCCAGGCTTCATCTTCAGGATGGTGGTGGTGAAAGGTGGACATACAGCCCTTCAGAAGGGCTCCTGAACATGCTCTTTAGTTCAGATTGGATGAGAAGGAAACTAGAAATATATATCTGATATCTATCTTATATCTATCTTATATCTTACCTCTTGTATCTTATATATATATTATGCCATCCTACATCTTATATATATCTTATATCTTATATCCATCTTATACCTGTCTTATCTCTTATCTCTTATTTCTTACATCTTATATCTATCTCATCTCTTATGTCTTATATCTCACATCTATAATCTTATATCTATCATATCTTACATCTTATATCTTATATCTTATATCTATCATCTTATATCTTATATCTTATATCTATCATCTTATATCTTATATCTATCTTATATCTTATATCTATCATCTTATATTTATCATGTCTATCTTATATCTATCTTGTCTCTTATCTCTTTAGAAGCAGTGGTAGCACTGGTCCCCTCCTGAGGAAGCCCTGCTACTCCATACCCAGCTCCTCAGGGCCATGGAGCCCAGCAGAGGCAGAGGGCTGAGGGGCACTGGGGGCCCTCAGAGCTGTCTGAGGATGTACCTGGTACCTGCTGTGTCCCACCTGAGACACCTCCCACCAGTCTGGACTGGGATAAATCATCATTAAGCTCCTGAGCCCAGCCTCTGGCCCAGGCAGATGAGAGGTGCTGGGCACAGCACTGCCAGGAAAAGGGACAGGGCTGTCCTTGGGGACCATGGAGGAGGCTGTGCTGGTAGGGGGGGTGTTGGCTCAGCCCTGGGGGTGTGTGGGAGGTGACCCTGCTGCAGCTCCTGGAGCATAGGGACTGATGCTGGCAGTGCTGCTCAGAGCAGTTAACCCACAGCACACAGGGGAAGCAGATAAGAGATGTCTGAGCCTGGAGTGGGAGGCAGCAGCTCCTTGGAGGGGTGTGGGGTGTGCCAAGAGCCTGGTTCTGTACTCTGAGGCTGCACAAGAGTCTGCACACCCAGCCCTGCTGCCTCTGCCCATGCAGGGCTCAGTGGGACCTGCTCCCCTGCACTGCCTCTGGGGCCACAGCACGCACACCCAGCCTGCCCAGCTCCATTTGTCAGCAAGAAATTCAACTTTCTGAAGTCTGCAAGCTTGCTAAGAATAAACTTCATAAATTAGTGAGCATATTTAAAGTGCAGCGCTGCTCGCTGATCTGGCATTTTAATCTCGTGCTGAAACTATCCAGAGTGTTTGCTCAGCGTGTGGCCAAGTCCTGAAATATTTGCATGCTGCTATTGTCAGTACATCTCCTGACCCTTTGCAAAAGGATGGCAGGAGGAGTGAATTTATAAGAATCTTCCACTGGCGAAGGTAGTTGCTGTAGCACACTCCTGAAGTTATCTCCCTGAGATCAGCTCTGCTGCATCAGGCACTTTTAAACACTGCAGCTGTGCTCTGTGCTCTGCAGGGCTGCAGATCCTCCTCAGTGACACACATTCCTCACAGGTCAGCTGGAAAACATGCTGGATGTTGGCACAGGGGCAGCCAGAGCCACTCTTGGCACCCAGGAGTGCTGGGGGTGCCTGGAGAGGCTCCTGGAACAGAGGCTGGGCAGAGTTAAAGGAACAAAGTGGGGATTTATTAAAAGGCCTCAGAGGCTCCACCTTGGGCAGTGCAAGAGCCCAGCCAGGGCTGCACCCAAGATGGACCCAGGATGGACTCAGAGGCAGGAGTTGTCACCCTTTTATGAGTTTTTGTCCATTTCCATATTGGGGTTCATTCCCCAATAGAAATAAACAGTGGGAGAGATGCCACAGGGCAAGTTCTGTCTCTCTCTGGGGTCCCAACACAGGCAGGAGCTGGAACTGATGCAGAGAGCCCAGGGAGGCTCCAGGATGATGCCAGGGATGGAGCAGCTCTGCTGGGAGGAGAGGCTGGCACGGCTGGCATTGCTCACCTAGAGAGGAGAAGCTTTAATGTGATCTAATTGTGGCCTTCCAGAACCTGATGGGAACCCACAAGGGCTTGACAGGAAAAGCGGGAATGGCTTCACACTGACAGAAAGCAGGATTAGATTGGATATACAGAAGGAATTGTTCCTGGGAGGGTGGGCAGGCCCTGGCACAAGGTGCCCAGAGCAGCTGTGGCTGCCCCTGGATCCCAAAGCCAGGCTGGACATTGGGGCTGGAGCAGCTTGGGACAGTGGGAGGTGTCCCTGGGACAGTGGGAGGTGTCCCTGCCATGGCAGGGGTGGCATTGGATGGGTTTTAAGGTCCTTTCCAACCCAAACCACCTGGGATTGTGTTACTCTATGAAGAGCTGGTTTGGGTCACTGTGAATTGGGTGTGTTCTGAAGGACTCTCACTGCAGGGCTGGTTCTCTACAACTAAATTCCCAGTTTTTCCTCAGCCTGTCAACATTCCCATGCCCGGTGAGCAGCAGAGCTGGGTGCTGGCACGCCCAGAGGCACTCAGGGCACTGGGATTGCCCTGCTGCCCTGGGAATTTCACCTTCACCTGTGAGGGGGTACAGCCTGCACAAGCTCTGCACAGCCACCCCTCCCAGGACAGAGCACCCTGGGCTGTCTCTGTGGCCAATAATCTGTCCCTGGATGTGTGGCTGCATTATCTGCTTGCACACAGTGACCATTCCATCCATTTGTTTGCCTCAGTGCCAGCACAGATGATTGAATCTATCTCCAGATCATTGATAAGGCAGCTGATCAGCCCAGGGCCCAGCCCTGACCCCCAGGGAGCTCCTTTCCCCCCTCTGGGTGTGCATTTCCCACTGACAGGCACAGCTGGGACACCCCACAGCCAGCTTTAATCTGTTAAATATGGCCTGTGTTAATTGGGTATTGTTCTGGTTCCTTCACCAAAATGCAGCAGTGCAGTGGCCCTGCAGGAGTCTGTGTGTATTATAGCACCAATATCATTTTATCAATCAAAACGGCAATTCTAGGGAAAAGGTGAGCCTTAGTTTGACACGTTCTGTCTTCTGTAGGTCTGTGAGTTGGCTTTAATCCCATTTCTCTTCCCTAAATTTCTCTGTTGCTGTCTGTGGCAGCCTTGGCAGGGCCCTGCCCAGAGGTGATGCCCAGCCCCTGGTGAATAAATCATATTTCTGCTGCAGCTGCTGCCTCTGGTGCACCCACCCTGAGTCTAACACGAGCCACAGCCTCCCAGAGCAATAATTATTCCCTTTTCACTGACAAGTGTTGCTGCTCCTTCACTCAGGTTTGCAGCCCAAACGTTGTTCTCAGCTCTTGGCTTTCCTTATCAGCTTTCTGCAGCTCCTCACTTCTCATTCATTAGGATCAGTTTCCACTTTCTTAAGTTATATATGGTTTTCTTATTTTTCACTGTTGTCTTCACTTCCCTCACGAGCCAGAGTTGTCTATTTTTTTTTGTAACCAGTGTTGCCTTCTTGCTCAATTGTGGGATTGTGGTTTTGGGGTAACGCGTAAAATGTTTTTCAACAATTCCCACTTAGCATTCACATTTTTATGATTAAATTCCTTCTCCCAATTGATTTGGTTCATAATTGTTTCCAGCTCTGTGAAGCTGAATCGTTTAAGCATTAAGTGGATGTATTTTCAGAACAGAGCTTCACTTTAAATATTCGCTTTATTGTCATTTTGCTTTTCAGTTAAATAAACTAAAGCACTCTTAGAGACTTTTGGCATGCATTGTTGGGTCACAAAACTGGGAAATGGAAATTGTTCCTGAGAAAAGTTGTTTTCATGAAGTGTTTTTTGTCAACATATAGATTAATTCGATTAAACTGAGGCTCATCTGAAATCTGGCAGCTTTAAGATGGCATCATTCCTCCTTTGGCAAATGAAAGTTGAGTCCAAAATTTTATTTTGGATTCTCCAAGTTTCCTCAACATTCTGCATTTGACAATTAAAACCAGAAATTCTTCAATCACTTTGAGTTTTTTCCAGATTTAATTGGAAATAAAATTTATGCTTTTTTTTGTTTGTTTTTGTAGGAAAATTAAATTTCTCTTTGAAATTACGAATTTGATGCCCAGAATGCCAAATTTCACTGACAAGGATTTGTGCAAGCAGTGGTGACTTGTTCTGGGGAGGATGCTCAGAGCTGGGAGGTCTCCTGTGGGTCAGCAGCTCCTGTCCCAGACACAGATCCCAGCCCTCAGTGCCAACCCTCAGCAGAGCCTGGATAGGGATTTTATCCACAGGACAGGTAGATCTTGTTGGGCAGCTTGGGCTGGAGGGCAAGGCAAGGCAGGAGAAGGCAGAAGGAGGAAGGAGGAGGAAGGAGAAGCAAGGAGAAAGCAGGAGGATGAAGGAGGATGAAGAAGGAGGAAAGAGAAGGAAGGAGAAGGCAGGAGGAGGAAGGAGAAGGCAGGAGGAGACAGGAAAAGGCAAGAGGAGGAAGGAGAAGGCAGAAGGAGGAAGGAGAAGGCAGGGGAAGGCAGGAGGAGGAAGGAGAAGACAGCATGACCTTGGGATCCTCTCGCATTGGCCACCTTCTCCATGTCACAGGGACTGCCAAGACCTGGCCAGAGATTTCATTTTCCTGCAGACACAGTGAGGTGCCCATGAACCTACCTACCCTATGCCATGGGAGAGATGCTTGGAGCCCCCAGGACCCCCAGACCCCAAATCTCAGGTGTGCCTGGTCCTGCTGTGGGACAGCAGCACCCTTGGGATCCTCTCACATTGGGCCACTTCTCCATATCACAGGGACTGCCAGACCCCAAATCTCAGGTGTGGGACAGCAGCTCCCTTGGGGCAGCCTGAAACCCAAGGCAGAGCGATGTGGTCACTCCTGACTCCCTCATACCCCAAACTCTTGGCTGACCCCAAGGAAGGAGAGAGGGAGTCACCCTCCCAGGACATCCCCCTGGTGACATCCAGGTCTGCTCCCTCTCCCCCCTCTCCTCGCAGCCCTGGGTCACGTAACTCGTGCAGCACAGCCCAGACAGACTCTCTGGCAGACTCTCTGGCATCGTGTTGTTGAGCTTGATGAATGGGGCCAACTCCTCCAGATTGAACTCAAGAAAATCCCATTATCTGCTGCTCAGTGACTCAGAGATTGCATTGCAACATCTCGTTGGTAATGTCAGATCGCAGGCAGCGATATTAAAAATGAGCATTTTACCCTGGACAGGGTATTAACCATGAAATGAAATCTGTATTTATTGCTCTGAGCCACGAGCATCCAGAGCCTTCCAGAATAAATGTTTGCAGTTCTGTGCAGGAAGGTTCTGTCATGCACAGGCATTTCCAGCAGGCTGGGGTGCCGTGCCCTGTGATGTCATGGCAGATCCATGAGCTCATCCCTCATCTTACTGGGCTGCTCTGACACACACAGACCTCCCCAGCCTCTTGTCTGAATGCAAACACCAACAAGAGAATTCTAGAATTTTCATAGAAGTTCTAGAAGTTTCTAGAATCTAGAAGTTTCATAGAATCTCAGAATTGCAGAATCTCCCAAAGTGGGAGGAACCCACAGGGCCATTGTGCCCAACTTCTGACCCTACACAGTCCCAAGTGTCCCTCTGGGTATTTGACAGCCTTGCTGAGCTCCTCTGAATTTTCTCCTGAACAGGAGAGTTCTGCTTTGTACAGAAAAAAGTCTCTTCTTGGAGGGAAAAAATCAGCCAAGTGAATGCAAGTGTCAGGATGGAAGCCAGGTGGCTTTGTTGGAGTGCAAGTGGTTTATCAGTGGCATTTTTCGCTTGGAAACCAACAGGCCTTTGCAAGGATGGTGAGAAATGATGATGTGCAGTTTGATTCAGACTGAAATTCCTCGTGTGTAATTTCTGTTTGCTTTTTTTCTATTAACAAATATTTGGAATGGCTCTTAGGTTGTGCTGAGCTTTAGTTCTGGATGAGTTTCTGGTGGAGCCTGGCTCTCTGACCAGTGCTCCCCAGGGAGTGTTTCCTGGAAGGTGGGAACCATGCACAGCTGTACAAGACACTGCCAAATACACCTGTCATTTCCAGACTGGCAATTCTCAATGAAATTCTGCCAAATCAGCTTTCCAGAGATGTTTCCAGTGGTGGAGACTGATTTGAAGGACAGCACACACAGCCAGCTCCTCATTCAGAAGCTCTGTGGAGCAGCCGTGGACTGAAGGGCTTTTGTAGGAGTGACAGGGAGTGGGATGGTCAGGATGGATGGGGACCAGAGATCTCTGCAGCCAGGTCTGGAACTTGGGTTTATTGCAAAGGGCCAAGTGCAGGGCCCTGCTGGGAGCTGCCAGCTGCAGCTCAGAGCAGTAAAGAGAGGTAAAGAGAGAAGGCAAGAGAGTGGTAAAGAGGATGTGAGGTCAAGGTTCCCGTTACAATACCATAAATCTTCTGTGCTGAATATTCTAATTCTGACTAACCAATCTAGTACAAGATACAAATCCTATACATTTACACACAGCCTATAAGAATCATTACATTACCACACTGTGTTACATTTTAAACCCTAAAAACTCCTCTTTGGACTCCTTCTGCTAAGCCTAAAACTTCTCTTCGGAAACCCTAAAAACTACTCTTTGAAGTACTTTTAAACCCTAAAAACTCCTCTTTGGGCCCCTTCTGCCAAGCTGTAGGGTCTACTCTGACCCTTGGGCCTGTCTGCAAGCAGAGGGTTTTGTTCCATCAAAAGGGGATCACCTTCAGCTGGCCACACCATTGTTTTCCAGTTGTTCAGTAACTGAGGGATGTCAAAGCTTGCTTTCATTTCTATCTCACTTATAGTTTCCATATTCTCCAAATCTTTTGCCAGGGAATCATATTTATAAGGCTTTCCTGTTTCATCTTCCCTACAGGCTTTTCCAGCCAGTCTAGAGAGCACCCACTCATTACTAAGCACAAGAAGACATGAAGTGTTCATGTTTTTGTGAACATGAAGTGTTTTACATTTACAACAATGAATGTTCTAAATGTAAAATCCCTTTTTGCTGTGTTGTGCAAGCTCCCTGAGGCCTCACACAGAGCCTGCTGGCACAGGGAGCTCCTGACAGCTCCTGGGGCTGCCTGACCCCTCAGTCAGAGACAAAACAGCAGCAGGATGGACCCTGGGCCAGCCCTTCCCTGGGGCCTGCTGGGGACATGGAGCTGGGAATGTGCTTCCCAGTCTGTCCCTGCCTCAGCATGCCCAGGTGATCGGAAAGATGCCATTAACCCTTTAAATGCTTTCTCACCACCTGTGCAGCAGTGTGTTAAGGTGCCACCAGGCTCATTTGGAATTTGTGTATGCTCAGCATTGGCCAGGTCTTTTAGGAGCTGAAGCAGTTGCAGCCCCTGGCACGAGCAGTGATGGTCTCCTTTGGCCCATCTGGAAACCCTCAGAGCTGCTGGAGGCTGAGGGTGGCTGCCCAGAGCAGCCAGAGATGTGCCCATCAGGACATTCTGGTCATTAAAAGCACCTGGGCAGAGCAGGTGGCATTGTGGTGTCACCAGGACCGTGGTGGTGATGAAGATGGAGGCTGAGGGTGCTGGATTTGATCAGCTGGAGCAGAAGAGGTGAGGGTAGAGTTCCCCAGGGGCTGCAGCTCCTCCTAAGGGACAGCTCTGATCTCTGGCTCAGGGACAGAGTGCAGGGGATGGCTGGAGCTGTGTCAGGGAGGTTTAGGGTGGATTTAGGGAAAGGTTCTTCCCCCAGTTGGTGCTGGCACTGCCCAGGCTCCCCAGGGAATGGGCACAGCCCTGAGGCTGCCAGGGATGCCCCGGGTGGGATTGTTGGGAAGTTTAGGATGGATTTAGGGAAAGGTTCTTCCCCAGAGGTGCTGGCACTGCCCAGGCTCCCCAGGGAATGGGCACAGCCCCAAGGCTGCCAGAGCTCCAGGAGCCTTTGGACAGCCAGGGATGCCCAGGGTGGGATTTTGGGGTGTCTGTGCAGGGCCAGGAGCTGCACTGGGTGATCCTGGGGGTCCCTCCCAGCTCAGGAGCTGCCATGATTCTGTGATCCTGTTCTGTGACTCCTCATACTGGGCCAGCAGCCTGCTCCAAGCACAAGCCCAGGGCTGTCTCTTGGCCAGCTCTAGTCCAGAACTCTCCAAAGTGTTGTCCAAGCTTGTGTGGCCATGTGGACAGGGCACCCCTCCCTGAGGAGACAAAGGGAGAGTGAATGGGGGATCCTTTGGTATCACCATGAATCCTAGGGGATTCTGCATCCCCTGCAGAGATTGAGTGGGATGGGACCTTCAAGACACTCCAGCTGCAGCCCCCAGCACAGGCAGTGGATAAAGGACTAGAAAGATGCCATTAACCCTTTAAATGCTTTCTCAGCCACCTGTGCAGCAGTGTATTAAGGTACAGGCTCATTTGGAACTCATGCATCCTCAGCATTGGCCAGGTCTTCAGGAGTTGAAGCAGGAATTTGTTTTTTGTTGTTTGGGGAGTGAGTCCTCCTGTCTCGTACGGTATTTTACTCTGAATTATTGGGATGTACTTTCAGTACTGCAGCACAATGTGGCTTTTGTCTGATTTTTGTACTGATTAAAAATAATAAAAACCTCCTTGGAACATTAAACAAGAAAGGTGAAGGGAACGTTCCTCCAGCAGGACATCTCCATGTGCTGATCTAACTTCCTGAAGCCAGGAGTACCATCCTTGCATTTCCAAAAAGAAAGAATGAATATGCCAATTTTATTGATTTCAGCCTGAATGCCAGAAAGAAGGAGAAGGGCATGGGCAGGACGTGGGGTTGTACTGGGCAGGACGTGGAGAGCTGTTCTTCTCACAGGGGGTCAGAGACCATGGCCTGGAGTGAAATGTGCCCAGGAGGTGCCCCTGGCTTGGTTTGGCATCAGAGACCATGGATCTGGTGTGAAATGTGCCCAGGGAGTGCCCCTGGCTTGGTTTGGCATCAAAGGCCATGGCCTGAAGTGAAATGTGCCCAGGAGGTGCCCCTGGCTTGGTTTGGCACCAAAGACCATGGGACTGGTGTGAAATGTGCCCAGGAGGTGCCCCTGGCTTGGTTTCCACCCTGGTGCAGGGGTGGCTGGAGCAGCAGACAGGGGGAGAGGTTTCAGCAGCCGGCTCGGGTGGACTCGCTGCTGCCAAAGTTCTCCCCATAAAAATGAAACTCTGAGCTCCAGATCTGATACCAGCCCTTGATGTGTGGCTGGGAGCCAGGCACCTCTCAGGGCTGGCCCGAGCAGAGCTGAGAGCTGGGGGGAAAGGGAGAAGCAAGAAACCCCACCTGAACTGGCAGAGGGTCTGCAGAGACTCAAGTGACGAACGTGGCTGGGTATCAATGAAAGCTTCCAGGATAAACTTGCTCTCTGTTGGGGTTGGAGATCAGTGCAGGAGGCCAAGGGCTCTCCAGAGCCTTGGAGTTTGCCACAGATCCCAAATCTTTTCTGGCAGGGGCTCACCTGCAAGGGAGGGAGGTGGATGCTGGTTGAGATATGGAACCATGGCTGTTATTAATGGCCAAAGCCTCACACAGGCCCTGGCCAGGGAGTCCTGGAGCACTTGAAGAAGTGATATGTCCTGTCTGTAAAGCAAGAGGACTGGCAAGAAGGCAAAAATTAAGAGAAGCTGAGAAATTAGATGCTGGCACCTTCAAAACTCCCCATTTAAAGGCCATTTCTGGTGTGCAGGGATGGTCCAAAGCTGACCTGAGAGAGCTCTGGCCCTGCCAAGGCTGGGATTTCCTGGCTTTTGTCATCAGAGACCATCAGACTGTCTCCAATCCAGGCACTGCTGCTTTCAGTGAGCTGAGGAGAACACAAACCTGATTTAGTGTCCACACCCCTCAGGGAAACCCTGCAGGACATTGCAGGGGCAGTCCTGGAGACTCAAACACTTATTTGCCTCCAGAATTGTCACCCTGGAAGTTGTGTAGGTTTACAGATCCCATTATAGGGGCCAATTTCTTCCTGGATGCATCTGGGCTCCCCACACAGGGCACATCCTTAACTCCTGAGGGACACCAGGCTGCCTCTGCAGGCTTTGCAGTGGATTCCTGAGGATTCCAAGTTTCCATCTACTCGGTCGGTTTTCCATCAGAATGCTGCATCTACTCTGCTTTCCCAGCAGGATTTTTCTTGCCCTCTCCCTTCTTGTGCCCAGAGCAGCAGAGGTGGAAAGGGAAGGGAATCCTGAGCACAGGAGAAGGAGGGAAGGATCAAACATGCAGTGAGGGGTCAGAGTTTTGCCTGTTTCCTCCTCCTGCCTCTCAGTCCCTGAAGAGCAGAGACATTGCTACTCCTGCAGCATTTTGCTTTTTCCTGAGGAATGGGGCCATGGCAAAGCTGCCGGTTAGAGAGAGTCAGGCTGAGACGAGGGATGGGATGAGGGACTGAGCTGATGCAGGCTTGCCACCTTTGGGTGGTGCAGGCCATCAGGAGGGTTTGGAGTCCACCCTGAGATTCCCATTGAGGTTCCTTGGGAATAACCTGGAACAATAACTTGGGGATAGCTCTGCCGGGAGCTCCTCTGCCCCATTTCCTGGAGTTGCTGTTTCTTCTCAGCCCAGAATGAATTGACTGTGGCCCCAGAACCTCTGTGGTTCTTATCACCAGCCAGGGTCTCTGAACAAAGCCCCAGTGGGACAGGACTGCTGGGAATGTGCCTTGAGCTGTTGTATATTCCAGCATCAATCTCATTACATGGGTATGACAATGGGAAGATGCCACCAGCACACATCCCAGGCAGCAGACACAGAATTAATTGTTACAACTCACTTTATAAGTTTTTTGACCAATCATACAAAGCAAAAGCACATTGACAGGAGTTCTATCCAACCACTATAAGCACAGGTACCTTTGGTTAAACAATGCTTGCTTATTTCAAATACAATACCTGCTTGTAAGCCTTAAAACACAGAGCTCTGTTAGTAAGCTTAGAACTCCCTAATATCTCACTGATAAACATTTCTGCAGCTTAGGGAGTTATTCTAGACAAGTGTTTATACACAGACCATTGTTTCATTTGTCCTTGCTTTTCTACTTTTTTTTAAAATAATTTTTCTGCTGACCAATCTCATGGCTGCTGCTTAGCTCTGATCACAGTTCTGCTGTCTCTGAGGCCTTTTGCAGCTTTCCCAAACCCCTCTGATTTTGGCAGCCCAGCTCCAGCCCATCGGGCCAGCAGGGCTGGAATTGTGAGGTGCTGCAGGATGTGGCAGCAGGGCCAGGCCCACAGAGCCATCCATCAGCCCAGAGCTTTGGTGTCCCATGTGGCTGCAGCACCAAGCCCTGGGGCTGCCACCTCACAGACATTTGTCAGAGAGTGTCACACCTCTGCTCTGTCCCTTATCTCCTCTCACTGATTTGGTTTCTGCTGATTTATGGAGCCTCCCCCAGCCTTGGGGGGCGTTGGGCACGAGCTGTGGTTAAGAGCAGCTTTCAAGCTGTCAAGATAATCCTTTATTCAGCTGAAATGGATCCACAGCAGCTCCAGCCAGGAACCACAAGGGACCTCCTGTGATTTCACTGGGGTTTCAGCTTTCTCCCTTCCTCCCTCGGGCAGGCCCAGAGCAGGGCGTGCTGGGAAGAGAAGATGACTTTCCAAGGGCCAGCACATCTGGGAGGTGATGCAGAAGCTACCTGAGCCTCCCTGAAATGCTTTATCCATCCTACCTGTCTCAGAGCTCCTGGCCAGCACTGCAAACCTGGCAGAGGGTTGGTGCTGTGTCTGCAGAGTGCTCTGAGAAGGAGCTGTGAAGAGTCTTCCTTTCCATGCCTAGGGTGGAGTCACCATCCCTGGATGTGTTTAACAAAGCCTGGATGTGGCACTGGGGGCCAGGGTTGAGTTGAGGTGTTGGGGTTGAGTTGGACTCAGTCTTGAAGGTCTCTTGCAACCCAGTGATTACGTGAATTCTGTGTGATTCTGGGATTCTCTGTGATTCTGTGTACCTAGAGATCCAGGTAGGCCCCTGCCTCCCACAGCCCAGCCTCAGGGAGAGGGCCAGGCAAGAAAGCCTTCAAACAGAACTTCAAAGCTGAAGGACACATTTCTACCTGGCTCTGACCATCAGGTACATGGGAAGGAGCTGTGAAGAGTCCTTCTCTCCATTTCTATCCCACCCCAGGCTGAGGTGCCCTGCAGTTCCTGTGGCACCACAGCTGTGTCCTGCAGGTCTGAGAGCAGCTGATGGCACTGGGTGTCCCTGGAGCACAGGGTGGAAGTTCAGCATCTGTGGAAGGCTCAGAGGAGATGCATCCCTAGGGAAAGCACACCCAAATGCATCAGGCTGCTGAAGGGTGCCTTTATCAGAGTGCTTTTCCAGCCTTGCCACGTGCTCAGGCCATGCTGTGAGCCAAGCCAGGCCACATCCACAAGGGCTTGGCCACCCACCCTCAGGACACACACTTCCATCAGCCTGAATTTGCACTGCCACAGCTCTCAGAGCTTCCCCTGTTCTTGGAAAGATGCTGTGTTGTGCTAATTAGTGGGAACATTTGGAATCATCCTGCTGCTCGTGCCAATCCAGATTTCTCAGCCTGATTTAAGAAGGGGTAATTCTAAATAACACTCTCCTCTCCCTGCCTGGAGCTGCTAAAGGCACTGAGGCAAAGTTGCACAACCCAGTGCTGCTGCTTGTGTGCATGCTTGAGAAGAAACAGCCACGGAAAAATCCTGTAACATTCCTGGGCTGGTCCCTCTCTGGGTATCAAAGCCTTTCCTGCTGCGCTTTCACCTTTGAATCTTAATCCAAGGCTTTGGAGGAGTGCAGGGGACAGAGGAGGTGGGCAAGGGCTCTGTGGAGCAGAAGACCCCTCTGAGAAGGGAGAAGGTGAAAGCTGAGTCCCACTGTGTCCCCCAGAGGTGTAGAGATGCTTTAGTGTCCCTGCCAGAGGAAACCTCCCCTGGGCTGAGCTGGGCTGTGATTGTGGCTGCAGTCAGTGCAGTGCTGCTGCTCACCCAGGCCTGGCTCCTTGGGGAGCCCTGGGTGTTCCCTGTGCCCTCCTCTCACTCAGCAGACATGGAGGGGTACCCTCAAACCAGCTGTTGGATCAGAACACATTTCCACCCTAACCTACCATTACTGACCCACTCCTGCCCTGTGAGCCCCAGCCTGTGACATGTTTTATTAAAAATCCTTTTGCCAGGATTTTTTCTCTTGAGAGGCTGAGAAACCTCAGAAATGAAATGTAAACAATGATTATCTTCTGCTGTGGAATGCAACAGGTGCATCTTTGATTGGTCTCATGTGGTTGTTTTTAATTAATGGCCAATCACAGTCCAGCTGTCTCAGACTCTCTGATCAATCACAAGATTTTATTATGATTTTATTACCATTTATTATTCTGTGATTGTGTGTGGTATGTCTTGGGACCCTCTTCCTCCTCACCCCTAGCTGGCTCAGCAACCCTTCCAGGAGCAGAGGGGGTAAGGTGGCCCTGCTGCCCCCAGGGAAGTCACACAGGCTTTCCATGACAGCCAAATGATTCACACACATCCCTCTCCCTCCCCAAAAACTGTGGGGCACAATTGTCACTAGGGTAGCTCTGGCCATGGGTCTGCAGCAGCCAGGAAGGGATGAGGCTGTTCCCAGCTCTCTGACACCCCTGGCACCCCTCTGCAAGGGCTGCCTTCCCTTACAAGTGTGCAGGAACCTTCCAGCCCCTGAGTTAATCCTCTGGGAGTGTGACACTGAACACAGAGCAGATGGAAACCCTGAAAAAACCCTGATCCCTGCCTGACAGAGCATCACCCCACAGCAGCTCCCACAGCTGCCCACGTGCCAGGCCCTGTAAGGCAATCCAGGGCACATGGACAGACCCTGCTGGATTGAGGAGGTGTGAGAAAGGTTCACTGATGGGCTCAGCTCCCTGCCCAGCCCATGGGGGTGTCTCTGAAGTGACATTTCCCCTCTCTTCGGAGAGCAGACAGGGCTGTTTATTGCCTCCTACCTCGCGGGTGACATGTGGACATTGCCAGCCTCACCCCAGAGCAGCACCTTGGCTCCATTGTATAGATTCACTTCATGACTCACCCTGCAACTTGATGCATTGTGTCCAGATAAAAGACACTTTATCCCTATGATAAAAACGGGCAGAGATGATGTCAAAATAAAAGAATGTTTTCTCATCCGAGTAAAAGTTGAAGCTGCCGTTCTTGGGGTTATTTTGCTTGAAAACCTCCAGAGAAAGCAAGACTTTGAGTTTTTACCATTTATAGTTAGTTTCAGAAAATTCAGCATGCAAAGTTTGCTATCTGCCTTCCTGCCCTGCTCTGGAGAGGAGACTCTGTGCTGGTTACTTCTCGGGGACAAGGGGAATGGGACATCCTGGATGGACCCAAACCCCAAGGACACTCCTGGGCAGGGAGAGCTGCTCTGTGCTGGGTGCTCACAGCCTCTGCCAGGAGAAGCTGTGCCACATCTGGGCACCTGGGGGACCTGCAGGCACAGTCTGCCACTAATGGGTTCATGGCACTAATGAGGGACTGTCCCTGGCCATGCCACCACCACCATCCCTGCAGCAGGATCATGGCCAAGCACGAGGGCAGCGCTCTGAGGGATGGGGAGGGCCCAAGCCCTGGGGGAGCTGTGTCTTCCTGGCTGTGTTTCATTGAGCAGGGGTTTAATTTTAGCAAACAATGCCAATTAGAGAGGGATTGTTCGATGGCTGCGTCTCAATGGAGAGCGAGAGCTGCTGGCAGGACCCCATCTGGGGAGGGACCCCTGGGACAGGGGAGGGGACAGCTGGGGCTGCTTCAGCTTCTGCGGCTGTTCTGAGGTCACCAGCCTGTTCCTGGAGCTGCAGGGACTCACACAGTGTCACCCTGGTGTCCTGGGCAGGGTCACCCTGGTGTCCTGGGCAGTGTCCCTTGCAGGCACCCAGCCCAGGAGCTGTGGCTGCTTCACTCACAGTCCCAAAAGAGCCTGTGCCTCTGCCCACCCCTGTTTGCTGCACCTGGAGAGGGTTCTGGTGGGGCTGAAGGGCCAGAGAGGAGTGGGCAGATCCCTCTGACCACTGACTGAAGGATTGGCTGCAGAAAAAATAAACATGGGTAGGAATCGTGTATAGGAGCATCCTTTGTCAATTCTCATTTCAGAGAATCAATCCCATTTCAGAGGTGAATCAGTCCCATTCCTTCAGTTAAATTGCTGCTATAAATGCAATTTTGCTGCTATAAATGCAATTAAACCTTTTCTGGGGAAGAATCATGGATAACCCACACCCTGAGTGAATGATCCACCAGACTGTGCCAAGGGAAAGTGCTCCCTGGGATCCTCAGGGTGAAATATCAATCTTGGGGCTCCCACAATTTGTTTACTTTGGTATTTCTCTGGCTGTAAAGACAAAGTTCAAGCCCTTTCACCAAAATCAATAAATTTGTGACCTGCAGCCTGAATCTGTCCTTCAGAGAGTGCCCCAGAGTGGAGATGAAGGTGGTAGGACTGATGCTACTGAGAAGCCCTCAGAGAAGATGAAGGTTTCTGAATGTGTCAGGACATTGGGCCCATCTTGAGGACAAGCAGAGTGTCACTGCTGCTGGCCACAGGAATTTCAGTCCCTGCTCACTGTGCCCAGCCTGCAGTCAGTGTGCCAATGAAACAATTTGTAAAAAAGGTGCAGAGGGACCACAAGAGGGAAGGGAACAGAACCACAGAGAGGTTGAGCTGCCTCAGTTTGGAAATGAAAGAGCCTGCTGGCAATGGCAGAGCTTCACATGCTGAGCTGGAATCACAACCCAGGGAAAAGGGGAACAGATTAAACAGACCAAGAACTGAGGGACTCTAAATGCTGTCTTCAACACTTCAGTAGGGGCCTCATAAATCTGGACAATTATGAGATGCACTCAGAGCAGCCCAACACTGTTATGTTGGGGCAGGAGGGCGATTTTGGAAACAAAAGAGTTTCCAAGGAGCTCTGGCATGAGGACATCCCAGAGCAGGGTGACCTGGGTGGCTCTTTGGGATCTGGAAGGGGAAGGCTGGATGAATGGAGAGGGCTGCAAACACCACATTCATTAACTCCTGCAGCACGGGACGAGACAAACGATCCTTGGCTTCAGCCTCTCTCCTTTTTTGGATGCTCTGAGTCCTGAGTAGCCACTCCTGGGATCCCTTCTGGGTGTTGAGGTGCCCTGTGAGAGAAGGCTCTGGGCTGAGTCCCTCCAGGCAGCTCATGCTCCTGGTGCTGGCTGATTTTCCACCACACTGCACAGGCTGTGCCCTGCTGGGCAGCAACCTTTAAAGCAAAAAACAGAATAATAAAAAAGAGGATAAAGGAAAAGAGGAAAAAGAAAAAGAGGATAAAGAAAAAGAGAATAAAAAGAATAAAGAGAGAATAAAGAAAATAAAGAGAGAATAAAGAAGAAGCTCCCTGGGAGGAGAGGGTTTCCCTGCTTCCCTTCTGCAGGAAGGTGAATGAGCCAGCCCAGCAGAGGCCATTCATGAAGTGGCTGTGGGACCTGCTGAGGTCACAGTGCCCTGGCTCACCCAGCCCAGGCTGGGCACAGGGTTAGCACAGCCCTTGGCCAGGCCCTGCAGGGAAGAATGGGCTGTGTCGTGCTCACACCCCTGCTCCAAGAGCAAACCCAGAGGTATTTTATCCTCTGTACATTTGTTTAAGGAAGTTTAAAAGCAAATTTGGCCCCTGCCTTTGAATCCTCGCTCCTATAAATTCAAACACCTTGGACAGAGCATGTCTGTGCAGTCTTACATGTGACATTTAGCTAAAACCACTTACAAACAACTTGCATTACAAGTTTATTCATTCCCCACAGAATGTTGGCTCCGCTGAGTGTCTCACGAGCCATCTGCTGTGGGCGAGCTGCTTATCTGTGCTATCAGAGCCCTCTTCTAAATATTATGACCAAACAGAATTCCAAGAACAACATCCATCCCGCTGCACTGCAAATGCACAAAGCTGATAAACTGTTTATACATTACCAGCTAAATAAGTTGGGTTTATCTGGGTGGCTTTGCAAAGGAAAGGCTCTTGGGGTGCTCGGGAAAAATGTGTTTTACAGGTGGTGCTGGGAGATGGGCAGGTCATGGGGGCTGCCCTTGGCCTGCCAGCCCTGCTGGGCCAGCCCAAGGATGGTGACAGAAGGATGGGGGCTTACCAAAACCAACAGTTCCTCCTCAGAAGTGACCCCAGAGCCTGATAAATTGTGGTGCAGCAGTGGCTGAGCATCAGCTCCTTGCTGAGCCACTTGCTCCATCTCCAGACCTGATTGCTGCCATGTCAGCCCTGCCTGCTGCTCCTGTGGCTGTCCTGCCCACACGAGCCCTGCAGATCCACTTTGTCGTTGGCCTGTCCTGCTGGACCTTCTTAGCTCAGAAAGGACAGACAGAGGGGCTGTGCAAGGTCCCTGCCTGGGCCAGCCCAAGGATGGTGACAGAGGGATGGGAGCTCATCCAGGCCAGCAGTTCCTCCCTAAAAGTGACCCCAGAGCCTGATAAGTTATGCTGCAGCAGTGGTTGAGCATCAGCTCCTTGCTGAACCACTTGCCCCATCCCCAGGCCTGATTGCTGCTGCTCCTGTGGCTCTCCTGCCCACACCTGGCCCCTGCAGCTCCAAGTACCTCTGGCCGGTCCTGCTGGGTCAGGGAGGGACAGACAGAGGGGCTGTGCAAGGTCCTGCCTGGGACAGCTCACCCTGACCCGGCGCCCCAGCAGAAATGATCTAAACGCTTGTGAAATGCACCCAAAGTGTCCCAGGCCAAACTGGGGATCTCAGGCTGTGTTTACTCTTCCCCACTGGGTTCTGCTCGTTGCCTTTTGGTGTCAGGAGACCTTGGGCCCCGGCTGTGGGCAGAGCTCAGTGTGGGTTGGCACAGCAGCCCCCGGCAGTCCCAGCAGATGGAGAGCTTTTCTTTTCCCTGGGGATTTCAGATTTAAGGACATTTTGTCTGCTGGCTGCCAGCAGCACATCCCAGCCCCAGAGGGTTCCTGCTGGCCCCCAGCAGGGTGGGACTGGGCCAGCAGGGCCACCACAGCTTCTGTGGTCACAGCAGCAGCCAGGCAGGGACAGGAGGGTCTGTGGCACTGAACAGCAGCACATCTGTCCCTGCCAGGAGTGCCAGGGCTGGGGAAGAGGAATGATGTGGGGAAGAGCAGCTCTGTGGACACTGAGGTGAGGCTGAGCTCTTTGGGGTGCCCAGGCCTCTGTGCCAGCACAGCCACTGCTGGTGGCACTTTGGGGTCACTGCTGCATTCTGCCACCCCTCCCTGAGGGCAGGTTCCTTCGGGTCACTTCCAACTCTGGCCACACAAAGTCCATCTGTCCATCTTCAGCTTCCCTGGAGGCACCCAGCTATTCCCAACCCACCTGCCCTGCCCAGAGCCTCTGAACACCCCTGCTGTCCCTTTCCAGGCTCCCTGCCATCAGGGTGGAGATGTTCCCAAAGCAGAAGATGCTCCCCAAAGCAGAAGTTGTTCCCTCCCTTGTCCTGAAGCCTCAGCCTGGCTCCCAGCCTCATCCTCCTGCATATCTTGTATATATGAAGCAACTCCTTTGCATAAAGATATGGAGTTTATTAGGAGACACTGGAGCTTAGGAGCTGTCAGGGGTGGAAGTCAATTCTGTCTCTGACACGCAAAGAGCCTTTTATAGGCTGGAATGGGCACGGAACCCGGGCTGGTTGGTGCCTCTCCCTCGCCCCTTCCCAGGCACCAGCTCTGGCTGGAGCTGCTCCTCACCCTGCTCTGGGTGCAGTCCCCATCCCTGTCGTGAGAGATAACACCACAATGCCAGGAATCTCTGGAGCTGAACTCATTCAAACACACCCATAGGCTGAGATTGCTCCCCCAGGCTCTCCTTCCCCCCAAGATGCTGATTAACCCTTGGCTCCTCTCCTGGGAGATCAGGGAGGGGACAGGAGCCTCTGAGCTCCAGGAGCTCTGACCCTCTGGCCTTCAGGGACAGTTTATGACCTTCAGGGCTCTGATCCTCTGAGCTCCAGGATCTGTGACCCTCTGACCTCTGGATGCAAACGCTCCGTCACAACCAGCTCCTTTCCTTCACCATCGCCTTAAAGCTTCTCCACCAGAGGTAAATCTGAGCTCCTGCAAGCCTGGACTTGTCTCCAAGCATCCAGCTGCAGCATCCAGCTGGCCAAAGGTGTCTGTGGGGTGAAACACCACACATCCTGCTGGCCAGAAGTGTCTGTGGGGTGAAACACCACACACCCAGCCAGGCAAAAGTGTCTCAGGTGAAATCACCACACATCCAATTAGCCAAAGGTGTGTCTGGGGTGAAATCACCACAGTTGCTGCCTTTGGTCAAGCAGCAAGGGCCAGCCAAGCCCAGGCCTGTCCGTTCTGGCTATATTGGCAATAATTCCAATAAACCCCCAGGCAGATCCCTGCTGCAGGCTGCTCTGGGGACAGAGCCCTCACAGCACTGCGCTGTGGGCGGTGGGAGACTCCAGCAGAGCTGCAGCCACGTCACTGGGAATCTCACTCATGTGGAGCTCATTCCAGTGCACAGCTGTCTCCTTTAAACAAAGTTTACTCAGTGTTTCTCAGCGCTCCAGCCATGCTGTGCCAGCAGTGCTCGGCTGCAGCGTGTGCGAGCGCGACCCACCGAGCCCCTGGGGATGCTGATCCCACAGGGCTTGGCCAGAGATGGGGTTTGCAGCTCCAGGGAGCTCCTGGGGACTCTGGCCCAGCCCTCCCAGCACTGACACCCACCAGGGAGAGAGCTGAGCAGCCCAACTTGGCCAGACTCCTCCTCAGCCCATCCCAGCCCTTATTTCTCACATCTCTTTATTGTGAGGGTGAGGAAACAGCAGAGCAAAGCAAGGCATGTGGTGCAGAGGAGGCTGATAGCAATTAGAAATTATTCAGATAATTACACAATCAATAACAGATGTGAAATTATATCATTATCAAGTACTATACCACTGACATATATAGTTTTTTATATATATATGTATATAACTTATACACATATATATAGTGGTATTATATTATATTATATTATATTATATTATATTATATCATCATGTCATATTATAATATTATTATATACCATTATAGATACTGTAAATATATAATATATAATAGATAACATATAATATATAAGATAATATATAATATATAATATATAATATATAATATATAATATATAATATATAATATATAATATATAATATATAATATATAATATATAATATATAATATATAATATTATATACCGCTATATATATAGTGGTATATTCATATATGCCACTGCCCTGGCAGTGGTGAGAGGGGACAGGAGGGGACAGTGCTGCCCTGAAGCCACCAAGCTGCAGGTGCTGAGCTCTCAGGGGTGCCTTGCTCCACGTCCCATGGCAGCCCCCACTGTCAGGGCACTGACCCCACTCTGGTCCATGGCACAAGGAGGAGCCAGGACCAGGCTGGGACTCAAAGTCTGGAAAGATCCAGAGGAAGAAATTGGCTTGGGCTGTGCCTCATTGCCCCACTAAAAAAGGAAGAGGAGTGCTCTGAAAACTTCAGGAAAACTTGCTGGATGCCCCCACCATCAGGGATGCACATGAGCCCTGTTCCTGAGGCACCAAGGTGCTACTGAAGCTTCCCAGGTGCCCAGGAGGGGAGGATTTAGGATGTATTCCTGTGGGATCCTGCCAAAATTTCCAGACAGGCTGTTCAAAAGCCTTTTTGGACACTGAGCTCCCCATCAGGCCGTGCCAGGGCTGCCTCCCTCTGTCCCAGTGATGGTGGGAGTGCTGCACAGAGCAGCAGCCAGCAGATTTATGGCCTGGCTGTCTAGACCAGCTCTGCCCTGCCTGGGAGGACAGGTACATCCTCCTGAAAGGCTGGAGGAGGCCTTCTGGCCCTTCACCTCAGAGCCAAGCAGGGGGAACTTGCCAAAAAGCGCTGCAGCATCCCTCTGGGACATGGAGGATTGTCCATCAGGTCACCCTGCTCTGCTGCCTGCTGGGGACAGCAGGGATCACCCCTGCTAAAACTTCCCCCTCTGCAGCACAGGGGTGAACTCAGGATGGGATCCTGGCCCTGGGGTGGGTCTGCAGGGAGCCTGTTGGGCACTGGAACCATCTGTGCAGGGAGGTGATGGAGTCACTGTCCCTGGATGTGCTAAAAGTAGCCTGGACAGGGCACTCAGCTGACAAGGAAGTGTTAGGGCAGCTTGGAGTTGAGGATCACAAAGAGCTTTTCCAACCTGGCTCATTGTGTTGTTCTATGGTTCTGGGATTGTCTGATTCTGGGATTCTGTGGTTCTGTGGCTTTGGGATTCTCTGATTCTGTGGTTTTGTGGTTCTGTAGTTCTGGGATTCTGTGGTTTTGGGATTCTGTGATTCTATGGTTTTGGGATTCTGTAATTCTGTGGTTCTGAGATTCTGTAGTTCTGTGGTTCGTTCTGTGGTTTCTGTGGTTCTGAGATTCTGTATTGCTGGGGTTCTGTGCTTCTGTGGTTCTGGGATTCTGGGATTTTGTAATTCTGTATTTCTGTGGTTCTGTGGTTCTGGGATTCCATGATTTCTGTGGTTCTGGGATTCTGGGATGTTGTAATTCTGTATTTCTGTGGTTCTCTGATTCCGTGGTTCTGTGGTTCTGATGCTGCTCCATCCCTGCTGGTGTCTCAGCCCCACGGAGCAGAGCTGGGCTGGATGCACAGCATGGTCAGTGCTGTGGGAGGGCTGGAGCAGGTGAAACCCCCAGGCTGCCCTTGTGCCAAGGGGACAAGGGACCAGTAGGGAGGGACTGCCAGCAAATGTACTCAGGGGAAAGGAAGGCAGCTCACCCTGGGGCACAGGGATGCCCAGCCGTGGTGCTCAGTGGTGCTGGGGTGTGCCAGAAGCAGGGGGCACTTCCATCCCACAGGGCAGCCAAAAAATCTGGGTGCCTGTGGTGGTACCAGTTGTGGGTTTCTCTGGGTCTGGATTGAAGGCATTTGAGACAGTAATTCATGTTCAAACTCAAGTGTTTATTATTTCTTATCAGTAAAACAGCCTCACAACCATGAGTTCTGCAGCTTTACATCAGAAGGCACCAAATAGCCAACAATCTCTTGGTACAAGGTCTTTTAACACTAAACTATCCAATGAAGAACTGACACCTGGATTATTTTCCCTTTTAACCCAATAACTGATCCCAAAGAGCTGCAATGAGGACTTTTCTGCCCAATTACAAAATGCCACCCAAACCCATGGAGAAGAAGGAAGAAGCAACATGAAGAAGAAACCCAGGACGACACCCTGTGCCCTCCATCTTGCTTCCATCCACAACACACTAAAATTTCCAAAACCCCAATTTTTCACCAAGTGATACTCCTACACCGCTCTCTATAATCTATTTCACACTTTTGTGGGTTCCAGTCTATCTTGAAGTCTGGGAAACTTTCTGCCTGAATGAGGGTCAAAGTCAGTGCTGCCCTGGGGGTCAGGGCACTCCAGAGCAGACTGAGGAATATTCCTGTGGGTTTCCAGAGGTGCCAGCAGATCTCCTCACCCCTCTGGCAGGGGCTGTGGTACCCAGGGCTGCACAATGTGTGGGACAAGCAGGGCAAGCTCAAGAGGGGACAGGGACAGGCCCTGCTGCCCCAGGTTGTCCCCTGCCCCCTGGGCTGGTGGCAGATGCAGCAGTACCAGGGTTGGTGTCTGGGGTGGGCAGTGATGCAGTTTTGCAGCTCATTTCCCCATTTTTGTCATTTTTCAGGGGATTTCTCACAGGTGGCAGCACCTTTGGGTGTCACCATGAAAATCCATGCCCGATGATAAACACACAGATGTGGATGTGAGGGAAAATGTAAATATATACCATAGTTTTCCACGATTTCAGAGATGTTTTAGAGCAGAAAAATTTCCATTTTTGGCGTAGGAACATCAATTTTATAAATAAAAAGATTTAAATAAACATTAGCATGGCTACATCAACACACACACATACACACACACACACACTCACAAGTGCATTTAAATAGGCTCCCACACTGTAATTTTAAATAGCACAAAACAAATGAATTCCCCAAATATTGTTTAAACTGGCACAGGGGGTTATGATGTCATTCCTGCAGCAATCATAAACTTGTTTTCCTGTAATGAACATGATCTCTTTTCCCATTAGCAGCTTTTTAGGGCTTTTGGTGTGTGAGGCCAGCCCAGGGCTGGGGCTGCCTTTGATGGCTCCATCCTTACTCTGCTCTCAAACTGGATTTTCTCACCCTTTTTCTCCTGGGAAATGAGGCTCAGTGCCCAGCTTGGGAGCAGTTCTGCAGCCTTGGTGGGGCTCTGCTGGCTTCAGCTCTGCCTTTGATAGGAGCAGAAATGGGGCAGGAGGGATGGCGTGCAGAGGGAGCTGGGCTTGTTCTCTCCATCCCCTGAGCCAGAGCTGGTGAGGGGAGCCCAGCCCAGCCTGTGTCACCTCCCTGAGCCAAGGTGTCACCAGGCAAGGTGTGGCATAGCTGAGGTGTCCGTGTGTCCTGGGGGAGCATCCCAGGAGCTCAGGGATGCTCTGACACCTCTGCTGCCCCTTCCCCAGGGACAGAAAGAGTCAGACTGGCAGAGATGGGATATTGGGAATTGGGAATTGTTCCCTGGCAGGGTGGGCAGGCCCTGGCACAGGGTGCCCATCCCTGCATCCCTGGCAGTGCCCAGGTCCAGGCTGGACATTGGGGCTGGGAGCGCCTGGAACAGTGGGAGGTGTCCCTGCCATGGCAGGGGTGGCACTGGATGGGATTTAAGGTCCCCTTCCACCCCAAATCCATCTGGTTGTCCCTGAGGTGCTCATCAGTGGATTTTAATCTGTGGGTTCAGATGAGCCCCACTGGGTGCCCTGCAGGGACAGCACCTGTGTCCCTTGTCCCTCCTGGAGCTGGCAGTGGCCATGGCACTGAGCTGGGGACACCCTGCAGCCCCAGGGATGGCACATGCCACACTCTCTGCCATCCTGTGCCCCTGGATCCCTGGCAGTGCCCAGGACCAGGCTGGGCAGTGCTGGGAGCACCTGGGACAGTGAGAGGTGTCCCTGGGGCAGGGGAAGGTGTCCCTGCCATGGCAAGGAGGGTGAGAATGAAATGAGCTTTGAATTCCCTCCCAGCCCAGCCCATTGTGTGATTCCATGCCAGTTCCATGCCAATTCCATGCCAATTCCATGATTTCCCAGCCCCCTAGGGCCGGGTGCCTCCTCCCTGAGGGAGCAGGGCTGGCACACGTGGCTGCTCCTGCATCTCTGCTCATTCACACCAGCACCAGGACACGGTGTTTCTCAATGACTTAGAATAATATTTGGAAAAATCCATCTTAAGTATATTAGTCCACTAAGCCTTTAAGTCTTCACAAGGGCCTTAATTCCAAGGACGCTGGTGCACGCCTGTGCCAAGGATTTTGCAAGGCAGTGACACAGAGGCAGCCAGGCTCCTTCCACGCCCCATCCTGCAGCCTCCACAATGGTTCACAAATGTCTTACTGCTGGAAATCTGTTTCTGCTTAGCTGGGAAGCAGTGGGGTTCTGAACCCTGCTTTGTAGCACCCTGCTGGCAGCTTTTGTCATTCCCAGGCTTGGCATATTATTGGAACTATTAAATGATGTTGCATTGCCTCATTGTATTTAGATTTTAAACATATTTGTAGGGCTTTGAAAAAAAAATAAAAATTGTTCTCATTATTAAAGCAATGTACCAAATACCTTCTAGTAAATAATCTGTCCCAGAAGAGCTCAGCTCACCCAGAGAGGGTTGGAGAGCAATAAACAGCAAAAGGGAAGGAAAAAAATCTTGTCTGGATGTCAGAGAGATGTAGAGCCAGGAGGAGGAATGAGAAGTGGGAAAGCACAGGGTGATGCAGCTGCACTCCCTGGGAGCTTCTGTGCACAGTCATGGCCACCCAGCCCGGGGCAGGCAGGGAGGGCAGGGACAGGGACAGGGACAGGGACAGGGACAGGGACAGGGACAGGGACAAGGGACAGGGGCAGAGGCTGAGGCTGTGCCTGGTGCCCCTGGCACTGCTGAGACAGCCCCACAAACCCTGTGAGGAACCCCTGAGGGAGCTGGGAGTGCTCAGCCTGGAGAAAAGGAGACTCAGGGGTGCCCCCATCACTCTCACAGTTCCTGAAAGGTGCCTGTGCTCACTTGGGGCTGGGCTCTGTCTGCAGGAACTGACACAACCGGAGCACACAGCCTCAAGGGAAATACAAGTTGGATGTTAGGAAAAGGTTTTTCACAGACAGGGTGATAGAGTTCTGGAATGGCTGCCCAGGGAGGTGGTGGAGTCCCCATCCCTGGGTGTGTTTAACAAAGCCTGGATGTGGCACTGGGTGCCAGGGTTTGGTTGAGGTGTTGGGGCTGGGTTGGACTCAGTCTTGAAGGTCTCTTCCAACCCAGTGATTCTGTGAATACACAGAGCAACAGTCTACAATTTCAGAAGGCATCATCATTCTGTGAGCCCAAAATGCAGAGTTCAGCCGCTGTGCCAGTGTCCCCAGCTCCAGCAGAGCCCCAAATGCAGAGTTCAGTGTCACCAATGTCCTGTGCCAGCGTCCTCAGCTCCAGCAGTGTCACCAGCCTGCAGCACTGGAGCAGCACCAGGAGTCTGACTGACAGCACAAGGATATGTTAGGTCAATCCTCTAGGAGCTGGGAAAGCACCAAAAAGCAAACAAAACCAAAACAACAACAGCACAACAAGAAGGCAGGGAGAAAGGGAAATAGCTGTGATGCTGCTGTGATGTCTGGGCATGGGTATTTTTGCAGGGAAGGAATGCAGATGCATTTTTGCTGGGTTACAGCACAGCTCTCCACAGAGCAGCAGTGATGCACTGTAAACAGACCATGCTAAAACACAGAGTTCTCTCTGGATCTTTCTGCAGCATTTTCTCTAAATAGTTATTTTGTAATAGGCATTTTATTTGCTTTGCTGAGTCCCTAAATAGTATGGGCCTGAGTTCAGGAACATGCATGTTCTGGGGTTTATTTTAAAGCGCTGTTTATTTAGCAAACATTGTGCCAGGAGATGCCCCCTGCCCACCCTGATACCCCCAGGGCAGCCCCTTCCTCACAAACCCACTCCTCTCACCCACAGGGCAAGGCAGGAGCAGAGCTGCTGGCTCTGGGCTGTGGAACCAGCACAGAAAAGCTCTCCAGGTGGGTTTTCCCTGCTCCATTGAACAGGAAAGGGACATAGGACGGGAAAAACAGGCACATTAGAGCCCAGCTCTTTGGAATTGTTTCACAGACCTCCAGAATGTGTGAGGAGGCAAAGCCAAACTCCTTCTCTGCTGCCCCAATGCATTTCACACCCAGAGAAGGCAGCCAAGGGCCTGGATTCTGGACTATTGGATTATTGGATTATGCTGGAGGAAATGGGGCATTTCAGGTGTCTGATGTGCACCCAAACCCAGCTGCTTTGGCTCCAGAGACAGCAGCTACAGGTGGGCAGGACAGGCAGTGCCAGGAGCTCAGAAATCTCCTCCCATGCCCCAGGAGAGGGAGCAGGATGGAGCCATGGGAGGGGAAGACAGCCCTGGGGTCTGGAGGATGGAATTGTCTGTCTGTCTGTCTGTCTGTCTGCTTTTCCAGGCTGAGGGATGCTGAGCATGACAGGCCAGAGGGATTTTAGAGGAGGGGCCAGGCCTGGTCAGCACTGTGTGTCACTGGGCTGGAGGAGGGACAGAGCCAGCCTCTGTGTCAGTGCTGAGGCTTCCAGCACAGAGCTCTGGACATCATCCACGCCCTCCTGCCTGCCTTGGGGCACAGGAAAGGCAGCTCTGTACTGAGAGGAACAACAATCCTACAACAACCAGTAGGGTTTTCCATGTCTCCCCCATATATATGTATATATTGTATATATATACATACACATATATGATGTACATATATTATATATATATATTTTTTCTTTTTTTGGTGAGAAATACAATTTTAAAACTACCTTCTTAGAGACCTTCAAATCTATTTCTCACTGGTTGCTCTCTGATTCACCCTTCCCCCTTCAAATCTCAGCATCACCAATTCCTTTTGGGTTTGTAGAAAACAAACTGCAAGCAAATGACAAAATGTGGAAAAAGAGGGAAGGGCAAACAGAACTTGCAAAAAGGGGAAAGGGCAAAGAAAACTTAAAAGTTAGGAAGTTAGAAAAAAGTAGAAAGTTTAAAAAGTTTAAAAAAGAAGTTTTAAAACTTTTTTTTAAATTAAAAATATTTTAAAAGTTAAAAAATTGAAAGTTATTTTATTTTTTTGTGATTTTCTGTAGTGGCCTCACTTAGACTGCTGAGTTTTGCCCATTGTTCAGGGCAGCTCATCCAGGCCAGAAGCAGAGCTGGAAAGCAGCACTTCGGGCTGGGTGAAGCTGTTTGGCTCTGGAGCTCACACTGTGTAATTGCATGGCAAAGGGGAGCCTGCCCTTGTGGTTACCAGCCCCAAATGGGACTGGGATGAGCAGCCAGACTTTTCCCAGGCGTTGTAAATTGTCTTTCCACAAACCAACTTCCAGGAATAACAGCATGCTTCTCTAAACCAAGCTTGTTTGCTCTCTGCACCCTGCCCAGCCCTCCCCCTCCCCTGCTCTGCTTTTTATTCTTTTCATTCATTCAAGTGATGAAAACTTTGGGAATATTTTGGTGACTTTCACAGACATTTGTGCTTTTTCCTCCTGAAGTGCCAAAGTAAAAGTTGGCCAGGGCCAGCTGAGGGATTTGGGGATTTGGGGATGGTGAATCAGGGAGAGGCAGCAGCCCAGTGACATCGTGGTTAGCAGTGACAATGCCACTTCCCCCCTCACAAGGGACAGAAGGACAGAAATAACTCCAGGAAAGACTTCCCTGCCTCTGCAAAGCCCCTTGGAATGTGCAGCTTTTCTTTCTTCCTTCCCTTTCCCTCTCCAGGTTTTGCTTGTTAGAGAGTCCCTGACACGAGCCCTGGGTGCTTTATCTGATAGGAGCAGGGAGCAGCTGCTGGCTGTGCCTCGCAGGAACAGCCCACCTAGGTCGTGTGAAATCTGGGGCTCTGGGGGGCAGCATCCTCACTCTGGCTCTGAACCATCCCTGGAGCTGCTCCTGGCCAGGCCACGCTGGCTCTGGGCTGGAGGCTGTGCTCAGCTCAGCTCAGCTCCATCCTGCAGCATCCAGGGCACTGCCACCCATCCCAGCACAGCAAAGGGAATGTCCAAGGGTGTTGGGGAAGGTGAAACAGGAAAGCCTTATAAATATGATTGCCTGGCAAAAGATTTGGAGAATATAGAAACTAGAAGTGAGATTGAAATGAAAGCAAGCTCTGAGATCCCTCAGTTACTGAACAACTGGAAAACAATGGTGTGGCCAGCTGAAGGTAATCCCCTTTTGATGGAACAACACCCTCTGCTTGCAGACAGGCCCAAGGGTCCAAGCAGACCCTACAGCTTGGCAGAAGGGGTCCAAAGAGGAGTTTTTAGGGTTTAAAACTACTCCAAAGAGTAGGTTTTAGGGTTTCCAAAGAGTAGTTTTTAGGCTTAGCAGAAGGGGCCCAAAGAGGAGTTTTTAGGGTTTAAAATGTAACACAGTATGGTAATGTAATGATTCTTATAGGCTGTATGTAAATGCTATAGGATTTGTATCTTGTACTAGATTGGTTAGTGAGAATTAGAATATACAGCACAGAAGAAGATTTATGGTATTGTAATGGGAACCTTGACCTTTCATCCTCTTTACCACTCTCTTGCCTTCTCTCTTTATTTCTCTTTACTGCTCTGAGCTGTGGCTGGTAGCTCCCAGCAGGGCCCTGCACTTGGCCCTTTGCAATAAACCACAATTCCAAGCCCTGGTTTCAGAGATCTCTCATCTCCATCTGTCCTGACCCTCCCACCCCCATCACTCCTACACAAGGGGCTCCTCCACCTCTGTTCCAGCTCTGGGGAATGGAGAAAAGTGTCCTGGGGACAGTGATGGGGTTCTCCTTGGTCACTGCAGTGACAGGAGAGTCACTAGAGCAACACTGGAGCCTCATACCAGGCTTGCACTGTAATCTACATTTTCTCCTGGCTCTGCTGAAAGGAGCCAGCACAGGGCAGCAGTTCATGGGTCTGGCTACAAGAGGCAACGTTCTTTGTTAGCAAGAGGCTGAAGAAAAGTACAGGATCTCAATGCTTCCTTGAGGAGTCTCACCAATAAAAACCAAAACTCTTTTCAGCACCATGGCCTCCTTGCCTCTTGTAGCCAGACCCATGAATGGCTGCCCTGTGCTGGCTCCCTTCAGCAGAGCCAGGAGAAGATGGAGATTCCACCCCTTACTCAGCTCCTGCCCAGTGCAGAGCTCTGGTGTGAGGCTCCAGTATTGCTCCAGAGCCTCTCCTGTCATGGAGAGTTTGTAAGTAAGGGCAGTATTTCAGGGGCAGTCAGTAATCAAATAGTGGATGAGTAGAGGGGTTCAGTACCTCCAGTTACAGAAGTACAGTCGTTACTCACACAGGATTAAATGGTTCAGTTTAAAACTCTGAGGTTCACAGCTAAGGAGGAGCTACTTCTCCTCTTATGTACTTGGTGCCCAGGCCAGCAGTGTGGGTGAGGAGGGAAACAGAGAAGCTTCTTCAGAGAAGCTTCTTTTAGAGGAGCTTCTCACATAATCACAGATCTTTGGCACACAGGGCTTTAAACAAAGTCTGCTAAGGCCAAAGTGAGTGATCAGAACCTTCTCACAAGGTGGTGACAGTGCCCACCCCACCTGGAGCTGCTTGGGGCAGGGGAAGGGTCCATGAGGAGAAGCCCAGGTCAGCAGTGTGGGGTGAGGAGGGAAACTTACAGAGTTTCAGAGAAGCTTCTCTCTTGCTCATGAATCTTTGGCACACAGGGCTTTATTTAAAGTCAGCTAAGACCAAAGTGGGTGATCAGAACCTTCTCATGAGGTGGTGATGGTGCTCACATCACCTGGAGCTGCTTGGGGCAGGGGAAGGCTCCATGAGGAGAAGCCCAGCAGTGTGGGGTGTGGGTCAGGAGGTGTCAGTGCCCCCTGCACAGTCCCCAGCTCCCCAGGCACGTGCAGACACATCCTGTCCCCTCTGCTGAGCAAGGCACAGCATTGCCTGGGGCCTGGGGCCTGGGGATTTGCTGTTCTCTGGTGAATTGCCCTGCCTGCAGATCCAGGGCTGAGCATTTTCCATTTCCATACCCACTGCTATAACATCAGGTCCTGGGAATGCTCCCCCCTCCTGCACTCTTTCAGGGGGTATCCATGTTTCCAGTTAATGTGGGGTTTTTTGCCCTCACTAAAGAATTTTACAAATTGTTTGTTTATTGTGTCAATCTCTGCCTTTGTGAGCAGAAGAGGGAGCATCTGGAGAGCATCATGCACTCTTGGCATGGCTCTTCCTGGGAGGCTGAGCCCTCCTCAGTCCCCAGCGTGAGAGCAGCAGCTCATCCCCACTCCCCAAACCCCATCCCAGCCTTGGAGCACAACATTGTGCTGCCAGCTGTGCCAGGGCACCGTGGAGAATCACTTCCCCTGCCCTGGGCCACGTGAATTCACCTGCCTGCTTCACAGCAGAGCAATGTCTGTAATGTCTGACTCTGCTGGTGATGCAGGAGATAAAGAGCTGTGTGCCCATGTGTGCCAAGGCCAGGCAAGGCTGCTGTGCCCACCCACCCTGTGTGCCCACATGTGCCAAGGCCAGGCAGGGCTGCTGTGCCCACCCAGCCTGTGTGCCCATGTATGTCACAGACATCTTTTTATGAAAAATCCTTTCTTTAGGATTTTTTCCTCTTGAGAAGCTGAGAGGCCTCAGGAACAAAATGTAAATATTGATTATCTGCTGCTGTGGGATGCAACAGGTGCATCTGTGATTGGTCTCATACAGTTGTTTGTAATTAATGGCCAATCACAGTCAGCTGGCTCAGGCTCTCTATCCGTGCCACAAACTTTTGTTTTCATTTTTTTCTATTCTTAGCTTAGCTGGCTTTTTGATGAAACTTTTTCTTCTATTCTTTTAGTATAGTTTTAGTGTAATATATATTATAAAATAATAAATCAAGCCTTCTGAAGCATGGAGTTAACATTCTCATCTCTTCCCTCATCCAAGAACCCCTGTGAACATGGTCACACATGTGTGCCAGAGCCAGGCAAGGCTGCTGTGCCCACCCACCCTGGGGATCCAGCAGAGCAGCAGCCAACAGCCACAGCACAGAGGAGCAGCAGCTTCACCTCTGCATCAGAATTTTCCATCACAACGGAGTTTCATTGCAGGAAAAAAAAAACGAATTTGTTGGTTAATCAAGAGGAAAATGTCACCCAGGAATGCAGCAGTTTGAGTCAAAGTCTTATCTGGGAGGGTCAGGGGTGCTGGGGAGGGATTGTCTCCTGCAGGCAGGGCAGACCACCCTGCAGGGATGGTCTGGGGTCACAGCTGGGAGGGGACAGCAGAGCCAGCGCTGAGAGCCAGGGGAGCACACACAGCCCTGGGCACACCCCAGCACCAGCACATGCCTCAACTGTCCTGCTGGGGCTGCTCAATTGTGTCTGCTTAATTAATATTCATTAAGGCAAAGGGAAAGTTGGACTGCAGTCTGCTCATTAAGGTACTGACCCGGGCTGGGGTTCAAGTGTTCATTCCTTTATTTATGCTGTGGAGAGCTGCAGTGGGACAGGCCGTACAAACACGCTGGGCTGCAGCTCAGCTGGGGTCTGGGACACTTCCAGGCAAGTCCCCCCTGTGCCAGCACTGGAGAGGACCTTGGTCCTCCTTCCCACAGCCCAGCTGGTCCCGAGCCATGGCAATCCATGGGGAACATCTTTGGTTTTTCATGGAAATGTCTCGAGCTTTTGGGTTGATGCTAGTGTGGGGTGGGAACATTTCCTGCTGCTTTCCTGCAGAGGTTTTGTTGGGATGGGGAGGATCTTCCTGCCCAGCACTGTGACCAGGCCAGGCTGCAGCTGGCTGGGCAGCCAAGGTGGTGCTCAGAGACCTCAGCTCCTGTGTGACCTTTGCAAGGTAGATCATGGGTTGGCTTGGAAGGGACCTTAAAGATCTCAAAGGTCCCAGGCTGCTCCAAGCCCTGTCCAACCTGTCCTTGGGCACTTCCAGGGATCACTGGGCACCCTGTGTCAGGGCCTGCCCACCCTCCCATGGGAGGATTTCTTCCTCACACCCCACCCAGCCCTGCCCTCTGGCAGTGGGAAGCCATTCCCTGTGTCCTGTCACTCCATCCCTTGTCAATAGTGCCTCCCCATATTTCTTGTAGCCCTTTCAGGCACTGAAGGACCACAATTACGTCACCTTGGAACTTCTCCAGGCTGCACAATGCCAGCTCTGCCAGCCTCCCCTCACAGGAGAGGTGCTCCATGCCCACAGCAGCATCTCCAGGCCTTGAGGAACACTCCTGCCCTTCCCCTGCCCCAGGGCTCAGTGTGGGGCAAGGCAGGGATGCTCTCACAGTGCCACAGCAGCCCTGTCCCCTTGCTGGGGCAGCAGCAGCCTGCAGAGGGACAAGGACACATGGCTGCACCTCAGGGGACACTCAGGCTGCCTCCCCCATGCAGGATGGACATGGAAGCTCTGCCTTCTCCAGGGTGTGTGTGCAGGCTGGGCACTCTCTGCCCCTGCCAGGGGGCTCACTGGCTGTCACTTGGGCAGAACAGAGGTTGGCACCCAACAGGGGCATCCAAACCCACCAGTCTCTATAGGGAACACAGGATGGGTAAATGAAGGTGGTATAGAATGTAATCTTAGCCCCCCAATGAGTTGCAGCTGAAACCAATTACTAAAGATTAGGAGCAGGCTGGATGATAACAGGCAACACCTGTAGCAAATAAGAACAAGTGGCATAAAAGAGTGTATTGGTGGGAACTGAAGTCAGAGGAGGTAGATGGCTGTTACAAGGACCAGGAATTGCTTAGAGGAGCTGCCTATGAGAAACATTGAGGAGGCATGAAACGCTGGTGATATGGAATCCTTGTACCATAATGATAATAGAACTATTGTAAATATATAAGATGACAAATCTCCATGCTGGCTGACCCCACAGCCTCTCCTGGGAGCACTGGTTTGGCAGGAGTGAGCTGCAGGGCCCATTCCCGTGCCCCAGAGTGACAGCAGGGCCTGGCAGACATCAGAGCAACATCAGGGATGGTGCTGCAGCTTTGAGTCACCCTGCTGCAGGTGCTTCATGGTTTGGGGGCTCCACAGCCAGCACAGTGTGCCCAGAGCCAGGCAGAGAGCTCAGAGACATCACAAAGAGCTCAGACAGAGAGATCTCACAGAGAACTCACAAAGGGCTCTCAGAGAGCTCAAGCTCAGCTCCATCACAGGCACACAGGGATTTCCAGGGCCTGAATCTGAGGAACACCCTGCAGGAAGGCAGGAGGGTGCCCATGTGTGCCCATGGGAGGTGGGTTGTGCCCCATTCCTCTGTGCACAGCCCAGCCACGAGAGCTGGTCACACCTTCCTGCCAATTCCACTCAATGGAAACTTTCCATAGTCTAAATCTGTTTAGAAAAAACATTGAAATGAAACATTCTGCTGATGTCAAGATACTTGGCTTTTGCATTAGCTGGTGAAATGCCCTGATTTTTTGTTTTGACTTTTTGTTTCTGTATCCTACTGACTTTGTTATTCCAATATACCTCATAAAAATAAGAAGTAAAACAATGAAAAAAATTCAAACTGAATTACTTCAGTTGGCTCTAGTGCCATTCTTCACATTACATGAGACTGGCCAGTTGAAAACTTCTTGTTTTTATCCTGATTAGGGACAAAACCCAATCTCCAAAGGGCAGAATTTGTTTTGGATTGGGATTATGACCCAAGTGTGTGCACCTTGTGTTCTGTGCATGGGGCTGAGCTCTGAGGGGGCTGCAGGGACAGAGGGGCCGAAATGGGCAGGGTTGAGGCTCTCAGCAATCCCCCCCTCTCTCTGGGGGTACCAGCTGTGGGTTTCTCTGAGTCAGGACTGAAGGCATATGAGACAGTAATTCATGTTTGGACTCAAGTGTTTATTATTTCTCATCAGTAAAACAGCCTCACAACCATGAGTTCTGCAGCTTTACATTAGAAGGCACAAAATAGCCAACAATCTCTTGGTACAAGGTCTTTTAACACTAAACTATCCAATTAAGAACTGACACCTGGATTATTTTCCCTTTTAACCCAATAACTGATCCCAAAGAGCTGCAATGTGGATTTTTCTGCCCAATTACAAAATGCCACCCAAACCCATGGAGAAGAAGGAAGAAGCAGAAAGAAGAAGAAACCCAGGATGACACCCTGTGCCCCCCATCTTGCTTCCATCCACACCACACTAAAAATCCCAAAACCTCAATTTCTCACCAAGTGATGCACCTACACTGCTCTCTATAATCTATTTCACAGTTTTGTGGATTCCAGTTGATTCTGGAGTTTAGGAAACTTTCTCCATGGATGAGGGTCAAAGTCAGGGCTCTCCTGGGGCTCAGGGCACCCCAGAGCACACACAGAAATATTCCCTGTGGTGCCCTGGCTTTCCACACCTCTCCTGCTGAAGCAGCAGCTCTGGGGACAGAATCAATTCTCAGCTCCTCTGGTGGCCTCAGGCTGGGCCAGGGCAGGGTCAGGTTGGGAATCAGAGAGAATTTCTTCCCTGGAAGAGTGGCCAGGCCTTGGCAGGGGCTGCTCAGGGAGGGTAGGAGTGCCCATCCCTGGGGGTGCCCAAGGAATTCCTGGAGGTGGCACTGAGTGCTCTGGACTGGGGACACGGTGGGGATGGGGAACAGCTGGGATGCATGATCCTGGAGGTAATTTCTAACCTCAGTGATTCTGAGACTGGGATTCTGGGACTCTTTGATTCTAAACTCAGTGATTCTGGGATTCTAAGATTCAGTGATTCTGTGATTCTATGACTCTGGGATTCTGGGATTCTGTGGTTCTAGGATTCAGGAATTCTGAGATTCTGTGATGCTGTGGTTCTGGGATTCAGTGATTCCAACCTCAGTGATTCTGTGACTCTGGGATTCAGGGATTCTAAGATTCAGTGATTCTGTGACTGTGACTCTGGCATTCCAGGATTTTGTGATTTGGGGATCCTGGGATTCTGTGGTTCGGTGGCTGTGTGATTCAGTGATTCTGACCCATCTGAGGAAGGGCCTGCACATGGCCATCCACCCCTCCCAGCTCCCAGGGCAGGTCCCCATCACCAGACAGGCTCTGGTGCCACTCCTGTCCCACTGGCTCCTCTCAGAGCTGCTTTCTGTGCCCCGAGCAGAAGTGCTGGGTGCTTTCCTGCTGCCCCAGCCTGCACCATGCAGCTGTGGGGGAAACCCTTCCTGGATTTGGGCTTGTGTCTCCTTCAGCCAAACCCGGGTTTGTTTATCCTCTGTCCGTCTGTCTGGGTGCTGGGTGGCCCGTGGGGACAGCAGCATCCCCAGGACTGCAGGAGGGATCTGACAGGCCCTGCTTGTAAAAGCTGAGGGCTGATGACCCCTACAGTCAGCCTGGGAAATTCATCCCAGCCCCTGCAGCCCTCAGGGCCTACCCAGCCCCATGCCCAGGCTGCATCCCAGCATTTCTTCACCTGCAGGAGCATCCTACCCAGCCCAGCCCAGCTGATTTGCTGAGGCTCAGACACTGCTGAGACACTGAGAAGAGCCCAAGGGGCTGCCCTGGCTCTCCCTAGAAAGCAAAGTGACTCAGTGCCTCCTGGAATCTGGGTGGGGTGGATGGCCATGTGCCAGCCTTCCTCAGCTGGGTCAGAATCGCAGAATCACTGAGGTTGCAAATGACTTTCAGGATCATCCATCCCCTGTTCCCCATCCCCACCCTGTCCCCAGTCCAGAGCACTCAGTGCCACCTCCAGGAATTCCTTGGGCACCCCCAGGGATGGGCACTCCTACCCTCCCTGAGCAGCCCCTGCCAAGGCCTGGCCACCCTTTCAGGGAAGAAATTCTGCCTGATACCCAACTTTACCCTGCCCTGGCCCAGCCTGAGGCCACCAGAGGAGCTGAGAATTGATTCTGTCCCCAGAGTTGCTGCTTCAGCAGGAGAGGTGTGGAAAGCCAGGGCACCACAGGGAATATTTCTGTGTGTGCTCTGGGGTGCCCTGAGCCCCAGAAGAGCCCTGACTTTGACCCTCATTCATGGAGAAAGTTTCCCAGACTTCAAGGTCCAGGAAAGGGAAAGGAGACAGAATGCTGTCCAGCCCCACATCACTGCTGGAACCCTGAGAATTTTAAACTTTCTCGGCTGACAGGCACAGACCCACAAGAGAACACTGCATTTGACCTGAGGCTGTGGAGAAGGCTTCCAAAATTCATTAATAACACTAAGATTATGAATGTGTAGTTGGTTAGAAGTGTGCAATATCACAAAGTAAAAAACTTAGAGTTTAGAGTCTTAGAATAGTGATAAATATGAAGAAGGATGGAGGTTTTAACGTAGAAGCAAATTGTTCTTCTTCACCTTCTTCTTCACCTTCTTCTTCACCTTCTTCACCTTCTTCCTTCTTCTTCCTTCTTCTTCATAAGTTTAAGTGATGTTTTATAATTAGACAAAAAAGTCCACATTACACACTTCAAAGGATCAGTTATCAAGTTAAAAGGGAAAATAATGTGTCATTTCTTAATTAGATAGTTTAGTCTTAAAAGACCTTATAACAAAAACTAGTTAACCATTTTGTACTTTACTATTAAAAAACTACCAAATTAATAGTTGTAAATATGAATAAATATATTCACTAATAAGAATTAATAAACACCTAGGTCCAAGTGTGATCTACCATCTCAAGTACCTTCAAACCTCAAAAAACCAATACAGCACAGAGTGGCCAAGGCAGAGCCTGGAGGGGCCTGACTGCAGAGAAGAAAGGATGAACTTGGTGCTTGTGGCACTGCTGCAAGAGAGGCTCATCCATCATTCCCATAGCCACAGAAAGGACATTTCCTCTGTCCTGGGGCACAGGAACCTCCCAGCAGCAGCACCCCATGGAGACCAGCTTGGTTTCACGTGGGAAGTGTTTACTGGGGAGCCCCTGATGTTCCAAAAGCAGAGACCACACAGCAGCCACTCTCCATCCTCTGTGCCTGCCAAACCCCTTTGCTCAGAGCTGGCTCCTTGCTGCAGAGCAGATCTGGGGTAATTTTCTCATTAGCACCAGGAGGAGACCCATGTCCTGCTGGCTGCCACCCCAGCTCAGAGAAAGGCCTGGAAACCCCTGGAGTGACTCTGTGACATTCTGCCAGCACAGACCCTGATCCTTGCACTGCCACCTCTATTTAGGATGGCTCAGATGGGACCTGCAGCAGCACATCCACCCCAAGTGCAGCATGGCTTTTATCCCACAGCAAGGGATTCCTTGTTATTATCCTTTTATTATTCCTTGTTATTATCCTTTTAGGATTCCTTTTTGTTATCCTTTTATGATTCCTTTTCATTATTTATTTGTGCACTGTGTGTGTGTTTTTTGTGCAAATGTATTTGTCATTTTTGGAGGCACCTGTGGAGTTTATTCCTGCATTGGCTGTGTTTAATCCAGGAGCTGCCTGAGGGAATTCTGCTGCTGCTGGTGCTGTGCTGAGCCCTGTGAACAGCCCCAGGGAGAGACAGGCCCCGCTCTGGATTCTGTCCCACACAAACAGGCTGGACAGACAGCACCATGGCTCTTACCTCATTGCTTAGGAGGGAGCTGAAGGAAATCAGAGAAAAAATCCCTGTATGTAAAGAAAACATGGTCTGAGAGAAAGAATTGTTTTTCCATTAAATCTTGCCAATATTTGATCAAAGTGTGAATGGGCTGGAGCTGAAGTTTGGCCCCTCATAGTGCATCTCCTGGCAGATCCACTGCTTGGACTTCCCTGTGCCCATCCCTTCCTCCTCCAAGGGCTGTTCTCTGGCCAAGGGCAGCACAGGAGCTGCAGGTTTTGGTCATCAATCCCTTCCTGGGAATCTGAACTTGCTGTGAGAATGAAGGAAAAGCTTCCAAACAGTTTCAGGGTGTGTTCCTGAGGGCCAGGAACATCCAGCTCCCTCAGGATGGTCTGGCAGGGCTGGGAGCTGCTTTATCACAGGAGATGGGTCAGGAGGTTTTGGAAGAGGTTGAGGTTGGGGCCAAGGCTCAGGTGGGGCAGGACAGAGCTGTGAAAGAGGTTTTGGATGTGGGCACTGAACTCCTGCAGTCTGCCACCTCAAACCCCAGGTCAGGGCTACAGGAAGATCTTTCCTCCCTCCCCAAGTGGTCCAGCCTGGCAGGGAGCTCTGACTGCTGGTGCCACACCTGAGAGTGGCCCTGGTCCCTCTGTGTGGGACTGTCCATGGCACAGGTGTGGCATTCACCTTCTCTGAAAAATCCCTTCACCCGGGATTGTTCTCCTGGGAAGCTGAGAAGCCTCAGAGCAAAGGAAAACAATTCTTATCTCATTTGCTTCTCCTGTGTTGTGCTCATGTGGAATGTGTTTGGAGATTGTTTACCCACAGGTGATTGTTTCATTGGATTCTGCTGTGAGTTGTTTTCACTCTTTGGCCAATCAGGACCAAGCTGTGTCAGGGCTCTGGAGAGGGTCACAAGTTTTCATTATTACCTTGCTGGATCCTTTAGTATAGTATTCTTTAATATAATATAGTATCATAATATAATACAGTATCATAAAATAATAATATATCCTAATATAATACTAATATAATATACTAATATATATAGTATCATATATACAATACTAATATATATATAGTATCATATATATAATACTAATATAACATAGTGTCATAAATTACCCTTCTGAGAGCATGGAGTCAGATTCACCATTCCTGCCTTCATCAGGACATTCCCAGCAAATCCAACACCCAGGAGCTGTGCAGGCACTGCTGGGCTGCAGAGTGACCACATGCCCAAGGAACAACTCTCTGTGCTTGGAGGGTGGCACCAGCAGCTCAGGGAGCTGCTCCTGGGGTTCCCATCAGCTCCCTGGGCCTGGAGCATGGGGACATCTCACCATGAGCCCTGCAGGAACAGTTTGTTGTCTCTGGTGTCATTCCAGATATGAGGAGGATGGAGAGCAGGGCGGTGGCATCAGTGTCATTCACCACAGGCTGTTTATCAGCAGGGCCACGATCCCAGAGGGCTTGGAAGGTTCAGCTGAGGTGAAATTCCACCCAGCACCAGCAGCCAGTGCCACACACACATGGGCACAGCCCTGGCACCATGGGAACAGAGCTGCCAGCCCTGTCCCCACCCAGAGGCCAGGACTGTCCCCTCAGTGCTGGGCTGGCCACAGCAGGCTGGGGTCTCACTGAATCTGGCAGCAATTCTGCCCATGACATCAGCCCAGTGGAGCCTTCTCATCGTTCTATTTGCAGAGATTATCTGGAGGAGCCCTTGGCAGCCCCACACAGCTGGGATGCCAGATTTTCTCCCAAATTAGAGGTGCAATGTGCCAGTAGAAACGCAGTGAGAGCCAGGCTCTGAGCCTCCTGACAGGCAGGATGCTGGCAAAGGGCTTATCAGGGCAATATCCATCCCTCCAGGGGAGCAGGAGCTGCTGACACCTCAGCCAGCACCTCTGAGTGCTCCTGGCCCTGCACCTGCTCTGGCACCTGCCAGACCCTGCACACCTGCACTGCCCTCAACATCCCTGTTGGGGAAGATGAAACAGGAAAGCCTTATAAATATGATTGCCTGGCAAAAGATTTTGACAATATAGAAACTATAAGCGAGATTGAAACAAAAGCAAGCTTTGAGATACCTCAGTTACTGAACAACTGGAAAATAATGGTGTGGCCAGCTGAAGGTAATTCCCTTTTGATGGAACAACGCCCTCTGCTTGCAGACAGGCCCAAGGGTCAGAGCAGACCCTACAGCTTGGCAGCAGGGGCCCAAAAAGGAGTTTTTGGGGTTTAAAATGTAGCACAGTATGGTAATGTAATGATTCTTATAGGCTGTATGTAAATGCTATAGGATTTGAATCTTGTACTAGATTGGTTAGTGAGAGTCAGAATATTCAACACAGAAGAAGATTTATTGTAATGGGAACTTCGCTTACTTACTTTCTATACTCTTACTCTTGCCTCTTAGCTCTTGACTTTTACCCTCTTATGCTTTTACTCTCTCACCCTCTCATCCTCTCTCCCCTTCTCTTCTCTCGGGCCTGCTCTGAGCTGTGGCTGGCAGCTCCCAGCAGGGCCCTGCACTTGACCCTCTGCAATAAACCCCAAGTTCCTAGACCAGAAGATTCATTGTATTTTAATGAGAACCTCACCCTCTGATCCTGTCTTTTACTCTCTCTCTTTACCACGGTCTTGCCTTCTTTCTCTTTAGCTCTCTCTCTCTCTTTGGGGCCTGCTCTGAGCTGTGGCTGGCAGCTCCCAGCAGGGCCCTGCCCTTGGCCCTTTGCAATAAACCCCAAGTTCCTGACCTGGCTACAGAGATCTCTCATCTCTGTCCATCCCAACCGTCCTGCCCCCATCAATCCTACACATTCCAAACACCCTTAGCACATCAGGGTGCTCCTGAGGAAGGCTGCTCACCTTCCTCACCTCTCCCAAGACCTGGGTGCTTGTTCACAAGGAAAATGAGGGGAGCTGGGGGAACCAACCAAGAGTCTCGGGATTTCTGCTGCTCACAGTGACTCTGAGATGTCACAAAGTCTCTTTTCCCAGCCTGGCAGTTGAAGAAGGAGTCAGAACTCTTCATTTCTCATTCTCAATGTTGCTTATTGTTCCTTATCTATAAAATTCTTTCTCCTGGCCTGCCAAGGTCCACTCAGCAGGACAGACAGAGGCACACTGACCACCTTGGGGTGGTGTTATCTTTTATACTAAAAACTACCTGTACATTATTTACTATAACTTCCCAATACCTATCACCTATGTTAGACAGTGAGCTTCTGCCTTAAACCAATCCAAAACATGGAGGCCAAGAAGAAAAAGGAAAAAGGACAAGGCAGGCCCCAATTCCTCCATCTTGGGATCTCAAGCCCCCATTCTAAAAACCAAAAAAAATCTATTTTTTGCCCTGTGACAAACTATCATTCTACTTAATTTTTTGTGGCTTACAGATCCTCATATAAGGTTGGTAATTTTTGCCATGGGTCAAAATCAAAGTCTCAGGTGTCTTGGGCTCTGTGCCAGGGTCTCTGAGCCCTCTGGCAGGGGTTTGAGCCATCCAGGACAGCCAGAGGGATGTCCTGAATTCTGACACAAGAGAAGGGAAAAAAATAATTCCAGTTAAATATACTGGGAAATGAGGCTGAGATTTTCAGTGCCACCATAATTCTTCCCCCTTTAAGGTGTATTTTTTCCTCCCATGAAATGTCTAGGGCAAGGAAAGGTTTATGCTTTGGGTGCTCAGAGGGTGCTTGGGCTCAAGGCTCATTATGGGGTTGAGTTTTGGGCTGAGCATTTTCCCTTGGATGCTCTGTGGAGAGCACACACAACTGGCTGGGTTTCCATGCTCGTTATTGTTGCAAAAATGTCGAAATGAATAATTGCAGTTTGCATGCTTTATGTGCACAAATGAAGTGTTAGAGGCACTTCAATGCAAAAGTGCTGTTTCATTAATTTGCTGTAATTTTATGTTTTGGGGTTTTTTTAAACTTATAGTATGACAGGTATTACTGTACACAAGGCATCATGTTGTTACCTTTTGTACAGTAATCAGACAATATGGAAGTAACTTTTTTGCCTTTTTAGCCATGTTGAGAAAATGTTGAGACTTTTAAACATCAATTTAATGAGAATCAGAAGAAACTTCTCAGTGTTGACATTTCTGATGGTGTTCTTGCGCTTGCCTTCTCAGTCTGATTTACTGGAGCTCTGATCTGCCAGCACATATTAATCATTAATTAAGCCATTAATCCCCACTGTAAATTAGGGTAGGGAGAGTTTGAAATGACCTGTGCACGTGTGTAAACCACTGTCTGCTCCAAATGCCTGTTGTGCTAAACCCAGTATTAATTCTTCACTTTGCCACAATAAAGCAAGGCTGGTTTTAGAAGGAGAAAGCTCAGGAGAACTCAGGTTTTGCAAGGAGAAAGATGAAAACACAGCCTGGAGCAGAGAAGGTGCAAACAGAAGGTGCAAACACATCCTTCCAGATGTGGTAGCATCACCAGCAGGTCCCCTCAGGAGGAGGGACCAGCCCTCCTTAATCCAAAGCTGGAGCAGAAAGGCCCTGACAGGGATTTGGAAAGCAATCCCAGGAATCCTCTGCCAAACCCTGCTGAGATCCCATCCTTTCTGAAAGCCAAACAAAATGATAAGGGGCTGACAAGCCTAAAGGGCACAAGAGCTAAAAGTGGGAAAACCAGCTGAGCAGAAAGGTCACTGCAAACAGGCAAATGGGAGAAGCAGGGAAATGGAGGAGATGTAACAGCCTGGGGCAGCACAGCTGAGAGCCCCCCAGTGAATTGAACTGCAGGAAAACGTGGGCTGGGTATCAGCACAACCCTGTCTTACAGGCACTGAGATCTCTGGGAGTAGAGTGGGTTCCCAGGGGACAGAGCAAGCACTCTATTGCTGGAGTAATTTAAAATTGGATGGGACAGAGTGCTTGGGAACAGGCTGCAGAGGCTAATTGTGGGCTTGGACTGTGTGAAAATCTGGCATGCATGGAAAAGAAAAGTCTGCTGCAGAGGGATCTGTCTGGTGATCAGTCAGGGGTACAAGGATCAGAGTACACAGAGCAGGGGAGGGGCTTTGGGTCTGGGGGAGATCAGCTCACAGGGTGAGGATTTGGGGGGAGATGAGCTCACAGGGTGCTGGTCTCTGCTGAGAGCCTGGCAGTGCCCTGGGGGGCTCCACTGCTCTTCTTGCCACCCTGCAGAGAGGGTCTCTGCAGTCCCTCCATCTCCCTCCTGTGGGGTTTTGGGGTTTCTGAGCCAGGGAGGAGTTTGGAGGGGTTTCATTACCTGGGAAGAAGGTGTGATCTCTGTCCAGAGCTCTGCCCACCCGCACTGGCAGCTGACAGACAGAGGGATGGCCACTTCACTTTCCTGGATGGTGTGGGCTGCTCTCCTGTGGAAGAGGCTCTGTGACAAGATCTGTCCTGATTTACAGGCTCTGCACTTCTCTTTCAAGCCCCACAACAAACAGCAGGGCTGGGGGGCTGAAGTGCCTGGTGTTGGCTGAGCTCTGGCTCTGCCTGGGACCCTGTGAGTGGAAGATGCAGACACCTTCCCATGCCCTCTGTTGGTGCCAGGGCTGTGTCCTTCAGCTGAATCCAGGCTTGGAGTGGGCTCTGGGGTGGGAGAGGCCCCTCTGTGCCCCACACTGGCACCCACTGGGTCATCAGGGGTGGGTTCAAACCATAGGACATTCCTACCTGTCCCTCACCCAGGTAGGAATGGGCACCCTGTGCCGTGGAGGTGGCCTGGCACTAGGATTTGTGCCCATGGGTTTCAGCAGGGTCTGAGGGGATTGAAGCCTTTGTGTCACTGTGCCAAGTGCTCTGCTCTCCGTGGAATAGCATGGATGGGACAGTGGGACAGGGGTTGGGTCTGGCACCAGGATTTGTGCCCATCTGAAGGGATGAAACCCTTTGTGTCACTGTGCCAAACACTCTCCTGTCCGTGGGATAGCATGAGTGGGACAGGGGTTGGGGCTGGCTGAACCTGGCACTAGGATTTGTGCCCATCTGAGAGGATAAAAGCCTTTGTGTCACTGTGCCTGGCACTAGGATTTGTGTTTCAACATGGTCTGAGGGGATTGAAGCCTTTGTGTCACCATGCCAAGGGCTCTGCTCTCCATGGGACAGTGTGGATGGGACAGTGGGACAGGGGTTGGGTCTGGCTGAGCCTGGAACCAGGATTTGTGCCCAGCTTTACAAGGTGCCATGGCCTCTCCACAGCTCTGGCTGAACCTGGCACTAGGATCTGTGCCCATCTGAGGGGATGACACCCTTTGTGTCACTGTGCCAAGCGCTCTCCTGTCCGTGGGACAGCGTGGGTGGCTGGGGTGGGGTGGCACAGGGGTTAAAGCAGCCCCGGTGTGCTGGGGGCGGGGGCTGCAGCCTCTGAGGAGCAGGAACAGTAATGAATGGAAAAAGTGAAGTGTTTTTTCCCTAAAGCAAACAGCCCGGTCAGATTAGAAGCTCGGAGCGCGCTTTACCCAACTATTAATACATTCCTCGCTCATCTCAAACTAAACAGCCACACTGAGCTCCAAGTTCATAAAAACAGCATCAAATCCATGAGAGCACAGAACATTTATAGTGTCAGCCTGTAAAGCTGCCTGCTGGAGGTGATGGTGCTCTGGCTCCCTGCCTGGCAGGGACAGGCTGGGCCAAGCAGGAGGAAGGCTGGCAAAGGGACCCTCACCCTCCTCAGCAGGCAGCACAGGGGGGAGCCAGGAGAAGCTCCTGCCACTGTTAGAAATGCTGTGCCATGGCAAGCTGGCACTGCCAGCACATGGGGCTGGTGTTTGTGGCTGTCAGGGCCCATCAAGGATGTGGAATGTGTCCAGTGTTCCCAGTAAACACCCTGCAGGAATCCCCCAAACCTCAGCTGTCCGTGTTCATCTCCCCTCCCTCTCCCAGCCAAGGCAGAGCTGGGTGACATCCCTGTGTGGCACTGCCAGCACAGGAACTGGGGCAGATCCCCACTGCCCTGAGTCCCCCATGGAGCAGAGGGAGATCCCTGTCAGGGACCCTGCAGGGTGCTGGGGCAGGCAGCTGAGAGCAGATCTCTGCTCAGCTCTCCTTGGTGACAAGGGGGAGGCAGCAGCTGCTTCCCAGATCCCCACAGATGTGCAATGCATCTGCAGCACACCCTACACGCAGCACAGCCCAGGGAGCTGCAGGGCCTGCAGGGCAGCATCCCTGTGCCCCAACAGCATCCCTGTGCCCCCAGAGCTGGGACATGGCCTGAAATGGGACATGGCCTGAAACAGGACGGAGAGAGCAGCTCCAAATCTGGGACACGGCCATCTCCTGAAATGGGACATGGACAGCAGCCCTCAGAGCTGGGACAAGTCATGAGATGGGACAGGGACAGTAGTGGTGCCTCACGTTATATCTTATTAAGGCTCTTCAATAAATATCCTCTTTATTTCCTTTAACTTTATCTAGCCTCTGTTCCAGCTCCCTAAGGCATCAGTAGCCCTCACAGCTGGGACATGGCCTGAAATGGGACAGGGCAGCACCCCACATCTGGGACAAGCCCAGCAGGATGGCTTCTTTGGTAGTGTTGGAAACAAAAAGGTTTTAATAAAAGGGAAAATAACAGAACTCTTTACAGAGAAAAACCAATGCAGGTGCAAGAAGTCCTCCTACTGCTGGTAAAACACCTCACAAAAGGGATCGGTTTCTTTGTTCTCTTATTTTTCTAGCAAATTGCTCAGGTGGGAACTTTCGGCTCCTGTCCTGTTAGCTATCCTTAAGTTTGAGGCGAAGTCCCTCAGATTTTATGAGGTGCCTTTTCACCTAATTGAGGAGAGAAACTTCTGGGCTTATTTCCTTTTTAAGGGGCCAAAGGATGGTTTGGTCACTCCATCAACAGGGGGCACATCCCTGTACCCCGAGGTGGCTCTGAGCAGGGTGGCCTCACACACATCTGGGGCTGGCAGAGCTTGGCACAGGCCCCTCCTGGCTCTGCCCCTTGCCAGGGGCCTGTTTGGAAACCTCACCCTCTGCCTGTGTCAGGGAATAAATGAGGCTTTTCCAGTGACAATTTTATATACATTTCTGAGCAATAACAGTGCAGTGCTTCACCTTTCCAGGGACTAGACCCACACACTGCAAAGGTTTCTTGGTAAAGCTCTCCATACCTAATACAGCTAGGCTGGAAAGATCCCATAAAATATGCCAGGACATGGGGCTCATTCCAGAATCTGCAGCTTATTAAACCACCAGGGTGGCAGAGGAAGAGGCTGGTCAGAGATGGGCCAATAAAACGTGGCTCTGGGAGCTGCCCGACCTCGGTGTCACATTCTGCCCTTTTTTATCTTTCCCACACATTGCAAAAAAAGGCAGAGCCTGAAGTGATGCTATATATACAGGCTGCTGTGCCAGCCATCTGGGCAGCCCAGAGGCTGGCTCTGCACAGAGCTGTCTGGCATTAGAGGATCCAAAGGTTATGTTATTGGTACATTTCTGCACATCCCAAGCGTGAGTCATCATTTCCAGGAAGCCAAATACTTACTTAGAGAGCTGTGATGCAAATTGTGTTTCCCAAATATTTTATTCTTCATGCAGCCCTGGACACCGAGTCTGGGCACTCAGTTTATGAACAGCTGATCTACAGCAAAAAGGTTGAGGCAAGGGGTCAAAGCTGCCTGTGAGCTTAGCCTGATTTATGAGCAAAGTAATTTTGTTATGAAAAATAAGCATATCAAGTACTTGGATGCTGCAGTAAAACCATAAACAGTGCACTTTGCCTTCTGCAGACAAGAACTAATTGCAAATATGCAGCAAATAGCAAACATGTAGAGAGGTACTTGTTTGTATTTTATAGAGACAGCACTGCCAGTCCTTTATATTGCTAGTTGTTGATGGTTTTGTATTATTACTATTATTATTATTATTATTATTATTATTATTATTGAAATAGATTTTGACTGTGTGTGTTTTGAAACTCTCATGTGCCCCTGTTCACCAACACTAAATATCAACATTGTTCCCCTAAGAGCTGTGAGAAAAAGCTGCAAAAAAATTCCAAAAAACAGAGGGTGAACCTTCTCCAAAACCATAAGATTTTGAGAAAATTGAAACATTTTCAGGGTGGATGTTTACAGGCCTGCTGGCATGTCCACTTTGCTGTCCTGGCAGTGGCTGTCACACTGGTGGGGTGGTGGCAGCAGGGACAGGAGGGAGCTGAGGAAGCAGGCTCTGTGTATGCTGGGCAGCAGAGTGCCAGGGGTGGCACAGCCTGACCCATGGAATGCTGATCATGGATCAATCACAAAATGGGCTGGGTTAGAAGGGACTTTTCCCATTCCCTAGCATGACAGGGACACCTCCCACTGTCCCAGGTCCTCCCAGCTCTGTCCAACCTCTCCTTGGGCACTGCCAAGGATCCAGGGGCAGCCACAGCTGCTCTGGGAATTCCATCCCAGCCCCTCCTCACCCTCCCAGGGAACAATTCCCAATTCCCAATCTCCCATCCATCCCTGCCCTGTGTCATTCTGAAGCCATTCCCTGTGTCCTGTCCCTCCATCCCTCATCCCCAGGCCATCTCCATCTCCCCTGGAGTCCCTTTAGGCACTGGAAGGGGCTCTGAGCTCTCCCTGGAGCCTTCTCCACCCCCAGCTCTCCCAGCCTGTGGTACCTGAGCAGGAAATGCAGATGGGATATGTCAGGGAGATTAGGCTCTTACAGCTGAGACTTTCCAGCCTTTAAGCCAAGGGGACAAGATCTAGGCCCTCTTCCAAAAGCTTGTGTCCATAATTCAGAGCTGCAAAGCCCTGCAGTTATTTCTCTTTGTTCTGCTTAAAGCTTCTGGGAGCTGCCAGCTTGGTGACAGTGTTTCTAGCAAACACAGGAGCAGGACATCCTGGCTTTTAGCAGCCTGGGCATGGTGGGGTGGGAGAAGATTCCCCTCCTCACTCTTGTCCTGGGGTGGGATGGGGGATCCTGCAGGATGTGCCTGGGCTGGAGGAACAGGGCTCCCTGTCCCTGCCAGGGACACCAAGCTCTGGTTTTCTGCTGAGCTGCTCCTTTGCTATGAAGTCTTTGAAAATGGTAACCTGCAGAAAAGTAATTAAAGAATGGGAGCTTGCAAGGTATTGCATAGTGCAGATGCTGCTGCAGATGAGTGATTTGCCCTCTAGGAACGTTCAAGTGTGAACACAGGGAATAGGAGATCTCTATCAGGGAATAGGAGATATCTATCAGATCTCTGTCAGATTTCTAGTTGTAATGAGAAATGGAAATGGAAATCAGCCACCTTCACCAGCATCATCCCCACAAGCAGCTCCCAATGTCCCCAAGAGCTGGAGCAGAGAAAACCCAGCCCAGTTGTGCTCCTACCTTGAGTGCCACTGTTGATTTGGGGCTGCTGACCTGATGTGCCTGTCCTAATGCAGAGATCTGTGCCCTTGGAGCTGCAACCTTCCCAAACCACCAATGAGTTCTTGTGTTTTCTGTGCTTGAAGTGGCTCCTGAGGTGTTAGAAAGTCTCTTTTGTCCCAGCCCTGAGACAGAAGAAGAAGTTGAGATGTGTCAGCTCTGCTTTTCAGGGTTGTTTATTTTCCCTTATCTATTTCATTCTTTCTCTGACCTGCTGAGATCTGTCCAGCAGGTTGGTTCATGGCACACTGACCACCCTTGGGGTGGTGTTGGCTTTTTATACTAAAAACTACATGTACTTTATTTACAATAATTTTCCGATACCTATCACCTATGTTAGACAGTCTGTCTCTACTCTAAACCAATCCAGAAGTGTCACCATCACAGCAGAAGATGGAGGGCAAGAAGGAGAAAAAGGACAGGACACTCCCAGATTCCTCCATCTTGCCTCTTGAACCCCCATTCTAAAACTCCAAAATTCTATTTTTTCACCCTGTGACAAATTCACTACCATTCTACTCAAACTCTTGTGGCTTGTAAATCCTCGCACAGTGTTGGGAATTGTTTTCATGGGTAAAAACAAAGGCACAGGTTTTTGACACTTCCCTCAAATGGAGTCAGAGCTGTGCAATAGATGTGCATAAAATCAGGGTAAGGTTCTGCTGGCAGACACAGGTTACGATTCTTTAGAAGTTTTGACTTGCAGTCCTCTTTGACGTTTTAAATAAATCCTAAAAAGACCAGTGTATTTCCTTAGGTTTGTTCTTACTTTCTTCTCTGAAGATTTCCATTTATAATTTTTGAAATATTGGCAAGCATGCAGAAGATATAGGTTGTGCTATTGCAAAACCCAGCACAAGTCAGCACCAAGCAACTGCCATAAGGGACCTTAAATTAGAATTATAATGGCCTTGGTAGTAATTGAGCTGATACTTGATTTCTTCAGCTGGCTGGCCATCCAACAAAATAACAGAAAATATTATTTTTATTTTCTCTTCTGTCCCAATGTGTGGGATTTTTTTTTGAGGGAAAGGGAGTGTTGAAGCTTTCATGTGTAGATACAAACCACGCCATCCAACAAAAGAACAGAATATGTTTTTTGTCATTTTGTCTTCTGTCCCAATGTGTGGGACTAAGAGATTTGAGAGAAAAAGAGTGTTGAAGCTTTCATGTGTAGACACAAACCACATCACTGCAGTGGTCAAAGTCCATCCCAGAAACTTTTATTTTATAAAATATAAATAATAAGTATATAAATAAATATATAAATAAAATTTATAATAATAAATATATAAATAAAATTTACTAATGCAACCACCTGTCCAGGCATCTCACCAGCCTCACCCTCAGTGGACATGCAGACAGACAGAAATGTGGACAGACAGACACAGCAGGAGCAAAGCCTGGCAGTGGCTGGGCAGGGATAAATGCCCAGAGTGAGATGTCCAGCCCAGCCCTGCCAGGCTGCTGCTCCTCATTCCCACGGGCAGCTCTGGGACTCAGCAGCCTGATGTTTCTCAGAGCAGAGCAGAGCCTGAGGGGGTGGATAAGCCTGTTTGGGATCCTCCAGGGTGTCTATTCTAAGGTTTGCTGTCCCAGGCTCTGGGAATGGGCTGCCAGGCTGCCTCTCGTGCTGCCCCAGCCCCTGGGGACCTGCTCTTCCCAAGTTGGGTGGCTCTGTGCTGGGGGAGATGCTGCTGGCTGGACCCCTCAGCTTTCCTGGGGCTCTGCAGAGCAGGGACACAGCCCCAGAGCTGGGACAAGCCAGGAAACGGGACAGGAACATTCCCTGAAATGGGACAGGGACAGCAGCCCTGGACCTGGGACATGTCCAGAACCTGAAATGGGACAGGGACACAGCCCCACAGCTGGGACATGGCCAGCACCTGAAATGCAATAGGGACACAGCCCCACAGCTGGGACAAGCCCAGCACCTGAAATGGGACAGGGACAGCAGTGATGCCTTGGGTTTTAGCTTATTAAGGCCCTTCAATAAATATCATCTTTATTCCCCTTAACTTTGTCTAGCCTCTCTTCCAGCTCCCTAAGGCATCAGTAGCCCTGCAGCTGGGACAAGCCCAGCACCTGAAATGGGACAGGGCCAGCAGCCTGCTGGAGCTGTGCTGTGCCCTCAGGGTGTGCCCTGGGGCTGTGCAGACCCCCCTGTGCATTCCTGGCCTCTGTGCCAGCTGTTCCAGCTGCTCCACCTCTGTTCCAGGTGCAGGTGTTTGGTACCTGAGGTTTGGAGCAGAGGGGTCTGCAGGGACAAGGTGCAAAGGGATTTTCACCCAATGCACCTTCCTGCTTTTGGCATCCAGATGAAGTCCAAAAAATCTATGTGTTATCTCATGTTGCTCTGCTTCTCAGAGTGTCTTTCAGTTCAGGAAGAATTTCTTCCTGCAAAGATCTTCAGGCATTGGCAGGGCCTGCCCAGGGATGTTCTCCTGTCTGGCTGGATGTCCCCTCCCAGCTCTGGGAGCTGTGTCTGGGGTCCTTGTGTGCCAGGAGGGCTCCCCTGGCAGCCTGGGCAGCATTTCTGGGGCTGGGGTCACTCATTGTCCCACTTACTCATTAATTCAGGCTGAGAGTTTCTGATACACCCAGTTTCTTTTCCTCTCATGTGTGCTCTTAGAGCTCTTGTCATAGACTTGCAGGGACTTTCTGGCTCCATCTCCCATGTAGATCTGCTGCACCACAAAATCTCTGCAGTCACCCTCTGTTGGACCCTGCTGGGCCCATGAGCAAAGAGAACTTCACCCAAAGAGCCAAGTCCTTTTAGGACTGAAAGAGAAAAGAGAAGAAAAAGAAACAAAATCTAACCCAAAGTCTAATTTTAAGAATGGGAACAAGACAGAAATACAAAAGTAGTTGAAAAGGAATTCAAAAGAAAAGCTAAAAGGGTAAAATATTTACAGAAGGCATAAAAACTGTTTAAAGACAAAGTATTAGAGGCTGGGAATAAATATATACAACTAATCTAGAATGTGCTAAAATACCCAGAAAAAAAAAAATCTGCCATACTTTAGTAGTGAAAGAAGTTACAAGAAGAATGAGAGATTCATCAAAATTGAAATAATTTCCAAAGAAGGAAGATAGAATGGAGTACAAAGTATGTCTGTGAGATGTAATACCCATAAGGACAGGCCAAAAATATTTTTAGGAAAAACTTGCTAAAAGCATAAAAGCCAATATTAAAACATTTCTGCAAGGATAAATAGTAGGAAGGTCATCAGAAACTGTCCCTGGCTCAGATCTGTGTAGGGAAAGACAGAAGAAGATGAATGTTGAGAGGAAAAGCCAAAGTGTTGCTTGGTGGGAGGGGGAAGGAAATGTCCCACACTGTGCCCATGGTGCACCCAAATCCCAGAGCCAGGGAATGAGGAGCATCAGTGACAGTTCTGACAGAAATTTCTGACCTGGAGATGCTCTGGATAATGAACATTTGGGGGGGATGGTTGCCCTGAAACTCTGCACCCCGCAGCATGCACGGGCACTCACAGCCCCAGGGACCATCAGCTCCCACCGTTAATGCCACCACCCCTCCTGTGACACCTCCATGGTGTCACATCACCTGACGTAGGAGCTTCCTGCCCCTCCTTGCTGACCTCTGCTCTGTCTTTGGCCAGCCAGGCACGCTGTGATTCCATTTTTTCCACAGTGGGGGATTTGAATTCTGTTCCCAGCAAACCCTGTGGGTCCCCCTGGTTTGTCTCACTCTCTGTCCCTGAGCTCTGTCCCCATTCCTGCTGGCACAGCAGAGCCAGGCAGTGGCCTGGCAGCCTGGCAGGGACACAGGGAGAGTTGTGCTGGGCTCAGAGAGGTGCCAGGAGAGGAGGGCAAACCCAGGGCTCGTGCTCTGGGCACCTCGTGTGACCCCAGCCTGGCTTTGCACATAAACAGGTAACAAACTGCTGCTAGCCTGGCCTGGAGCTGCAATAGCTCCTGTCCCAGCCAAGCCCAAAGTGGAACAGAATGAAAAACACGCAGTGGTTGAACTCCCTGCTGGCTGAGCACTGGGCTCTGAATTAGCCATTACCGCTGGGGAAAGAAATCCGGGTTCTTGGGAGAGATCATGGAAAACATCGGCTCTGTAGGGGGCAAGAAATGGAATCAGGTCTGGGGAATGATGAGGAGAGGAACTGGGAGCAAACCAGAAAATGCAGCTCCGCTGTGGTGAGCCTGCAGCATCCCCACAGCCCCAGCTGGCTGGTGCATCCACTACTCATCCTCATCCTCAAGGGAGCTCAGAAACCCAGAAAAGGACTGAGCACAAGTGTTTAGTGGTGCCCACAGGAGCCATAAAATAGACAAGGGCTTTTGGGCTTGTTATAAATGAACACTCCAATTTAACAATTCAGGAAATGGATTAAATTATCAAAGTATAAATTTGGAAAAAGCCACAAGCGAATCGACTCTGAGCCAGGCAATCAGGGCCAGGGAGACTCAGGTCCCTGTGGGTCTCCAAAATGCCATTTCTAAGGGATCCATTTTATACAGTCTTTTGGGCTCTGGAAGGGGCCCTTCTTTAGCATATTTTAGCATATTAATGTAGGCTTTCCTTCTTGCTGCTACATTTCCCAGAATCGATAACTTCTGGATATCCTGGTGGATAATTCCTGGAATTCCATCAGGTGAAAACTTCCTGGCATAAACTTCTGGTAATGCCTCTCAAATGTCTCCTGCTGGGGTCTTGTCAGATGAAAAATCCTTTGAAATATCCATTCTGGGGACAGTCTTCTGATGATGCCTATCAAGTGCCTCCTGCTGGAGTCTTGGAAAGAAATCCATTGAAATATCCATTTCTGGGGACATTGTCCTCCTGGTGCTTGAATCTCCATTCTTTATCACATAGTCTGTTACTGCTTGTTGCCTGACACTAGCTTGGTACACAAGATGCTGTGGTTTTAATTTCCTTCAGCACGAATTATTGTACAATATATATCCCAGGCTTCAGCAGGAGACATCAGAGTGGGCTGATGGGGCAGGGTGGCACAGCCTGGAGCCTCTGTGAATGGCTGGGGACAGTTCTTGCTCCTTTCTGTTCAAGAATGCAGCCCATGGAATCGTCAGGCAGCAGAATTAAAACAAACAAGAGGAAGCAGTTTTACAGACCACTTGTAATTCATCACAGAACTCATTTCCATGGGGCTGCATAAGGCCAAAACTGTAACTGGTCTCGAAAAGCAATTGCATTCAGGGAGACAATCATGAATTATAGTGATTTAATCATTGAGACTATGAAACACAAGAGCTTGGTGATGGCCTCAAGCTCCCCAGATCCAAGGGGGATCCAAGCCAAGCATCAGAGCAGAAATCCAACCTCTACAGGTGACCAGAGCTGGAGAGGACACACTGACAACTCCTTTCCTGCCTAACTTTCAGCCTGAGGACAACTCATTTCTATCTTCCCCTTCAGTTTTGCTCTTTAAACACCCCAAGGACAGCCATGCCCATCAGGGAGATCCTCTCCAGTGCAGGATTCCTCTGACTGGGTGCACACATGGCCATGTCCCAGAGCTCTGCAGAGGAGCTGGAAAAGCTCCTCCTGCCAAGGTTTTGCCTGACCTTTTGTTCTGAACAAACAGGATCTCCTCGGGTCCTGAATGTCCATGAGGTGTGCAAGAGTCATCCTCTCTCCTTAGCAACACATCTGTGAGGCCAAAACACACATCCAGGCACGTGCTGGGAGCTCTTAGCAGACATCAGGAGCTTGTTTTAGGATCTGCCTTCTGAAGTTGGTGCAGGAAGAGGAATTAACCCCCAGGAGGATCAGTTTTATCTGCTGTGGCCTTCAGGGAAGATAAGTGTGTCTGCAGGAGCACAGGCAGCACCTCCCTGCCATGGCACTGCTCAGGATGTTGTCATCTTATTGCAGAGGTTCCACACTGTTGTCTCCTTATTGCAAAAATTTCACATCTCCTTGGTGTTTCTCTCAGAGCACTGCCTCTTTCTTCTTCACAAAGCACCCAACCACCCCCAGTTCCCTTCTCACCACCCCACTCTTTTACAGCATCTTCTTCTCATTGCTCACAGCTGTGGCCTGCTAAAGCCAGACCTGCTCCTGATCTTTGATAATTGGCCCAGCTGCAGCTCCTTAGGGGTAAGATTACTTTCTACACTATCTTTATTTTCTTCTATTCTATCCCCCTACACAGGATGCCCCTGACCAGCTCTGAGCCCAAAAGAATTCAGGCTGGAAAAGATCTTGGAGATCATCAAAGTCCAACCATAAACATAAAACCCAGGAGGGAACCTGGTGCCCTTCCAGAGGGGTAAATGCCATTTCCTGATGCTGTGCTGTGCCACAGGGCACTTGTGTGTGTTGGGGACATGGGGACAGGCCACACCTCGAGCCTTGGGCTCAGTTCTTGTGCTCCTTATGACAAGAAGGACATTGAGGATCTGGAATACACCCAGAGCTGGGGAAGGGGCTGGAGCACCAGGAGGGGCTGAGGGAGCTGGGAAGGGCCTGGAGAAAAGGGAGATCAGGGGGGACCTTGTGGCTCTGCACAGCTCCTGCCAGGAGGGGACAGCCCCAGGTCAAGCTGTGTTCCAGGGAACAGGGACAGGAGCAGAGAGAACGGCCTCAGGCTAGGCCAGGGCAGGCTCAGGGTGGGCACAGCAGGAATTTCCCCATGGAAAGGGAGTTCGGGGATTGGAAATGCCCAGGGAGGGTTGCAGTGCCCATCCCTGTGGGTGCCCAGGGAAGGGCTGGAGGTGACACTAAGAGCTCTGGGCTGGGGACAAGGTGGGGATCAGGCACAGGGTGGACTTGACAGCCTTGGAGCTCTTTTCCAACTTCAGGGATTGGTGGATTCTGGGACTCTGTTATTGTCTGTGTGTGTTGGTGACCGCAAAACAGCAGGGGAAACACAGTGAGCCTCACATGCCCAGGGACACTCAGGAATGCTCAGGAGCACCCAGGAACACACAAGAACATCCAGGAACACACAGAGACACACAGGAATGCTCAGGAGCACACAGGAACAAACAGGAGCATGCAGGAGCACACAGGGACATACAGGGACACACAGGAACACTGAGGAGCACACAGGAACATACAGGAGCACGCAGGAATGCTCAGGAACATGCAGGAGCACACAGGGACACTCAGGAACACACAGGAATGCTCAGGGACACACAGGAGCACACAGGAATACACAGGAACACACAGGAAGACACAAGAACACACAAGAACTCCCAAGGACACACAGGAACACACAAGAGGACACAGGAGCACTCAGGAGCACACAGGAATGCTCAGGAATGCTCAGGATCACACAGGAACAGCCAGGAACACCCAGGTGCACACAACACACAGGAACACTCAGGAATACTCAGGGACCCATAGGGACACACAGGAGCACAAAGGAATGCTTGGGAATACACAGGACCACTCAGGAACAGACAGGAGCACACAGGAGAGCAGTCAGGAACAGACAGGAATGCTCAGGAGCACACAGGGACACACAGGAACCCTTGCAGCCCTGACTCCTCCTCCAGGCCCTCTGGATGAGCCCCCTGGGCTGGCAGGTGCCAGGGCAGCACTGTCCCCAGGCTGTCCCCAGTGCTGCAGCCACACGTGCTCAGTGCAAACAGAGCCCTGGCCAGGCAGGCAGCTCCATGGAAACCAACACACACATCTTCCAAGGACATTCAGTTCACTGCCCGGCTTCCCATCCACCCCCTCATGGGTGAATGTGTAAATAGAGGATATTCTTAGCAGAGAGGATTCCCAAGAACATGCCATGTCTCCTTGATGCAAGCAAGGGTTCAGTGCAGTGCCATGGGGAAGCACTGAGCTCTTCCCAGTGACAGGAGAGCCAGAGCCTCTGACACTTCCCAGTCTGGGCAGGGAGGAGTTTGGGTTTATGGCAAAGGGCCTGGGTGCAGGGCCCTGCTGGGAGCTGCAGCCACAGCTCAGAGCAGGCCCCAAAGAGGGAGAGAGAGGTAAAGAGAAGGAAAGCAAGACTGTGCTAAAGAGAGAATGAGAAAGTAAAAGAGAGGATCAGAGGGCGAGGTTCCTGTTACAATACAGTGAACCTTCTTCTGGTCTAGGAACTTGGGGTTTATTGCAGAGGATCAAGTGCAGGGCCCTGCTGGGAGCTGCCAGCCACAGCTCAGAGCAGGCCCCAGAGAAGAGAGGGGTAGAGAGGATGAGAGGGTAAGAGAGGCAAGAGAGCAAAAGCATAAGAAAGTAAAAGGGGTAAGAGAGCAAAGTTCCCATTACAATACAATAAATCTTCTGTGTTGAATATTCTGATTCTCACTAACCAATCTAGTACAAGATACAAATCCTATAGCATTTACATACAGCCTGTAAGAATCATTACATTACCATACTCTGTTACACTTTAACACCTAAAAACTCCTCTTTGGACTCCTTCTGCCAAGCTGTAGGGTCTGCTCTGACCCTTGGGCCTGTCTGCAGGCAGAGGGTGTTGTTCCATCAAAAGGGGATTACCTTCAGTGGCCACACCATTATTTTCCAGTTGTTCAGTAACTGAGGTATCTCAAAGCTTGCTTTCATTTCAATCTCACTTATAGTTTCCATATTCTCAAAATCTTTTGCCAGACAATCATATTTATAAGGCTTTCCTGTTTCATCTTGCCCAGCAGTACCTCAGGATTTTGCAGCACTTTTCTTCCCCTCCAGCTGCCCCCACACCTGGCAGGGCTGTGCTGGGCAGGTGCAGAGCCCACCCTGGCACTGAGCAGGGTTGGAAATGCTCAGGATGAGTGTCCTGAAGGCAGCACAAGCTTCAGCTGGGATTTAGTATAAAGTGCTTGACTGGCATGTGACACCATAGGAAATAAACCATGCTGTTCAAACAGCATCTTTGTATGAAATCTTGCCCGGGCAGAGCTGGGCACTGGGGCCATTTCCAGCTCTGCTGTCTCAAACCTGCCTGTCCTACTCTGCTGGCTGAGCTCTCCCATACAGAGGTGGCTTGGGGCAGGAGAGGCTGTGCTGTGAGCTGTGAGTGTCTGTCCTGCCCTCAGAGGGGCTGAGATGCCTCTGACACCTCATCCCTTGTCAGGATCTCTAACTGTCAGAGTGACCCCAAGAAAAGTTGGGAAGTCTCTTTTCTCAGCCTGGAGCTTGAAGAAGGAGTCAGAGCTCTTCATTTCTTGGTCTCAAGGTTGTTTATTGTATCTTATCTATAAAATTCTTTCTCCTGCCCTGCCGAGACCCATCCAGCAGGACAGTTCCAGGCACTCTTCCTGCCCCCAGGGCAGTGTTATGTCTTTATACTAAAAACTACGTGTACAATGTTTACAATTACTTCCCAATACCTATCACCTGTGTTAGACAGTAAGCTTCTACTCTAAACCAATCCAACAGTGTCAATATCACAGCAGAAGATGGAGGCCAAGAAGAAGAAGCAGAAAGGCAGGACACACCCAGATCCCTCCATCTTATCCCCTGAACCCCCATTCTAAAAACCCCAAAATCTACTTTTCCATCCCGTGATAACTTCACTATTATTCTACCTAAACTGTTGTGGCTTGCTGATCTTCATATAAGGTTGATAATTTGCTCCATGGGTCATAATCAAACCCACAGATGTTTTGGGCTCCATGCCAGGGTCTCTGAGCCCCTGGCAGGGGCATTCTGGACAGCCAGAGGGATGTTCTGGGTTCCCATAGCCCCTGTGTCTCTGAGCTGCAGCAGCCATGCCCTCCTGCCTCACCCTGAGGATGTCTGCAGTGTGTGGGTCCATGCAGATCCCTGAGTGCTGCTTCTCACCCTCCTACGTAATGTTTAGTCCCATTTAATAACAATAAAATTCTCCTTTCACAGCTGCATTCTGGAAAATGGGGCTGATTTTCCTTAAAACAATGAATGTGAATAGTTCATGGTCTTCTTGCATTACCCAGAGATTTATCACATCTCTTGCATAATTTAATCTCTACATCTGTGGGACACAAATGTTTTACATTTCTTACATTTATGGGCAGACATCGAAAACATCTGTGCAGACCCAACACACCAAAACATCTGGAAGCCATCTCTGCCTTTTTATGACACACATCTCCTGATCTTTTGTCTGGAACAAGTGTGCAGCTATCAGTAGTAGCTTTATGTGTCGGTTACTGGGCTTCCCCTTTGGGCTCTGACAGGCACAGGGGAAAATGTGATCAGCTCTGAATTTCAGCCCATTCCAGCAAGTGGGGAAGCAATTCAGGGAGCTTCCCACCCACCCACGCTGTGAGAATTTGGAGCAGGATGAGAACAAGGCAGCCAGGGCTTGCTGCTAGGCTCGTGGACAGGAGATTTTCCTGAAAGTTGAGCCTTGGAGCTGTGCTGAGCTGCTGCTCTTGTCTCTGGAGGATCCCAGGCTGGAACAGCTCCTGCTGTATGGGAATAAGTGCTTTGTGCAGGTGGAAAGGGGGCAATAATCACTCCTGGAGATCTTCACTCTCACTTTCTCCATGGCCATAGCAGGGTGGCTGGGAGCTCCTCACTGTGCCCAGGTGAGCTGGGAGCTGCTGGCTGTGCCCAGGTGAGCCAGGAGATCATTCCATGGCCTTGGGCAGGCTGAGCTGGGCTTCACCAGCCTGTGCCCAGCTGTGATGCAGTCACAGCCCAGCCACTCTGCCTGGTTTGAAGGCAGGGATTCTCTTCTGGGATCAATAAATCATCATTCCTAGAGACTTTAGGTGCTGCCATTTGGCCACAGGGTTGGGGAACAGGCCCTGGCTATAGGTTTTACTCTAGGAATAAAATAAAATAAAATAAAAAATAAAATAAAATAAAATAAGTAAATAGCTTTTACTTGAGGAGTAAAAGAAGTAAATAGTTTTTACTTAAGGAGTAAAATAAAATAAGCAAATAGGCTTTACTTTAGGAGTAAAATAAAATAAGTAAAAAGTTTTGCTTTAGGAGTAAAATAAAATAAGTAATCAGGTTTTACTTTAGGAGTAAGGATAGAGCCATTGTGACCCCCAGGGCTGCTGTCCCTATTTGTGTTGGAGGTGTGAGTGGGGATCTGCTGTAAGGCAGAGGATGGATCAGAGTTGTTCTTGCTGCACAGGCTTGAGGCTGAGCAGAGGCTGATGGAAAGAGCAGAGAAGCACATGAAGTGGCAGCAAAGGAAAGTTTTGTGTTCTTGCAGGTTTAAATTTTAACAGATTCGTTCTTTCTAAAGCCAAAATATTTTAATCGAATTTTGTGGATTAATTCCCAAACTTTTCTGATTGTCTGCACAATTTAATTTTCCTGCACTCTGATATTATGTGTGATTACATTATCAGGTGTTATTTTTCCATGGGATGTGAAAACCCAGAATTCTGGAGATATAATTGATCAAATGCCAGTGAGTTTTCCCAAAGACAGCTGGATGGGAGGTCTTGCTCCAAAATGAAGCTGGCTGAACTTCTGAATGGTGGCTTTGAGGAGCTTTTCATCGTGGATAAAGAGAAATATTTTCCCCAAAGTCTGTTTGAAGGAATCTCTGACCTGTTGAAGCTGAGTCCTTGCACAATCCTGGAGTGGAAGCAGACATCCTGGCAGGCAAACCTGGGCTCTGGCAACCTCTCAGCCATGCAGGGTTGAGACAGAGAATTGATATTACCTGTCTGTGTTAATCACAGATCTTGTTTTCCACTTTTAGTTTTTGGTTATACTTCTGAATTCTGGGATGGAAATCAGAAATCAGCTCAGGAGCTTTTTCCATCTTCCTGCACGAGCAGAGCACATCATGGCCTGGACAGTGAGGAGGTGCTGACAGGGCAGGGAAAAGTGTCCATTTCAAATAATTCCTGATTTTGGACATTTTACAGGAGTCAAGGCCAGGTTGGGCATCACCAGAGCAGGGAATGGGGTTGGGAAAATGCAGAGCAGCAGCCTGGGCTCCTCCTGCTGCTGAGGAGCTGTTGCTGCTTGAGCCCGTGGAATAATTCACCCTCCACACTAAAGAGGTTATTTTCATCCCTGACAAAGGAGGAATGATGAGGAGGATTTTATTTTATTAGAAGGTTATTTAATTATTATATTATATTATATTATATTATATTATATTATATTATATTATATTATATTATATTATTTAAACTGAATTTGTTAAGCATTTAATTGTATTTTACTGCACAGTATCTCATGACTGTCAGTTGACAATCTCAACACACATACACACTTGGTCCTGATAGGCCAAGGAAACAAACTACTATTATTTTAGGTAAAGAATTTTTATATTATATTTTATTTTTGTATAGTAAATGAGATAAGAATTGGGAGGGGGTTTTTGGTTTTTTTGGGGGAGTTGTTTGTTTGTTTGTTTGTTTGTTTGTTTTTGAGGTCCAGAGACTGTGAAACTTAGGAATATTCTTGTGAAGTCGTGCTTTGCTGTTCTCTGTGAAATGTGGCTGCAGCACACAGCACATCTGTGGATCTCAGCAGGGTCAGAGCCTTGGTTGTGCCAGGAGGGGCTATTCCTATTTAAGCAATGATGGAATAATGGAAATGGAATATTCACCCTGCACCCAGCACATTTGTGATCCCAGCAGGGTCAGAGCCTTGCAACACCAGGAGGGGCTGGCTGGTGTGTCCTCTCCTCAGCCTGGGCTGGTGCCCATGGGCTGGAGCAGAGCCTGGAGCTTTGGCAGGGCTCAGTGGGGCTCTGACTCCTGAACTGCAGCTCCAAGATGACAAAAATTTACAGCCAAAACGCAGCCAAAGCCCAAATAACGCCCTGCAAACCCCCAGATTTGGGGTGCCAGGGTGCCAGGGCCGCCTTGCTGTGCCCCTGCAGTGGGGCTGTGGGTGGGAGGCTCCCCTGCTCTGCGGGGACAGCGAGGTTTGGGGATGTGCCCATCTGAGCCTCCTGCAGGGATGGGGCCCCCAGGGCTTTGGGAGCTGGCAGCAGCAATAAAATCAGAGCTGAGACTTGGCAGGAAAGGTCTGCAGGAGGAGAGCTCCCCGGGGCAGCCACTGCTCCCCCCAGACACAATACTCCACTGAGTCCAAGCACATTTTTCTCAGGCAGAGCTGGATAATCCAGGGGAATGTTAAACACCAAAATGAGTAACAAGCTTGGCTGGAATTGCTCTGCAGGACGAGCAGTGAGCTCGTGCTCCTCTCCAGGGCTGAGCAAGGAGGAGGTCAGTGCACCCAAGTCACCCAAAGGCCACAGTGAAAGGGACTTGGACACCTCAGGGGGTGAGCAGAGGGCACTGGCAGCGTTATCACTCCCTGGGGTCTCTGTACAAATCAGGAGCAGGATGGGACTGCTTGGAACATGTATTGAGCTGTTTTATTTTCCAGCATCAGTCTCATTACATGGGTATGACAATGGGAAGATGCCATCAGCTCACATTCTAGGCAGCAGACAAAGAACTTAATGTTACAACTCACTTTAAAAGTTTTTTGACCAATCACACATAGCAAAAGCACATTGACAGTAGTTCCATCCAATCACTATAAACACAGGTACCTTTGGTTAAACAATGCTTGCTTATTTCAAATACAATACCTGCTTGTGAGCCTTAAACACAATGCACAGAGCTCCATTATTAAGCTTAGAACTCCCTAATATCTCACTAGATAAACTTTTCTGCAGCTTAGGGAGTTATTCTAGACAAGTGTTAATACACAGACCATTGTTCTATTTGTCCTTGCTTTTCTACAGTTTAAATAATTTTTCTGCTGATCAATTTCATGGCTGCTGCTTAGCTCTTATCACAGTTCTGCTGCCTCTGAGGCCTTTTGCAGATTTCCCAAAACCCTCTGATTTTATGGATTCCCACACTGAGCATGTCACAACCTTGCTGTCCTGTCAGGAGCAGCAGCTCTCCTGCAAGGTGTGAAGTTTTAATAAAGCATAAATAAAGTATATAGTAATATACTATAGTGTAATATAATATAGTTTTATAAAGCATAATATAGTATATAGTAATAGAATATAGTATAATGTAATGTAATAGATTGTATTTGTGTTTCTCCCAAATGAAGGCAGGAATGATGAATCTGACTCCATATTCTCAGAAGGCTAATTTATTATTTTATTATACTATATTATATTAAAGGATACTATACTAAACTATACTAAAGAATACAGAAAGGATACAGACAAAAGGTTAAAAAGATAATAATGAAAACTCATGACTCTTTCCAAAGTCCTGACACAGTTTGGCCCTGATTGGCCAAAGAGTGAAAACAACTCACACCAGAATCCACTGAAACAATCACCTGTGGGTAAACAATCTCCAAACACATTCCACATGAGCACAACACAGGAGAAGCAAATGTTATGAAATTGTTTTCTTTTTTCTCTGAGGCTTCTCAGCTTCCCAGGAGAAAAATCTTGGGTGAAGGGATTTTTTAGATCATGTGAATGCCACAATAATATAGTTTTAATAAAATGAATGTTCAGCATTCCCAAGCCCTGGAGTCAGATGCCAGTCATTCTCTTCCTGCCATGACCATACCCACAGGACATGGTGGCAATGCAGCTTTTCCAGCACTGCAGCAGGGAGGCACATCCAGCCAAGGCCAAAAGCCTCTGGGGCTGTGGGGAGCTTGTGTGGAATTCGTTTTTCTTTCCCAAAAACATTGTGTTTTCATCTTTATAATGAAGTGTTCCTGTTTGCATGGGAATGCAGTGAGGCTTGTTTATTTATTTGCTTTTAATAACTGAGAGCTGTTTACTTCCAAAGTGTTCTCCTGGTTTTCTTCCCTGAAAATCCTCCCAAAGAGGTCAAGGGAAGCAAGATGAGGTGTTTGTTTTTTCATTAAAACTTCTGCTTTGGCAAAAACACCTCCCTGCAGTGAGGAACCAAGTCAGGCTCAGAGCTGTGGGTCGGTGCTGTGGGACAGATCTCCCCATTTGCAAACGAGCAGCAATTCCCAGGTTGGGGCGGTGGGACCAGCATGTCGAGGTTGTTCATGTTCTGAGCCTCTCCAGGAAACCTCCCTCGGATTCTTGGCTCTGTGATCTGGCATTGACCCCCTGAAAGTCTCATTATCATCTGCTGACCCAACTCCTGTTTTCATTCCTCATGACAGAAATCTGCACAGTGTTTAATGCAAACAGAGGAAACACATTTATTGCCCTTTCTAAAAAATTCTGATGGTTCAAAGCCATGGTCAGAAAGCTGGAGTGACTAAATTCTTCTGTCTCTGCACACCCAGCTCTGAATACTTTGTGCTCTCTGCTTAGGAAAACATCTTACAAAATTCTGCCCAGGAGATATTTCTTTTTACACGTACTGGACTTTCACTGAGGGGCTGCAGGGCTCAATTTAAGGTCACTTGTACTGTCTGCTTACAGGAACAGCCAGTTCTGTGCAGAAAACCCAGTTCCTGCTGGAATTCTCCCCTGCAGAAACCAGATTTGACAGTACCTTGATTTTTCTCATGGGCTCAGCCAGATGTGTGGGTCTCAGCTGGGGCTTTGCTCAGCAAAAATGGGCTTTACCATCCTTGAAAGGGTAAATAATGTGTTTTACCATCCTTGAAAGGGTAAATAATCACTAGAAAACAACCGAGGAGGATTTAGTGGTGCACCAAGCCTGCAGAGCTGCCCCAGCACAGGGAGGAGCTGGAGCTGCTGGAGAGAACCCAGAGGAGCCCATGGAGATGCTCCAGAGCTGAAGCCAGGCTGGGAGAGCTGAGGATGCTCACCTGGAGAAGGGAAAGCTCCAGGGAGAGCTGAGAGACCCTTCCAGGGGTTCCATGAGAGCTGGAGAGGGACTGGGGACAAGGAATGGAAGGACAGAACACAGGCAATGGCTTCCTACAGAGGAAGGTTGGAGGATATTGTAGGCACAGAGTTGGTGGGAATTGGGATGGGGCAGTGTGTGGCACAGTTTGGGGTCATTGGGATGGAGCTGTCTGTGGCACAGAGTTTGGGGTCATTGGGATGGAGCTCTGTGTGGCACAGTTTGGGGTCATTGGGGCTGTGTGTGGCAGTTTGGGGTCACTAGGGCTGTGTGTGACAGTTTGGGGTCATTGGGATGGGGCTGTGTGTGTGGCACAGCCTCTGCCCTGGCAGGAGTTCAGCCAAAGGGGACCCTGGCCATGGTGTCATTTACTTGCCATGAGCTGGCACAGAGCTTTGGGACCTGCCCCAAGCTGTGAAAGGAAAAGACCAGGATTTTAATCATTGTGCATTTTAATCTCTGTTCATTGCTGCTGAGGGCAGCCTGAAGGATAACACGTTGTTCTGAGAGCACTTCACTGCCACGAGTGCTGTGACCTGGTAAATCATGTCAGGAAAGCCATTCTGAGCAGCTTCAAACACATCTGTCATCTTTAGGGGTTTGTAAATTCCTGCTGATCACAGCACAGTGCTTTACACTTGCATCCTTCCAGAAACTGAAAGGGTGTTTACAGGAGCATGGAGTGACAGGACAAACTGACACAGAGGAGGTGTAAATGGGGTATTGGGAAGGAATTGTTCCTTGTGAGAATGGGCAGGCCCTGGCACAGGGTGCCCAGAGCAGCTGGGGCTGCCCCTGGATCCCTGGCAGTGTCCAAGGCCAGGCTGGATGGGGCTGGGAGCACATGGGAGAGTGGAAGTGTCCCTGCCATGGAGGGGGATAAATGATGGGATGGTGTTCACAGGGGTCCCAGGACGAGGGAAGAGGTGAGAATCTTGACTCCATGTTTCAGAAGGCTGATTTATTATTTTATGATATATATTACATTAAAAGAAAATTATATACTAAAACTATACTAAAAGAACAGAAGAAAGGATTTCATTAAAAGGCTAGCAAGGAAAGGAATGGAATGATAAAAAAATCTTGCGATTAACCAGAGAGTCCAAGACACCTTGACTGTGATTGGTCATCAAGTAGAAATAACTCACATAGACTAATCAAAGATGTACATTCTACAGCAGCAGATAATTATTGTTTTTCTTTTCTTCTGAGGCTTCTCAGCTTCTCAAGAGAAAAAATCCTAATGTAAAGATTTTTTCATAAAACATGTCTGTGACAGAATGAGATGATCTTTAACGACTCTTCCAACCCAAATTATTCCATGATTCTATAAAACACTATTTCAATACCCAGCATGTCAGCACAAACCCCATTTGCTGGAGCCCTCAGGGACACTCAGCCACTTCCTTAATGCTGCAGACCTGGGAGCTTGGGCAGGGAGCTGGTGTCCCTGATACATCCAGACTGACACAGCTCTGCTTTTCCTTGTACTAATCAAACTCCAGTCCAGAAAAAAACAACAAACAAGTTATAAGCCAGGTGAACAATGACTTTCTGTAGCCCAAGATGTTTGCAGGACAGGGTGGAAGCAAGAATTTCCTGTGGATAGAGGTGTGTGTTGTAAAGTTGTGTGCAGCACAGGGCTCTGCCTTTTCACCAGACCACCCCAATGCTCCTGGAGGTCTGCAGGATCCCTGGGTGTTTGTAGGGACTTTAAAGGCTCCTGTCTCTCTAGCTCAGGGCTGTTTTCCCTCTCTAAGCGGCAGTCTGACAGTGATGGGCAGCAGATCCAGGCTCTGTTGCTTACAGAGCACACAGCTCAAAATCCCTGCTCTTTCAGTTTTCTGACTGAAACTCCAGCCCAGAAATAAAACAAGTTATAAGCCAGGTGAAAAATTATTTTCTGTAGCTCCAAGACATTTGCAGGACAGGGTGGAAGCAAAAATTTCCTGTGGATAGAGGTGTGTGTTGTACAAGTGTGTGCTGCTCTGGGCTCTGCCTTTTCATCAGACCACCCCAATGCTCCTGGGTGTTTGTAGGGACTTTAAAGGCTCCTGTCTCTCTAGCTCAGGGCTATTTTCCCTCTCCAAGGGGCAGTCTGACAGTGATGGGCAGCACATTCAGGCTCTGTTGCTTACAGAGCACACAGCTCAAAATCCCTGCTCTTCAGTTAAGTGAATTGTGTATCTTACCAGGCCTGCAGCTGAAACAAAGTGCTGTCATGCTGAGAATGGCTTCATAGCCTTGCCCTGTCCTCAACATAAAGATTAAAGAAAGAAGTTCTGCTTCAAGTGTTTGAGTGCTGTATAATTGAATTTCATGCTCGTTCATTCCCTCTGAAGTGGTGTACACAGGCAGTCACTTGAAAGGGGGAAAATCTTCTTCAAACCCTCTGAACTTTCCTACATTCAGTGAGGTTTTTAATAGTGGGTAAATCCTATTCAGACCCCTTTGAGCATGGGATGTTGATGAGGAAGAGCTTTGTTTCATAAATGTTTCTGAGAGCAATCCTTGTATCCTGAAATGTTTTCATAAACTAATATAGTGAGTTGGAAGGAGGTGTGCAAGGGCAGATCACCAGCCTGTCTTGTCTGCATACAGTCAGAGAATGTCCTGAGCTGGGAGGGACATACAGGGATCCCCAATGCACTTCTGGGCCTTCCCAGATCCCCAACAATCCTACCTTGGGCATCCCTGGCTGTCCAAACCCTCCTGGAGCTCTGGCAGCCTTGGGGCTGTGCCCATTCCCTGGGGAGCCTGGGCAGTGCCAGCACCGCTGGGGGAAGAACCTTTCCCTAAATCCCACCTAAACCTCTCCTGACACAGCTGCCTGCACATATCAGAAATGATGAAGGCAAATAAATTATTGCAGTGTTTCCTGTAGCTGAGTAACAGAATGACACCCATGCTCGAGCATCCTCTTCTTGCCTGGCCCTTGTGAGAAATGTCATGTTACCATTCTCCAATCACTAAAAGTTTGTACATTACAGTATAAGCTAGAAGTTGTTTTCAGTTTTCTTGCAGTGGAAAATTCTGAGACCTTTTTTCTACTTGCAACATTTGCTGCCTTGTTTGCCTGTGCTCTCTCTCTGCTTGGTAAAAACATCTTCATGTTTGGGGTGGGTTTATCCTTTGCTCTGAGCCATAAAAACCCCTTCTAACTAGCACACCCTTTGCCTCCTTGGTTATCCAGTGAGACTGGCTCAGCAATTCTTTTCTTCTATATCAAAACTTGCTTCCATCTCTATTCCTTCTTCAGATTCTACATCCAAAAATCTTTCTGCTAAGCACACATATCTGTGAGACTTTCTTGTCAAACTTTCATCTTTCCCAACACCCTCCCTGCACCCATGCCCACCCAAGAGCCCATTCCTGCACGGAGGGCACTGCCTGGGCACCACTCCAGGGCTGGAGCTGGTGTTCCCTGGAGGAAGGCAGAGATTTGGAGCTGCATTGTTGCCAGCAGAGGTTTGAGCAGCACCCCTGCCCGTGACATTTGTTTGTTCAGATTTGTGACAGGATTCATGGGCTCCCTGGGAGCTGTGCTGGGGCTGTGACACTGAGCATCCCTCCTGTGCTTGGCAGCAGCTCAGCCCTGCTGAGATATGGCTCGTGCCCAGCACCTTCCCCAGCAAAGTGTGCTGGCATAAATATGTGAGTAATGCAGTGACAGCCCTGCCTGTGGCTCTGGCTGATTATCCCTTGCTTTTATGTAATTTATGCTCCAAAAGGAACTGTGCTCAATCTTGTCCATGGGTTTGATTCCTTTCATGTGGTTTTCTGTGCTAACGAGATTAAATCAGTTTCAATAGGCACCGTTTTAATGGAGATGATAAACTTTTATTGAACTCAAGCACATTAAAATGAAATGTAAGCAATAGGTGACTTTAGCATTAGTCTAGAGTCCTTTCCAATCTGGATCAAGCCAGCATACCTTCCCTGTTAAGCAACATCCAGCACCCCAGCACGTTTTATGAGCTTCTATAAGAGCTGAAAATCCTTCCCCCACGGCGCTTCCCTGTTTCAGTGCTGCTGAGGTGGAGCATTCATTGGAGCAGCTCCATGACCTGGTGCTGCAGCCACGGAACGAGGCATAAACACCGCTAAGTGCAGGACTTCACATCTCCTGAAAACAGGAAAGCAGGGGATGGGTAATTTGGTGTTTTACAGCAGCTTTGTCTGCTAATCTGTGATCTGTTTGGTCTGCCAGTAGGATTATTATGGTGGGTTTACTGAAGAAGTGCCAAAAATGATGTTAAATAAACTGTTTACACAATGTAACTAGAGGCTGAAAAGCTAAACAGAGAGTCCCAAACTCGGCCCCATTGCAGGTTTGAAGAAAAATAAACTCCTCAACACTTTCAACTGGACGCTGCTGCTCTGCAGAGGCTGCTCTGTTTGTTGAATATTAAAACAGAAAATTAATGCATTTCCCCCTCTTTCTGGGGCTCTTTCCAAAGGTCTCATGGTTGGAAACATGATCGGATCATTTTGAGCTCCTTGGCCGTCCTTGGAATTCGCTGGGATCCTTTCAGTCGTTATAAAATATTCAAGTTTCAGAATGGCTGCAAGGAAAGTCATCATTCTTTAGAAGTGGGTTGTGTAATATTACTCCTGAGAGGACAGGAAGAGCCAGTGCTGGTCCTGTGTTCTCCAAGGAATTGTCAGGGACACACTGGGGGGCAGAAGTGCATGGTGGTCTCCAGTGTAGCACTTGTGGAGGGAGGTCATAAAAAATGTCATCTGCACCACTGGTGGGTGATATGGGAGAGGCTCTCCAGCAATTAAAAGGAAAATTTGGAGTCAAACAAGAACTTTCTTCCCTTTTCTCCACTTTTGCTGCCACTTTTTCCTCCGCTTACTTCAAGGGCGTTTCGTTGCTGAGGAAGGAGCTTGAGCAGAATTTGGAAATATCAGTGGTGTCAGCTTTTTGGCTAGGGAATTGCATGGAAATCTCTGATGAATTCTGAGTATTCCTGCTAGCCATAGCCTCCCCCCAGCAATGCAGACATTTCTGCAGCACATGGGATAAGCACGCAGCTTGTGCAGGGGCCCATCAGTTACTGCCAGGGTTTGAGTCCTTGTTTTAGTGCCTGGGGGTGTGAATTTGTTTTTTTTCCACTATGTTGAGATGAACAGGGCATAACTGGCATTGACAACAACCTCAGGGCCCCATCCAGGCTGGGCCTTTGGTGCTTGTGTGGGGTTTGTGAATAACAAATTCCGTGGAGATCAAGGAGCCCCACGTGTGCTGGCCATGCAGGACAGAGGGGTAGGACAGAGTGTGCCTGGCACTGCTTGCACAGAGCTGATGTTGATGTTCTCTGAGCATTTCAAAACAGTGGGCAAAGAGGGATCACTGGCAGAGCCTGCATGGCTCAGAATTCCCTTGTCAGAGGTGGCTGGAGTGGCTGGATCATCCACAGCACAGCCAGGGATCAAAACCTACAGGCAGGATGGAAATTCAGAGCTCTTTGTCCTGGTGGCAGACCCACACCAGGGCTGCCAGGTTTCCTGCTGGGTTTGTGCTGTCAGCTCTCATGGATTTTGTACAAAACTGAGGGAGATGCCATGAAGGTGCAGTATAAAAATGCCATCTGAACGTGCCTGTGTGGTTTGGCTTGGGCTGATGTGTATGATCCCTGAGAGAGCTTTGGGCATATGGAAACACAATTTATGTATTTTTTCTATAGGAACCAGCTTTACTAATTGCAAAATCTTGCTTTGTTCCCTGAGATCCTGTGCTTAGATAAGGCAAAGCTGTGGTGACATTGCACACACAATCACGTAGACACTGCAACACATGTTCAATATGTTTAAAAGTGTGGCAGGGGGGAAATCTCAGTAACTAAATGCAGGATTTTTTTGTTTTTGTTTTTCCAAAAAAGACTGTAAAAGCAGCAGATCTGCCTTAGAGTGGTGCACAAAAGGTCATTACAGAGTCAGTGTCCCAAGCATGGTGTGGGTAAGGGCATCTCCTGGTGCCACTTGCAGGCAGCAGAGGAATGTGGGGACCTGTGAGCCAGCACTGCAGTGTCCCAGCACCAACAGCCAGAGGGGATAGTGTCCCTGCCAGCCAGCCCAGGGACAAAGTGACAGCCTGGCACAGTGGCTCAGGGCTCTGGTACAAGGTGACCTCTGCCATGCAGGCAGTGCCAGGGGCTGTGGGATGGCTCCAGTGGTGTGGGTCTAGGCTGAGGGAGAGGGGCAGGCACAGCAGTTACAGGGGACAGCCCTGGCACAACTCTGCAGCAGGAAAATCTGATTTTGAGACTCTTCTGTACCTGGGTGGCTTTGTCATGAGACACACAAGAGTAAATCCTCCCCACAGACCCTCCCCAATTTGTCCTGCAAAGCTCTGAAGGAGAGGCTTCCCAGCAAAGCCTCAATAAGAAATCAAGTGTTTCCCCCTCGTTTTTCTCTCCTAAAGGACTGGGCTTGCTGAAGATGTCCTGAGTTATCCAGCTGGAAGGGTTAAAGTTTGGCAGCGCTGCAAGCAACCGAACAATGGGTCATATCATGGAAACTGTCAGGCAACCTTAAATATAGCTGTTATGATCTGCATAGTCTGCAATGCTCTGGAAACCAGGATGAGCAGCAAGGGGAAAAAATTCATAAAGTCCATGGAGTTGTTTAGGTTAGGCAGGAACAGAGAGCACTGCAGGGAGTGCAGAAAGCCAAAGGGCGCCCAGGGAAAGGGGTGGGCAGGGGGAGGGCAGGGGCAGGAGCCCACCAGGAGGAAGATTGGGATGAGCCAGACTGGAATGATGTTGGGGAGGGGTCATGCTCGGTGTCTGGCTGGTTTTGGAAGTTTAATGGATTTATCTGACAGCAGCTGGATCCCCATTCCCCCAGACCTTCTCCTTTGGCCACTCCAGCATGCCCAAACACTGGAGAACCAGTTTGGTGCTTGCACAAACCAATCTAACAACAAGCCAGGCCTCAGGGCTGGGCTCAGCAGTGATTTGGGGGTCCCACATCCTCACAGGGACCCTCAGCACTCCCCAGGAGGGGCCACAGCCTGTGGGTGTCAGCTCCTGCCCCTGCAGCATCCCAAGCATCCCTGCTGAGACAGTCAGCAAACGTGGCCTGAACTTGGAGCTTCAAAGTGAGTCGGAAACTATTTTATCACAGCAAGATCAGAGCAGGCTGCTGGAAGCCAGAGGGGCTGGGGAGCTCTGTTACGGGAAGCAGGGTCACACTCTCACTGCTCTGGCTCTGGCTGGCACGAGGAGAGAGGCCTGAGGAGCTCTGAGCTATGCAGGAGGTCACAGCCACCATCCCTCCAGCTCTGCAGGCAGATGCTCAGCTGGAACGGTGCTGCAGCCAGGGAACCTGAGTGATTTATGCTGCTACAAGAGGTTTTTGTTCCCCTTCTTCCTCCCCTGTGCCCTGGAGTCCCTCCTGTTCCAGCAGCAGTGAGAGGCAGCCAAGGGCTGTGGGAGCATCCAAGGGCCCCAGCCCAGAGGTGGCACAGGGAATGGCACCTCATTGGTGGCACCTCAATGACACCAAGGCCCTGCTGTCCCCTTCAAACACCAACACAGCAGCTTCCCTGCTGTTGGCTGGCCATGTCCTCAGAGCCCCCTGGTGACAAAATGCAGGTGTGGCTGGACATAGAGTGACCTTGGCAGGGAGTTTGGCTCCTGTCAGTGCCCTTGCTGTGCGTCCTCCCAGAACCCCCACGCATCTCCCCATGAGCTGTGCTCATTGCCCCAAGGGCTCCAGTGTCACCCCTGTGACACCCCTGTGACACCCCTGACACCCCATGGCCCACCCAGCCTCCCCTGTACCCATCTGCTGCCCATCTCCAGCTGCCATCATGGCTGAAATCATATCCTGAGTGCCAGGCAGGGGCAGGAGCTGCTCTTGGACAGGCCCTCAGCCCTGAAATCATTGGAAAATGTGCAGGGACCATCTGGGGCAGGTCTGTGCCAGGGGAGGGCTCCAAGGCACGGAGGGACACCCCCTGTGCTACATGGCACAGCGCTGACCTGAGTATTTCCACTGGCCTTCTCTTGACCATTTTTGGTCCCTTTCATTTGTTTTTGAATCTGTTCCTCCTCTTTGCCCAAGTTCTTTTGTGCTAATTGGGAACTGGCTCCTCTCGGGGTGGGAGGTCTGTCAGGACCGCCTCATGACAGATTTACTTTGTCTCTCTGTCTCTGCATTTTGGCAGTTTGGTTCTTCTGCAATGTTCTGGATTTGGATTTTGCTTCTCAACGCTGATATCCTCACAATAGGCAGCCTATGGATTGAATAAATTAAAACATAACGAGCTGGAATGCAACTGGCAGCTCTGCAAGATCCCCATCAGCACAGCAGGGCTCGTTAATGCACAGCTGAGCTGTGTCTCAGGCAGGCACAGCCTGGCTGGGTGGGGGACCCAGGTGGGATGGAGATGTGCTGGACACTGTCCTGAACCACACCAGAAGGGCTGACAGGTGGGAGGTGTCACCCAATATCAGATTCAGAAGGAGGACAAGTCTGGAAGGTAGAGTTCACTCATGTTGATCCTTGCTTTGGGTTCATCAGAGCTCTTTGTTCTGTGACTGGAGCCTGTCCTCCATCCCACTGCCACCCAAACCTGGGTCCCTCCTGCAGCACAGTGGCTCTGTGTTCATGCCACCCTTGTCCCTTGGAGAGAAGTGTCTGTATCATTTTTACTGCTCCCTTCAGCTGTAGAGGATCCATCCAGGGGTGTACCTCTCTTTCCTGCTTCTGCTCTCCCTGCAGAATTTCTCCTTTTGTGAACCCAACCTCACCCAGGCTCATTTCCAAGCCAAAGGGGCTTTTACTAAGCCATTGCTAACTTCAGCCTGGCATGTCAGCAAGTGCCAGGGCCTCAGAGAGGCCCACTGCCTGTCCTGTGTGGAGGTGACAGCAGCCCAGCTGTGACAGCAGCCAGTGAAGGGAAGCAAGGGAAAGCGCGGGTGGCACGGAGTGTGGGAGAGCATGGCCAGAGTGGGATTGCAGGAATGCTCATCCCAGCTCATCCCAGCTTGTGAGGCAGCAGGAGGAGATCCAAACCCAGGGAAGGCCCTTGAGAAATGGATCCCACACGGTCTGGGGCCAGAGCTGTGATGGGAACTCAGGCAGGGAGCAAATGGCAAGCAGGGAAGCAGGGTGGGAAAGCGGTTTGCTGTCCCTGCTGAGAATTCTGCTGCTCCCTGCAAGCCAAGATGAGCTGGGGGCAGCTCTGGCACCTCCCCTGCTGCCCTGGCCAGCCCTGGGAAGTGCTGTGAGTGCATGGCACAGGTGCTGTTTGCTTTGGGTCGCACACACCCATCAGCAGCACAGCAGGAAAGTGAATGCGACACACACACGTGGCAGAGCTCGCTCACGGTTCCTGCCACAGCAGGGCTGGCCAGAACCTGCTTCTCATTAGGGCACAGACACTCCCCAGTGCCTGTCTGCAGGGGAAAGAGCAGCATGTTAGAAAAGTCTGGGATGAACGGAGGGGTCAGGTTAGTGCTTTTTTAGCTCAGGAGTGGTGAGAGGAGCTGAAAAGCACTTTCTGCTGGAAGGAGAACAGGCAGGCTGAGGATGAGGAGCATATTGCATGGACAAGCACTGGCAGGAGGGCTTCAGAGGAGTGAGATGAAGAAAGCACAGCAGAACAGTTTCTCTGGGTACCCTGAGGTGTGTCAGGGCATTTTCCTTGTTTCTTCTGAGTGTCTCACAATCAGTGAGATTCTTTGAGATCTGGACAAAACCTGTGCCCTCTCTCCCTGAGGTCTGGGGACTCACCTTGCTCTTGGGAAGAGAATTTCTGCATGGAACCCAGTTCAGTTCCAAAACCAGCCATGCTCCTCTTCCCAAGGTAGGACAATAACAGGACCACAGCCAAAGTTTCCAAGATTATTTTCTCATTTATTACTGTGGGATGCATCTAAACCCTAACAGTGAGGCAGGGAACCATCAAACCTCACCAGTGCCCATATAATGCATATTATAAACTGAAATAGGTGATGAAGTGAAGCCAGAAGATGGCTGGGGAGGGGGCTCAGACATTCACTGGTTAGTCCAAGAAGGGGGGTGTCATCTGGCTTGTCTTCCTGCACAGAGCAGGCCAGAGCCCTTCCCCAGTGAGTACTTGCAGAGCACGTATTTTGGGGCTTGTTTTGTATTGATTTTTCAGTTGGCAATAGGAGGAACTCCTCCCATGTTTGAGTTGTTCCAGTGCATTTCATTCTACATCAAATCTTCAAATTAACCTAATGATCAGCTTGATCAAATTATGGTAAATCAAGCAGCATACCCATGTCATCTTTCTGGAAAGACATCAGTCTTGCTGAGCTCTGAACCTCCCAAATCAGCTCTCATTTGACTAGCTGTGTCTCTTCCAATCCAATGGGGATTTGGGACCAGACACCCTGCTGAAGTTTCTCCAACCAACATTTCTTCTATTAATAGCTTGTCCTAGAAGAGTCAAAGTCAACCCTTTGCATGGGCTGCAGCTTTTCTGGGGACCCCTCAGCTCAGCTCAGCCCCTGCCTTAAACCCAGCACTGTGCCCACCAACCCCAAAGAATAGAAGATGTCACACTTCACAGTCCTGAGTGAAAAATTGTGTCTTATATGCATTAAAAATATAATTTATTGGCTATTATCAGTGTGAGGGAGACAGGAAAGCAGAGAGGGAGGACTTGCTTCAGAGGGCAGAGATCACGTCCCAGCTGGCCAGGTTAGTGCAGAGATCAGGACTCAGCTAAGGCTGAGCCAATGCTGTTGGATGATAGAGAGCAGGAAAAGAAGTGGCATCCTGAAGGCTGAATTCTGGTTCTGCTCCTTGCATCCAGAAGCATTCTCAGTGCACAGGACTGTAATTCATGGAATCACACAATGGCAGACTGGTTTGGGTTGGAAAGGGCCTTAAAGCCCATCTTGTTCCAAGACAGTGCAGCTTCCAGGAGTTCCTCATCCAGCCTGGTGAGCCCCAGCACACAGCAGGGCTGCTCTGGAGGACAATGCAGCTTCCAGCAGGCACTATGGACTCTGGCTTGATGTGAAGTTCAAATCCTGCCCATTTCCCCTTTCCCTGCCTGTTTTCCTGCCATGCAGCAATTCTCTTTGGTTTCCCTCTCCAAAATCTACCTTAACTGCTGCCCATCCTCTGCTGCCCATGGCCATGGTGTCTCCAGAATAGATCATCTCAGTTCCCTGGCCCTGGACAGGGCTGCTCTGGAGGACAGTGCAGCTTTCAGGAGCTCCTCAGCCCAGCCTGGTGAGCAGGCAGCAGAACTGGGGAGGTGCTCTGGAGGACATTCCAGGTTCCAGGAGTTCCTCATACCAACCTGATGAGTCCCCAGGGAACAGCAGGGCTGGGGAGCTACTCTGGAGGACATTCCAGCTTCCAGGAGGCTCCAGGGGCTGCTCTGGAGAACGTTCCAGCTTCCAGGAGGCACCAGGGGCTGCTCTGGAGAACATTCCAGCTTCCAGGAGGCAGCAGGGCTGCTCTGGAGGACGTTCCAGCTTCCAGGAGTTCCCCACCCCAGCCTGATGAGCCCCCAGGGAACGGCAGGGCCGTGACCTGGTGCTCATGGAGAAAGGCAGCAGGAATTAGATCTGTTCCATAAAATAAACAGCACGAGTCTCTAATTTCCAAACAAGCCCCAATGGCCCCTTTCCCTGAGCTCTTCTGCTGTGACTAATGGTGCTGGTAGGTGTTGGGTCAAAATCAACAATGGTTCTCCACTAAGGTCACTCACTTTCTCTGTTTACACTGCTAATTTTATCACTGCTCAGAGTGGCTAATGGGATTATTTATACATTTAGCAGTGATAAATGCTGGTGCTAAATAAAGGCTCCCTGGCACAGGCAGGTTAAGGGCTGATATGGCACATCCAGAACTTTATCATCAAAGGAATGAGCACTGTGGGCAAGAGCTTTCCTGGTTTTCTGCAAAGCTGAACTTTTATGAATGGGGAATGGTGACAGCAATTAGCAATGGTGGTGGTGATAGCAGTTATTAGCCATGGTGAGGTTTAAGAGCCTGGATTTTACACATCTCCCCAGGAGGGCAAATGTGGCAAGTAGGAAAAAGATCTCAGAATTTTCCAATACAAGAAAACTGAAAAACAACTTCTAGCTTAAACTGTAATGTACTAACTAATATAACTAACCCATCCTGCTTTTTGTGGTGCAAAGCTGCTGAGAGCTGCAGGTGTGTAAAACAGGGGCTGTGGGAGAGCAGACACAGCTGCAGCCCAGCAAACACCCAGCCCTCCTTGTGAAAGCTGCTGGAGCAGGGATGGGCAGCCCCAGGAGCGGCCCTGGGTGATTGCAGTGCTCAGAGAAGGCTTCTCATTCCTCTAGAATAATGTTTATTCTCTGGTGGAAACCCACAGCCCACGTTACTGCAGGGCAGGATGGCTGAAATCCAGGCAGTCTGACCCAGGGATGCCCCCGAGGTGACTCACTGAACTTGCAGTTTGGGAAAGTCCTGTCACTTATCCTGTGTAAGAGCCTAAATGAGAGATTCAGGACTCCAAGCTGCTCTTCAAAATGCAGTTTATTGTACCCAAGGTGTCACAGCAGTCCAGGGTCGTGGGTGACAGAGCTGTGCCCACAGCTGTCAGCTCCAGCTGCAGGCAGGCCTGGACACCCTTTGGTTTTGGTTACAATGCATTATTTACTTTTCTTTTGGTTACAATGCATTATAGACTTTTCTCTGCTGAGCATCTTAATGCAGTAGAACCAATCTATACCTTAACTTTTATCTATAGCCTGTCATAACTACTATAATTACCATATACTAATGCAAAACTCATGATTCTCTCCTCCAGAGTCTGACACAGCTTGGCCCCTGATTGGCCATTAAATCAAAACAATTCACATGAAACCAATGAAACAATCACGCGTGGGTAAACAATCTCCAAACACGTTATAAAGCAGCAAAACACAGGAGAAGCAAGTAAGATAATACTGTTTTCCTTTTTCTCTGAGGCTTCTCAGTGCCACAGGAGAGAAATCCTGAGGAAAGGGTTTCTTTCATTCCAGAAAATATGACAGTGATGGGAGTCTGGCAGGAGCTGGCTCAGTCCTTGTCCTGGGGCTTCATCCCAGTCAGGAGGTGGAGTGAAGAGGTGGAGGAAGGTCAGGGCTGTGGAACAGGGGGTCCTCAAACAGGGGCCAGTGTGGGCACATCTCAGTCACCCAGCACCTGAGGAAGAGCTCTGCAGTGGAGCTGCAGCCCCAGGGCAGCCCAAGCACCTCTTTTGTTGAGCTCTCCCCAGAAAGCACGGCCTGGCTGAGCTGGGTCCTGTCCTCAGGGCTGGAGTCAGGAGCCATACATTGTGTTCTGTGAGCCAGCACATGAATGTAAACAGCAGGCTCCAAAACAGTGGCAGGAGAATTAACTGATGCTATATGCTGCTGCTGCTTCATGTTTTCTTTGGAGTTGAGGAATAGGTTTTGGAGAGATTTTCCTCCCCATTTTCTTCTCGTGCCCTTGGACACAGCTCTGTTATCCCCAGCTGACTTAGGCCTAAGCCTATAATCCCTGGTGCTCAAGAGAGTGAGAAGAAAATAGGATTCAGAGTCCAAACGCCTCGTGTTTGCCTCTAGAAGATTCCTACCATCTGCTCTGGCCACCAAGCAAAGGGACTGAGCTCATTTTGCATCCTGTCATGTCGTGCTGGGGAGCTGAGAGGGCCAGGGGGGATCTGCCTGTCACAGGTTTGGCCTGAGGAGGACCTGGCAGTGCTGCACACCCCAGGGAGAGCTGTTCCCATGCCCTGCAGAGCACCTGTGCCTCCCCCCAGAGCAACCTGAGGGGCAGATGCTGGGCTCCCACCTCCAGGACAGCCCCTGCACAGTTTGAGAGCATTTATCCTGCGTGCTTGGGGCTGAAGAGGTGCCAGCAATCTTTCTGCTGCCGGAGGTCAAGATAACAAATCAGCCACCACATTTGCTCAGAGCAGCCACTGACATGCAAGGGAAGGGCCTCCAGGATCATACCCAGCTCTCTGCTTCTGGCCAGCCACAGCTCAGAAGCATCCTGAGCTCTGCCAGGGGCACCCTGTTTGTTCCTCTGTGCAATGCCAGCTGCTGTCATTGCCAAGGAATGCCCAGCCAGGAAAATCCAGCTGCTTTCCTACCCTGTGTGTTTCCACATCGCTCAAAAGCTGTCAGGCTGCAGCACCAAGGGTGGATCCCAATTATTTTTGACAACCTGTGTTGGTTTCCATGCTTAGGTACAACCTGGCATGGAAGGAATGCTTGTTTATTGTTATCTGAGATGAAATCCTCTTGCCAGTGAAGTCAGTTGCTGCCTTATACTGCAGCAGAGGATGAATTCAGAGTCTTAATTTAAGATCCTGTCACATCCCTGCACTCAGAGCAGCCAGATGCTCCCCCAGCCTGCAAACCCAGCCATGCTGCTTGGGTCTGGTACATCAAGGTGGTGACTCCTCCAGATGCTTCCCAGCATCACAGCACAGCTCCAGGGAACAGGCAGCACAACAAGCCTTGGCTTTTCAGGCCAGGTTCAGCAATCCCTGCAAGGCAGGGGCAGCCAGGGACAGGGATCATATGCAGGGATGTCCCTGTGCTGCTCTCCTGGTGCAAAAGGAGCAGCCACCATACCTGAGGGGCTGATATATAACCCTGGGTTTTGTGAGCTGGACACCTCTGTCACAGCTGGCACTCTCTCACTTCCAGCAGCAGCCATAAGCCCTGCTCCTTATTTTTCCCCTAAATCAAAGATTCTGCTTGTAGAAATGTGGCCTTATAAACACTGTTCAGTCACTTCATCATATTTTCTTAGAGAAGTTAAATTAATTGACCTACTTTAATCTCCCACTACAACATGCCCTTTGAACACGATGTTTTTCTGTAGCTCCTTTCAGAACCCTTTCATTTCTTCATTTTTCAGGATCTTAAAAGAAACTCATGAGGCTAAAAATGGGAAGGCTCTTCCAGTGCAGTCTTATCAATGTCATAAACAGACAACTTTGACACCATTCTCAGAGCCAGTGTTACCCAGGCTCTGCAGGCAGGGCTGCATTCCCACAGGGGGACAGAGCAGCACTGGGGCAATATTTGCTGATGCTGTCAGCAGTGACCCCAAAGTCACTTTCAAGGCTTTCCAGGGTACAATGCATTGTCCTGCTCACAGAATCATCATCATTCTGCTTGAAAATATAAAATTGATCTGGTCAATTTTATATTTTATATTTATAGTCCAGGGAGGGGATGGAGCTGGGGAAAGGGCTGGAGAATCAATTATAGAGCAGTTGAGGGAGCTGGGAAGGGGCTCAGCCTGGAGAAAAGCAGGATTATGGGGAAATTCTGGCTCTGCACAAGTCCCTGCCAGGAGGGGACAGCCCCAGGTCGGGCTCTGCTCCAGGAAACAGGGACAGGAGCAGAGGGAACGGCCTCAGGGCAGGCTCAGGGTGGGCACAGCAGGAATTTCCCCATGGAAAGGGAGCTCAGGGATTGGAAATGCCCAGGGAGGGTTGCAGTGCCCATCCCTGGAGGTGTCCAGGGAATTCCTGAAGGTGGCACTGAGAGCTCTGGGCTGGGGACAAGGTAGAGATGTTGCCCTGCGTGGTCTTGGAGGGCTCTTCCAACCTCAGTGATTCTGTGATTCTGTATCAAAATGCATTCTCTGCAATGCCCAGCTAGCCAAACCCTCAATGACCTCCACCTTTCAAATGCTGCCAGCACTAAATACTGGTGCTTTTCTACTACAACACATTGAAAAGGATAAAAAGGACAGGGAGAGCATTTCAGCTTTGAAAAAACACAGCAGCAAATATTTTTTCCCCAACAAGAACAATTCTCCCCTGCTCACCTTAAAGAGCTGTTGTTGTGTGGGGTTTGGAGCAGGCAGAAATGTTCTTCTCCCCAGAAACTCCTGCAGCAGCATCTGAGGGTGACAATTAGCAGGCACATTTCAGGATCTGACCATGCAAATGTCATTTTTGGTCAGTGAGACTTTCAAGAACAAAATATCACCAAGTTTCAGCCTTTAGAGAAGGCCGGGGTGTTTACAGGCCAAACTCCATGAAATTATCTATTGAATTCATGCTTTGAGAGCAGAAACAGCTTTTGATTGTCTCTCAGAGTAGTCTAGTATCAGCTTGCCACAATTTCAGCTGGGACTGATGTCAAGTTAAGAGGCTGACAGTTTATTCTATGTTTTGTAAATATTTGTACACTGTTGGCCTCTTCCAGTCCTTTGGAACAATATTCCAACTTTTATTAAAAATAAACACGAACGGGGCGGAGCTCAGGGAGCAATTCTTTATAAACTCTTGTGTGCTGATCCTCAGGTCCCAGCATTTGTAAGGGAGACTCTTTTCCATGTCTCAGCTTCCCAGATTGTGACAGGGGACAGCAGTTTAATGAGTGGCTGCTGATGCCACCTCGGGTTGGGGACAGCAGTAAGGACATGAACATTCTGCAGCTGAGAATCCTGACCCAAGGGACTCCTCACACTCCCAGCTTGCTTTTCAAGGCTCAGCTTCCACAAAGAGACTGCCAGGAGCTGAGAGCTGCAGCCTGGGTCAGCATCAGACAGGGGAGAGCATAGGTGGGAACTCCTGGAGATGGCCAGAACATCATCAGGGATGGGGCTGAGGATGAGAGAGCTCTGGGGTGTCAAATATGCAGGCAGAGGGAAAGCTTGGCCTCCAAAGCTGTCAGAATTCAGGGCTGAGCTTTTCCCAGTTTTGTCATTACTGGTTAGGATCTCATGCCAAAATGCAGAGCTCCAGTTGTGCACAAAGGCTGAGTGAGCCTGTGAAGCTCAGGCAGCATTCCCTGAGTGCTGAGTTTGCCACACTAACCTGAAGAATGTGGCAATTCATATCCAATTAATGTCCATGGTAATTCACTTCTAAGGCCGTGACTTTCCAGGGTGCAATGCATTGTCCTGCTCACAGCATCGTCATTGTCCTGCTTGAAAATATAAAATTGATCTGGCTTCAGTCCAGGGAGGGAATGAATTCTCTTCCTCCCTGCTTGTCCATGGACACTGCCACCTCCCTAGACACTCAAGCTTGCTCCAAATCTGTTTGAGCAGCCCAAGCATGCAGAAGGGAAAGTAGAATGCAGTTCTGTGAGAGTTCTCCTCTCCCTGGACACCAGGGCTGCAATCCCAGCTGAGGATGCTGAGAGCTGGCCCAGGAGGTCAGTGCCTCCCTGCAGAGGGGCTGCTGCAGTTTGTGGGGTTAAGTGCTCACTGGCCACCCCTTGTAAGGCCCAACCCTTGGGCTCAAGAGAGCAGAGAGCCCTTAAAGAGCCCTTTTTTCAAATTTGGTTAGCATTTCCTGGGCTATTTCAATCTCTCTGGGTCCTGCCCACAGTTTATCAGTTCCCTGTTCTTTAACATGGGTCGATTTAGCTGTTAGTACCATTATAGATCTTGGTTTTCCTTTTACTGCTGATTCTGAATCCAGAGGCATTGTTGTAATCTGCATCCCCTGAATCACTGAGTGAATTAGCCTAAATAAAACACAAAATCATACAAGGCAGAAACAAAAGCCCCAAAACTGAACATAACAACATGAACCCTAACTTTTTCCACCAAACATCTCCAAAGAAGTTATCCCACCAATCTGCTTTCAAGATTGAATTCCACTTTTGTACTGGCACATGGGCCAGAACATGAAAGAGGGGGAGCATGGACACCTGGCAGAGATGCAGGAGAAGGGACTGGCTTGGATGTGGGAGACTCCTCTTGGTTCTTTTGTGGCTTGATTCTTCTGCTGCAGAGCAAACCCAAGAGAGGCAGAACTGTGTGCTCTGGCCTCATCTCTGACCTTGCCAGGGCCACTCAGGGTGAATGTGAGCACTGTCCTTCCTGCCCAGGCACAGAGCAAAGGCTCTGCCTGCCTGGAAAAGACTGACAGGGAATGAGGAGAGGAAGGCAGGCAAGTGCCAAACCCCAGGGAAACACTGAGCAAATAGCTGAAGAGCCTGGCACTATTATTCATGATGTTTCTGGTATTATTTAGTGGCATGAGGTTAAAATAACACACTCAAGCAAAGAAAAAAAATGACCCACGAGATACCAAAGCAAAACACACAGAGAGAACAAGCATCTTTGGCTCTAAATCATCCAAAAGGAGCTTGATGAGGGAACTCTCCTCAGCTGCATCTCCCCTGGGGTTTCATGCAGTCCTGCTCTGCCTTTAACACGTGAAAAGCCAGATGCAGAAGTAAAACCAGGCAGGTTTTGCAGGTGTGGGCAGGAATGGAGGCAGGCTTGGAGGAGAGCAGGGAACCAAGCACAGACTCAGACAATGAGAAAGGAGATGTTTCAGGGAGAGCTGAATTTTGGTGCCCTGCACAGTCAGTCATGCCACTCATTGGGTATTGCCAGGGCTCTGAGATTTGGGATGTCTCTTTGCTCTAAAGGTGCTCAGATGCTGTGAGCCAGGGACCCACTGCCATGGGGAGAGGCAGCTCCTTCTGGGGAGCATTTATGGGACCTCTGAGGCATCCACAGCCCCCCACCCTTGGCACTGCAAGGCATGGGCCACTCAGCTTGTGCCATAAATCTGGGCTGGCTTCCCAATGCAGCTGGATCCAGTCCTTGGGGGTGGGATCCACATCCAGGGATGTTGGAATTTTGGGTGCTGAGAACAAGAGAACGCTGCATTTGACTTGAGGCTGTGGAGAAGGCTTCTAAAATTGATTGATAATGCTGGAATTTCAGGTGTGGAGTTGGTTAGAAGTGTGTAATATCACAGGGTGGAAAACTTAAAAGTTTGGGATTTTAGAATGTAAAAAAAAAAATGAAGCAAGACGGAAGTTTCAGGGCAGAGGCAAGTTGTTCTTCTTTACCTTCTTCTTCCTTTTTCTTCATGGGTTTGAGTGATATTTTGTTCTTTGGGTGATGTTTTGTTCTTTTTCACCTTCTTCTTCCTTCTTCTTCATGGGTTTGGGTGATGTTTTGTAATCGGGCAGAAAAATCTTCATTGTGGGCTTCAAGGGATCAGTTATTGGGTTAAAAGAGAAAATAATTTAGGTGTCATTTCTTAACTGGATAGTTTAGCCTTAAAAGACCTTGTAACAAAAGACAGTCGGCCATTTTGTGCCTTGCTAATGAAACAGCTACCGAGCTCGCAGTAGTGAGGCTGTTTCACTAATAAGAAATAATAAACACTTGAGTCCAAATATGAACTATTGTCCCAAGTGTTTCCAATCCAGACCCAGAGGAACCCATTCAGGGCCAACACATTTGCTCTCCAGAGGGGACAGCAGGGCAGCAAACACGCCGGGCATGGCTGCAGCTGTGCCAGCCCACGTGGGGACCGCGGTCACGTTCCCTCAGGCAGGTTCATCCCTCAGCAGGGCAGTGCCCTGTGCTGGCACTGCCAGGGAGGCTTTCCCAGGGACACATTCCAGTCTCCTGGCTCATGGCAGCTCCCTTGGATGTTGTTTTGAAAAGCAGATCTATGACAAAGCGCATCCCAAAGGAGCAAGTGAAACCCTTGAGGCCAGTGGGGTTTCTGCCTCCCATGTCATGGGGTGAGGGTCTTTCCCAGCCTCTCCCCTGGCTGAGGTGTCAGTGGGCACACACAGTTTGTGCACAGTAATTTAGGGTGAATTTAAGCCCCACAGACATGAGACTGGATGGAAAAACTGCAAGTAGTCATTCTCCAAATGCTCCCTTCCAGAACCAAGGGGCAATGGCACAATGGCAGAGCTGGGAAATGCCAGGGTGCAGAGAGGCACTGATGGAGGGAAAGTTCCTATGGCCACTGGAGAGGCCAGTCCAGAAGGCCTGAGGGGTCCAGGATGGGAAATCACTGCCTCAGGATGGGAAATCACTGCCTCAGGCTGGCCAGGAGCTGCCATTCCCTGTGCTGCCCGCTCCTGCAGACACATCCATGTGCTGCTGGTGCTGGGGATGCTGTGGCCATAGGCAGGGCTGAGTGGCTGTGCTGTGTCCCCTCCTTGGCTCCCTGCAGCTCTCACAGCTCAGCTCTCACAAGGGGATGGGCAGTGCTGTCCCCTCACTGACCTCAGCTCACTCCAGAGCAAAATAACTCTGCCCAGGACCCTGCTCGTGCCAGCTCTGTCACGGGTCTGCTCCCTGTGTCACAGCTCTCTGCGTCACATGCATGGTAATGCTGTCTGCACAGCTGAAATGCTCCCCCTATCCTATTTATTTAATGAGACAATAATTTCTTTGCCTCATTCCTGGATGGAAAAGTCTTCTCCTGATGTATAAGATGAGGTGTAACTTCCACCAACCCTCCTTTCTTTAGCAGGAAATATCTCCCTGTCTCGAAATTTCCTTAGCTGGATGATCATTTATCTTTGGGTTTCCACTGGGTTCATGTTTCCTGTTTTCTCCTTCCAGATTGTGATCCCTAACTGGAGATATTTTACAGCTCTGCTTTGCTTTCCACATATCACTGCAGAGATAATCTCTGAGCAGACAGTTTCTTTTTTCCTTGGAAGTTATTGGGGAAAAAAAGTAACTGAGCTATCAAAACATGAGTGTGTCTTTGAAACTTTAAAAAAAAAAATATCTCTGATTGTGCATCTTCCTGGCCCCAGCACATCACCCAGAAATTGAGATTTCTGCCTTTCCAAGGATTTGCTTTCTGCCTGCTTCTCCTTTAAATTCCCAGGAGCCTTCTGGCAGTGCAGGCAGTGCTGATCCCGTTTTACCAGCACAGAATGCCTTACCCTTGGTTTTGTTGATTCCTTTAGTCTAAACCAAGTCATTCACCCACAAAGTTCAAGGCTCTGCAAAGGTGACGCTCTGGGCCCCGTCCCAGGTGAATGTTCCCATTCCCTGCCAGCTCCACAAGCCCAGCTCTGCTGGAGTCAACTGTTATAAACCTGCCAGGGGGATGAGAGCTCATGAAAGGAAAAGGAGCCTCTTTATTGTCTGTCTGCTTGCCTGCCCTTGGTGCTGCTTCCTGTCAGCACCGTCACCCCAGCACTCCCACGCGAGGTGTCCCAGCACAGAAATGCACAGAAAAGCACAGAAATGCTCCTGCAGCAGCACAGAAATGCTCTCCCAGAAGCTGGGCCCAGCCCATGACACTCAGCCCTGTCACTGTCCCAACACACCCAGTCCCAGGCACCTCTTTCCCCTCTGACACTGAAACCCCTCTGTTGCTGTATCAACATTTAACATTCTAATTAACTCATTTGTCCTATTAATATATTTGATATATTTGTCTAACTCTGTTTAATAGCACCTTTTTTTACAGCCTGTCATGGCAGCCCCTGCTTAGATATTCATTAGTGGTTGTATGAAGAAGTGTTTTACATATTACAGTGTGATTTCATGTGCTGCTAATTGGTGCCGTGACAGGATCATCTCTTGTCCTGCTTCTAGCACAGCAGGGCTGGGGGAACAACAGCATTTGGTGTTCCCATCATCCCTGAGAGTCTGTCAGCCCTGCTGGCTCCTCCTGCAGCTCTCCAGGGCAGGTACCCGCTGACACAGAGCTGCTGCATCCCTTCTCCATTCCCATCTCTGCTCTCCAGATTTTCTCTGATTCTGTGTCCTAAGAAGAGCATTTCATGGGTCCTGGTCACCTTCTGTCCTGTTCTCTGTGCTCTCAGAGAAGAGAGCACAGAGCCTGGGCTGTGTGTTCAGGAGCCCCCTGCATGTGCAGGACCTGAGCTGGGACATCTCCAAGCTCCAAACCCCTCCTGTGCCAGCCCCAGTGCCACCACACCTCCTGTCCCAAAGTGCCACCAGGCTGTGTGGCCCCAGTGGCTCTTGCAGGCAGTGAATGGAACCTGGTGACCCTCAAGCTCCTGAACTGATGCTGCACCCCACAATAATCTGAGTTTCTGTGACCGTGTTCACAGGGGTCTGAGGATGAGGGAAGAGACAAGGATCTGACTCCATGTTTCAGAAGGCTTGATTTATTATTTTATGATATATATTATATTAAAACCATGCTAAAAGAATAGAAGAAAGGATTTCATCAGAAGGCTAGCTAAGAATAGAAAAAGAAAGAATGATAATGAAGGTTTGTGGCTCAGACAGAGAGTCCGAGCCAGCTGAATGTGATTGGCCATTAATTAGAAACAACCACATAAGACCAATCACAGATGCACCTGTTGCATTCCACAGCAGCAGATAATCAATGTTTACATTTTGTTCCTGAGGCCTCCAGCTTCTCAGGAGGAAAAATCCTAAGGAAAGCATTTTTCACAAAAGATGTCTGTTTCTCCTCTGTGCTGCTGCACGGAGGCTGCAGGAGGGATGGGGATGCTGGCTGGCTGCTTCTCCCCAGCTCCAGCAGGACGGAGAGGTGCAAACCCAGCAGTTCCCCTCCAGTTCCATCTCCCCAGAGCCCTGGACCAGAGCAGGACATGCAAGGAGCCTGTCACAGAGCCAGGAGCTCCCTGGGCACCCTCAGGGTGCGCCCTGAGCATGGGACAGCTCTGGAAGAGGTCACAGACAGCAGAGCAGAGCCCCAAATCCTTGACAGGGGCTCCTCCATGCTCCCAGCCCTGCTGCAGAGCTGGAATTTCCACACATGGAGCTAGTGGTCCTTGGGAGCGTCCCTGGCGCCCGGCACGTAATGCCTCCAGCAGGAATGTGCTGCTGCTGCTGCTGCTCTGGGGGATTACTGCTCCTTCCTGGCCTGTTCCTCCTTGGAAAAGCCCTTTCTGATCCCAGGCAGCATCTCTGGGCAGTGTAAAGCTCTGGGCCACTGTGGAAAACTCTGTCCTGTTGCCTGCACGGCTGTGGTGGCAGGGGGACAATCACTGTGGCCCTGCAGAGGGGACAATTGATCACCTTGGCCCTGCAGAGGGGCTCCAGGGGTTGCTGCTGCTGGCAAAGCCATCTGCCCATGGTGTGTGACCTGTCCAGCTCACCCTGACTGACCACAGAGCAGCACCTGGGACTCAGATGTGGCACAGGAAAGCTGTCACTGTTCCCTGAGCTCCTCTTTGAGCCCAAGAGGTGGCCCTTGGCTCAGCTGCCATCTCAACTCACATTTTTCAAGGCTATTCATCACTTTTAGCCCAGTGTTTCTAGTTCTAGAATATCCCAAAAGATACTGGGATATTGCTTGTGTTCATTATATGAACACAAACATGGATATTATTTAAGACAATAGAATTTATTTACAAAACAATATTTCATTGTTTTCATTCATTCATTCATTAAAAATCAATGTTTCATTTTTTAAAAATCTCATCCTCGTGCTAATGCCTTCTATGAAACATTTACATACTGAGCAACTGCTAAAGTGCCTACAGCTGAGACAGTTATTTTACTTGAAGTGGTTCCTAGAGCTCTCCACGATGGTGAGTGTTTAGCTTCACCCTCTTTCTACCCCTCTCCCCTTAAATGCAAAGCTCCAGGAGCCCAGTGCTTAAATCTGCTTGGCTTGGTGCTTTTCTGGGCACTGCTCATGTGGGATGCCCCCACACCTCGTGTACAATGAAATACAGCTGGGGATGTGCTCCTGGCATGCTGCAGAGGGAAATTCAGAGTTTGGCCATCATGCATGGCTTTAGGTTTAATGTTTAAGCTCAGCTTCTAGAGAATTTCTTTTCTAATGCAAGCAGCAGAAGCACAGGTCCTGTCTTCTTATCTGGCAGTAAGAGATGTTTCCATGGTGCCCTGATCTGACTGTGTGTCTGTGTGTCTGTGTGTCTGTGTGTCTGCAGCTCCACTGGCTCAGCTCTGTGGCATCACTGGGCTCAGCATCCATGGGCCGGACCATCCATGGCCAGCAAGCCAGAGTTCTGGAGCAAATCAGAGCATGTACAGGGAGCAGAGCCTGCCTGGGGCACTGTGGGTGCTGCTCCAGAGCAGAAAGGCTGAGAGACACAAACATTTTCTGAACAGCATTTCCTCTCATTGATTTCCTCCAGTCACCAGGCATGACTCTGCCCAGGAGCAAATCATCCATCTAAGCTATCTGTGCATCAAATCCCCTGCAGGGTCAGCTGCTAAGGCTCCATTTATCCAGGCTGCTCCCTCCCAGCCCACTTGGGAGTGGATCTGAGACCAGATCCAGATCTGAGACCAGCCCAGAGCTCCTGGCCCTGCAAACCCCAGCTGTGGGCAGACAGACTGCAGGACAGCACAGCCCTGGCAGCAGTGAGCACTCTCACTGAAGAGGTTAAAGAGTTACCTTGAGCTGGGATCTGTATTTTGTTAAATTATTTGAAAGAACAGCATCTCTGCTGTTTCCTTCTCCAACATGCAGAAGAAAAATGACTGTATTATGGTTGTGTCTAGCGTAAAGCCTGGCAGCAGGCCAGCAGGATTTACAATGGCCGGGTGAAAAGGCTGCAGGGAAGGCAGTTTGTTTGGCTGTGGACAGCACTCACAGGGTCTGCAAGGACCAATCTCCCAGCACAGCAGGGGCCAGGGGGAGACCTGCCAGCACAGAGCTGCTGGAGAAGCCATTTGTCCTGTCCATGAAACATGAGGTCAGCAGGACCCACCACCTCCTGCCAGGGCTGATAACAGGGGGAAGGCAGCAGAGTAAGACAGGCTTTGTCTATTCTGGATGTAAGATCAATTTTACTGCAGCTCTTAAGATTTTTCATGCTGGAATTTTCTGGCTGGAAAAGCACGTGTCTGGTTCAGAACCATTTTCAGAAAGAAACACCTGGCCTCACTCCCTGCAGGGGAGGAAGAAGAATAGTAATTTCTAATATTCTGTATTAAACTCTCGTGCATTCCTGAATGAGATTTTACTCTGGAGGCAAGCACAGCTGCCAGGACAGGCAGGTCTCGGTTGTGCTGTGCTTCCACCACAGCAGGTACTGAGTGCCCCTGCTCTGCTGGAATGCTGGGCCCTGCTGTCCTCTCATCACCAGAGAGGGATCCTCAGGCTCTCAGGGTGTCAGTTTGAGCTCCTTTTGTGACTGCAGCAGCACTGGGTGGCACAGGAATGATTTGGGACAGGAGACACAGAGAGTTTGCAGAGGAACAAGGCAGAGTCTGGAGGTGGATGAGATCATTGGTGTGGTTTGTTGTTTCTTCTGATCAGGCTGGACAATGGATGAGGCTGGGATGGCTGTGCTCAGGTGGAGCTCAAAAGGGGCAGGTCAATTTCTCCTCTAAGGTTTTTGGGTCAGACTGGCCCTGGGTATTCATAACCTCAGCTGGTGACTGCAAGCAGAGATCTCAGGTGTGGATATCATGGACATTCCCAAAGTATCATGGATATCACTGTCCTTACAGCAACAGGTCACACCTCACACTCATCACAGGTGCTCTGTGCTCTCAGCAGCACCTCTGCACAAGGCAGGATCCATCTCAAGCTGACTCATCAACTCTTGGCCAGGGTCAGATCTGGTGCCCACACTCAGCTGAACCAGCGAAACTGTTGGGATCTTTAGTTTGTCAGAGTGACCCCAAGAAAAGTTGGGAAGTCTCTTTTCCCAGTCTGGCGCTTGAAGAAGGAGTCAGAGCTCTTCAGTTCTCAGTCTCAAGGTTGTTTATTGTATCTTATCTATAAAATATTTTCTCTTGTCTTGCTGAGGCCCGTCCAGCAGGACAGTTCCAGGCACTCTTCCTGCCCCCAGGGCAGTGTTATGTCTTTATCCTAAAAACTACATGTACAATATTTACAATTACTTTCCAATCAATACCTATCACCTATGTTAGACAGTGAGCTTCTACTCTAAACCAATCCAAAAGTGCCAACATCACAGCAGAAGATGGGGGCCAAGGAGAAGAAGGAGAAAGGCTGGACACACAAAGTTCCCTCCATCTTGCCTCCTGAAACCCATACCAAAAACCCTAAAATCTACTTTTTCACCACATGATAACTTCACTATTATCTACCTAAACTGTTGTGGCTTGCAGATCTTCATCCAAGGTTGGTAATTCGCTCCATGGGTCATAATCAACCCCATGGGTTGTTTTGGGCTCCATGCCAGGGTCTCTGAGCCCCCTGGCAGGGGTCTGGGCTGCTCAGGACAGCCAGAGGGATGTTCTGGGTTCCCACGCCAAACCATCACTGAGCTCCATTAAAATCTGGCCAAATTCCTCCCTGTGGTGAGGAAAGGCCTTCAGCTGCACACCTGGGGTGGGACATACTTGTCCCACACCCACCAGCAGGTTTGGAGGATGGTTACACTGAGGGGTCCCTTCAGGAGGCACTGTGGGCTCCATTTCCCAGGACAGGCTGTAGCAGAGCTGTACCTGACAGGGGCAGCACAGCCACAGGTTTCCTGTCACCAGAGGCTGAGCAGGCTGTGGTGACTGACCAGGGACAGCCACATCCTCAGAAAGGCTTTTAGCAGCTGCCAGGTGTATAACAAACTGCTTTTATGGTTAGCAAGATCTATTTTAAAAATTGAAAGAGATAATTATTTTGGGAAACTGCTGTGGAAAATGTGTAATAAAGATGAATCCTCTGGACTGAGTTACACTGAGGATACAATGCTGCTGCTCCCCCTTGTAAGCCAATGTCAGAGGAGCTGGGTTTAGGAGGCCAGACCCTTGCAGTGAGTTCTGTGCATCCCTGTGCAGCCTGAACAACCCAGACTTTGTGTCAAGTCTTGGGAAATGAGCTAAAGTAATCCTATTTCTGTTGCATCATCTTGGGTTCTGGTACCATCCTGACAGGGTGTGAACCCCACACAGTTGGACTCCTCTGAACCAGCTGTCAGGACAAACCACCCCTGAACCTGCTCCTGACAGCCTGAGAGCCCAGTGAGCCCCCAGCCCCTGGAGGGGACAGCTGTGTCCCCAGCAGCACAGCCCCTGGCCTTGGGACAGGCTGCAGAGCTCTGCTGGGGACAGGGACACAGGCTGGGGAGGGTGCTGTCCCTGGCCAGCAGAACCAGGACATTGTGTGTGTCACCTGCTGTCCTACCTGTCATGGGCAGGGACAGCACCAGGGAATGGCTGGAGCTGGGCCAGGGGGGTTTAGGGTGGATTTAGGGAAAGGTTCTTCCCCGAGAGGTGCTGGGCACTGCCCCAGGGAATGGGCACAGCCCTGAGGCTGCCGGGGATGCCCAGGGTTGGCTCTTGGGGGGTTTGGGATGGATTTAGGGAAAGGTTCTTCCCCCAGAGGTGCTGGCACTGCCCAGGCTCCCCAGGGAATGGGCACAGCCCCAGAGCTCCAGGAGCCTTTGGACACCCAGGGATGCCCAGGGTGGGATTGTTGGGGGTATGAACAGGGCCAGGAGCTGCACTGGGAGGTTCTGGTGGTCTCTCCAAGTTCAGGACATTCTGTGATTGATGCAGACAAGACAGGCTGGTGATCTCTCCTTGCACACCTTCACTGGTGCTCCCTATGCCAAGTGCAGGAGGAGGGATGGTCCAAGCCAGCCCTGCTGGGGCTCAGCAGAGGAGAAGGGAGCAGGAATCAAGAATCAGCTGGCTTGGTGAGTGTCTGCCTGAGCATGCAGCTGCCTAAATCCCAGAGATTACTCACAGCAACCTCAGCACAAGAGTTACTGCTGAAGGAAAAACTTCAATGTCAAGAGCATGAGTAATAACCAAGCTGGCACTTAACGGTTCAAACAGAAGATAAGAGCTAAGGCTGGATTCTCAGAGGGCCCTTTTTATCTCCTTTATATATGTCACAACTGAAGAAATGAAGAATATAAAAGTTATTTATTAGCGCTTCGTTCCTGCAGCACTTTTATCATGTAGAGTGTGCACTGACCCCACAGTACCACAGAACTGGAGAAGGGATTAACAGATTAAGGGAATCCTCTATCTCAGTAGGACCAGATTTGGGGGTGATCTGCACCCTCTGACCCCTTCACAGCTCTTCCCTGTTTGCTGGGGAAGCTGCTGTGCTGCTCCTGCCCAGCCCTGAGCCTTCCCTCAGGGCGAAGAGCACATTTTGACCTGTGGGCAGGAGGCTGGAGGTGATCTGGTGCAGGCACCTGGGGCCAGCCCTGCTTGCTGGGGGATCCCATCTGCTCTTTGCCCACTCTTGCAGCACCCACAGGAGTGCTCAGAGCTCCTGCTGAGGGGACATGGTGCCAGAGGCAGCCTGGTGGTGACAGCAAGGTGAGAGAACTGCAAGGGCTGCAGAGAAGAAATTTAGGCAGGAAAATGTAAGATCTCCGTGGAGGTAGGAAAGAAAACAGGAGAGAGGAGGAAGGAAGCAACAAACTTCAGTAAGTACAAAATCTATCTTAAGTTTCCTTGGGTGTGTGATACAGATCTTGGCAATGCTGTGTGTGCTGTCCTTGGCTGAAAAAACATCCTCCCGTCCTAGCTGGGAATGAGGTGGCTCCAAAGTGACAATTCCTGGGAATTACTGAGCTGAACCAGAGTGGCTGGGGAGAGCAGACCCTGGTGCCTGGCTGGGGGCAGCAGGAGAAGCTGAGTTTTGCTCAAACTCCTTTAAATTGGTGCAGGAACTCAAAGCCTGGAGGGGTTTGAAACATGGCATGTCGTGCTGAGCTAAACAGCAGTGAGAGGTGCAGTCTACACAGACCATCAGGGTGTTTATGTGCTGCAGGCAGAGGGATTGCTCAGGGGCTTCAGGCACAGCAAAGGTCAATCATTAATTATTGAACAGATGGGACAGTTTCGCCTGCATCTTCCTACAATTTGACTGTGGCCAGGTGGGGACTGTCTTGAATCTGTCTGTGATCTGCACTGAGCGTCTGTTACTGAATAATTCTTGACCCCTGAAGCATTTGCTTGCTGTAAATGTCTGAGGAATCCAAGGCTGTGCCCTCTGACAGAGCTCCAGGTAGGTCCTTGCTCTCTGTCTGCTCTCCCAGGCTGGGAGGGAAGCAGAGGATTTCAGGTCTCAGACAGGATGTGTGTGAAACACCCTCACAGGGAGAAGTTTAAACATTATACTTCAGTCCACCAGCTGCACTGGGGATGTTTAAGCTCAGAGATCACCTTTCTTAATTATTCCTAGTAGTGGTGTCCCTGTTCTGGCTCACTGAAGGAAATCAAGTGAGAAATGGGTAGGAGTGGGGTACTGGGGTAGATGTGGATCTGCTTGAACATCCCAGTGGGCATCAGGGAGTGCTTAGAAGAACCTTCATGTGCTAAGAACAATCCCAGTACTGTGGTGTTCCTGGTCAAAATCACACATGTTTGTTATTCTGACTATCAGGACAAACTCCAGCTGGAAGATGGAAGAGCTTTCCAGGAAAGAGGGATCATCAAGGATGGGCAGAGGGCTGGCAAACACAGCTCTGGTGCAGGGCGGACCTGGGCACACCAAGTGTGCTCTCAATGGCACTTTAGAGAACTGTGTTTTGACAGCTTTAATTCCTCTGATCTCATCTTACACAAAATGTTCTGGGTTTTGGCATCAGCATCACCCTTTTCAAAATGACTGGTACCTCTGAAGTAAACCAAATGTGAGTCCAGGGCAATTATAAATGAAATTTAACGGTCAAGATTGAAGTGTGGCTTGTTGTTAATGACAAGCAAGTGAGAAATAATCTTTGTGGTTTGTTGATCACTCAACAGTTCTCATCTCAAGGGCCTCTTTCCATTTGTCAATAACTTTGATGAATTCCCAGGACCAGGAGCCCTCATGCCATGGATCTGTCTTGTCCTGGATTTGTTTATAACATCACACTGAAACCAGTGCAGTTGCATCAGAGAGGGAGATTAGAGAAAACCAGTTGGTTTTTCCCACTTTTTCCAAAATTTTTGCAACTTTCATGTTGAGAAGCCCCAGCCCATGCAGGCTGTGGAGCTGCACATGACATTTGGCAGAGGTGGTTGGTGTGTATGTCAGGATGTGCCTCCTGCTATCCTAGAGAAAAGATGCCCAAATTTGGGAACATTAAAAGTGTTTGAAAAGCCCTGGTTCACACAGCCTCAATGGGAGCTAGCTGGAGTTTAGCACCTAAAACCTTGCAAGCATTTGTGTGCTTGGCCATGCTGCAGCTCTGCTCTGTGGCTTGTTCTGTGAGTTCTGCTGGGGACAGGCTCAGGGCAGGAGCAGAAAAAGGATGTGGAGTCCTGGGAAACAACCCAGACTCTGGAGGGCAGAGCAAGAACACAGGAGAAGGATCCTGGGGTGGAAATGGACTCAGGAACCCAGTGGGGACAGCAGTAAAACAATATGGGAATGGGTAGGGTTGGTGTGAGAATGAGTGATGCTGGTGAGAAGTAGAAAGGGAACAAGGTGACTGAATCCACTGAAGGCTGCAGGAATCTGTTCCAGCTGTGTCACCCATCCCCTGAGCACAGAGAGGAACTCCTCGGTTATTGTGTGAATAATGGAGAGGAGAGGAGAGGAGAGGAGAGGAGAGGAGAGGAGAGGAGAGGAGAGGAGAGGAGAGGAGAGGGAGAGGAGAGGAGAGGAGAGGAGAGGAGAGGAGAGGAGAGGAGAGGAGAGGAGAGGAGAGGAGAGGAGAGGAGAGGAGAGGAGAGGAGAGGAGAGGAGAGGAGAGGAGAGGAGAGGAGAGGAGAGGAGAGGAGAGGAGAGGAGAGGAGAGGAGAGGAGAGGAGAGGAGAGGAGAGGAGAGGAGAGGAGAGGAGAGGAGAGGAGAGGAGAGGAGAGGAGAGGAGAGGAGAGGAGAGGAGAGGAGAGGAGAGGAGAGGAGAGGAGAGGAGAGGAGAGGAGAGGAGAGGAGAGGAGAGGAGAGGAGAGGAGAGGAGAGGAGAGGAGAGGAGAGGAGAGGAGAGGAGAGAGTGTCCCTTCCCTTCCGTGGGGATGAGCTCTCTGCAGAGATCTGTCATCAGAGGCTGGCAGCAGGAAAAGGGCTGAGATGTCATCCAGCACAGGGCTATAAGCACACTCCCAACTCCTGCCAGAGCAGCTTCAGCACAGAGGTTTGCACGTGCTTGGTGATTTGCAGCTCATCCAGATGTGGGTGGCACAGAGGTTTTCTCATGCTTGGTGATTTGCAGCTCACCCAGATGTGGGTGGCATTGAGGTGACCTGCAAGAGGGCCTTGGTTCCCCAGGCTCTCAGACAAACACCAGTTTCCTCTTCCAGCTTCCAGAGGTGAACAGGTGAGAGGTGTCAGCTGTTCTCCACTCCTGTTTAGGAGGAGCTGAGCTGATTTTGCTGAGATATTAGCAATTCTAGGAAAACTTAACCCTGACATTTGATTCCTGGCTAAGCTGATAGCTTGCAAAAAAAAAAAAAAAAAAAAAACAAAAAAACAACCCAACACTAATTAAAAAAAATCATATTTGCTTCTAAACACCAAAACTGCACTAATAGCAGATGTTTGTTTTCTGCTTCTGTTTTTTATTTCCACAGAAATATTTGCAGAAAATCTTGTTAGGATATTTTCTTAGCATTTCAGCCAGTGCTATCACTGCTCCCTTCCCAGGGAGGGCTCTCACGGGAGGCACAGGGCAGCACTAATGAGGGGCTCGCTGTGCTCCACTGCCCACAGCACTCAGGCTCAACCTTCCCTTATATGTCAGTCCTCCCAGTGCCTCAACCTTTCCCACCACTTCCATGAGCTCCAGTCTTGGCCTCAAGGCCACCACACCCATCTTGGACAGTCCTGTGTGGTGCCTGCAGTGAAGGAAACGCTGCAGTTCTGCACCAAAATGTTACACAATGTCTGTGCTTCCCACCCTCCTGACCCTCATCTAATCTGTGTGCTGGGTGGATTCCATCTCCAGCCTCAGGGCCCATCCTCTGTGGGTGTCTTTAGGTCCAAGCAGGGAGCAGATGTGGAAACCCAGGGCACCACAGGGAATATTTCTGTCTGTTCTAGGGTGCCCTGTTCCCCCTCCATGGCTACCTGCCATCTGTGCAAACCCAGGGCACCACAGGGAATATTTCTGTCTGTTCTAGGGTGCCCTGTTCCCCCTCCATGGCTACCTGCCATCTGTGCAAACCCAGGGCACCACAGGGAATATTTCTCTGTCTGTTCTGGGATGCCCTGACCTCCAGAGCAGCACTGACTTTGACCCTCATTCATGGAGAAAGTTTCCCAGACTTCAAGATAGACTGGAATCAACAAAATTGTGAAATAGATTATAGGGAGTAGTATAGGTGAAAAATTTGGGTTTGGGGATTTTTAGTATGTTGTGGATGTATGTGGTGTTTTAGTTGCACTGACTTTGACCCTCATTCATGGAGAAAGTTTCCTAAACTCCAGAATAGATTAGAATCCACAAAAGTGTGAAATAGATTATAGAGAGTAGTGTAGGTGTGTCACTGAGTGAGAAATTGAGGTTTTGGGATTTTTAGTGTGTTGTGGATGGAAGCAAGATGGAGGGCACAGGGTGCTGTCCTGGGTTTTTTCCTTCATGCTGCTTCTTCCTTCTCCATGGGTTTGGGTGGCATTTTGTAACTGGGCAGAAAAGTCCCCACTGGGGACTCTTTGGGATCAGTTATTGAGTTAAAAGGGGAAATAATCCAGGTGTCAGATCTTAATTGGATAGTTTAGTCTTAAAAGACCTTGTACCAAGAGATTGTTGGCCATTTTGTGCCTTCTAATGAAAAGCTGCAGAACTCACAGTAGTGAGACTGTTTTACTGATAAGAAATAATAAACACCTGAGTCCCAACGAATTACTGTCTCAAGTGCCTTCAATCCAGACCCAGAGAAACCAATAATGCTCCTGATTCCTGTTGTCTCCAATTTTGGGAGCCATTTACAACTTCCATCCCTCTGCAATGCAGTGAGGGTGAGCAGAGCCACAGGAGTAGCACTCAGACCTTGGGGCAGTGGGGAAAAGGTGGATGAGGGGATCATCACCTGCTCATCATCACAGGTACCCACTGCACTGGGCCAGGGCTTCCCCTGCTTTCCCCAGGTCAGGTGCAAGCTTGCCCAGCTGCAGTTTCCTCCTGGTTAAAAAAAGATGCTGAGCAGGTCAACAAAAACAAGTGCTGCCTAGTCCAGAAGGAAAATCAATAACAGAGGGAATGGTGGGGCTGAAGAATTCAGTGCTTTCTCTGCTTCAACTGCTCCTAGAGTGATTAACTTTAATGAAGTGATTAATGCAATTAACTGACTACAAAGGGCGAGAAATGTGGATTGAATAAGAGAAGAATCAGTGTGAGAGTGCTTACATAAATGAAATCCACTTATTTTCACCTCAGCTGGGTCTGGTGAAATTCTGCTGGACTTGTGTAGATAATTTGAGGAACTGGTGCCATCTTACAGCTCCTGGCAGCAAGCTCTGAGAACAAGGCAGGGACAAGATTTTGTCTGTCCCCAGGCAGGGAGAAAGGATCCAGATACGAGGGATAATCCAGATCCTTTGTCAGCTCCCAGAGTGGCACAGCCCACCTGGGTGTTTCAGCAGGGTTTGGGGGTGTCTGAGCCTTTCTGTGCACACTCAGACATCCCAATGCCCCTTGTCTGCCCAGGGCTGGGAGCAGGCAGGCAGAGCCCTCACTGCTGGCCCACAGGATGCTGTAAATCTTGGGGAGCTGCTGCTGTGAAGCCCCTGCACAGCACCCAGCCTGCTGTCTATTGAGAAAAGCCAATACCCTTCTGTCTGTCAGCTGGCACTTAACCACCGCTGTTATTCTAGATGAGTGAACACTTGTGTTATATTTTCCAATAGCAAAAACTGGGGTCAGCAGGGTGTCTGCTGTTTTAGCCAAATCCAGATGGGGTTTTCCTATAAACAAGTGCACACAGAATATTTATACAGGCGATGGCACCTGACGCCTTAACACTTAGGCCATCCTATTGAGTAGCCACTCATACTATAAGTCACTTCAGTGCATTAAGTAAATATTTTAATATAGCCATGTCACTGTTTATTATATAATGGCGGGGGCCCAAATCTTGCCTAATGCTTGGTTAAAAAGTCAGTTTACACCATCCTTTACAGTGAATCAAAGAATGCATAAACGGGGCTCTTTTGTTACTCAGAGCTCTGTTTACTTTACTTTTCTGTAAACCTTTCGAAACACTTGCTTATAAGAGCTGATAGAACCCAGATTTTCCCCAGGGGCTGAGGTGTTCATGATGTCGGGAAGGTACAGCACAGAGTAATCAATGGAGTTTCCACTGAGCAGCCCCAGGCTCATCCCTCAATATCTGTCCCTTATTCTGCTGGAAAATCACCCTGGGCTGGCACAGAGGCTGCTCAGCAGCTCCTGCACAGCACAGGGGGCTCTGGCACACCTGGGCCAGGTGCAGGGGCAGCTACACAGAGCAGCATCCTTGGAGCAGATGTTCAGGGTGTCTGCCTTCTTCTCCAGCTGAGGGACTGAGGGAGGTGGTGACCACAGGGATGGATTCATCTCTTTTCTTTATTGCCTTCTTCCACCTTGCCTTTTCAGTGTCCCACTGCCTGTCCCTGTCTACACCATTCTCTGCTTCACTCTGCAGCACAATGCTGAGTTCCTTGGGGTCAGGAGCTATGTGTGGGTGTTACCTAAGTCCAGGGGGCACAGAAATCCCTGACAACATGAGCTAGAGGCTGGGGACTTCAAAGCTCCATCCCAGGTTCTGGCTCAGAAGGATTTGGATGGATCATGTGGTCCTCTCAGCCCTGCTCACTCTTCAGTTCTCTGCATCCAACCCTAGTTCCAATTCTGGCAGGGAGAAACCTGCCCTGAGCAGGACATGCATGACTGTTGGGAGGCACTAAATAATGCAAAAGCATCCCCCAGGACAGTCCCAGCTTGCCCTCAGCACTTCCTCTGCCTGTCCCAGGACCCCGGGCCTCAGGACAGCAGCCAAAACCTCTGCAGCCAGGAGCTGGGGTGAGGTCAGGACACAGGAAAAGCCCCAAGTACCAGCCTGGCTTTGCCCTGCAGATTGTCCCAGGGAAAGAAAGGCTGCACAGGAAGGTGGCAGGGACATTTGGGAAAGTTGTGCCTCCCTGTCCCAGCTGTCCATGCGCTTGGAAGGGGCTGTGAGTGCTCTGAGCTGGTGCAGCACTGGCACAGGGGCGTTTGGGATGACAGATTTCCCTGTAGAGGTTCCCAGCTTGTTAAGGGGGTTCAGCTGCACAGGGAGTGGGATGAGCCCTGTGTACACCCCTGGAGCTGATGGCAGCAAAAAGGACCTCTGTGCCCTCCTGCCCACCCTGATCCAGAGCTGTGGGCAGCAAGGTGGGTGAGCATCACACCTGGAGCACCAGCCTCAGCACCTGCCATGGCCCCAGGGACAGAGCTCACCCTGTCCTGCAGCTGTGCTGGGAAGGGCAGCAGTGCCAGCTCTGACCCCCTGCAGCAGCCCCTGGCCCTGAGCTCACCCTCTGCTTTGGGGAAGCAGAAGCTTCAACACCCTCAGTGACCCTCCTGTCCCCTGCCAGAAAAGCAGTCCCAGCATGTGGGGATGGGTGAGGATGGGTGAATATGGGTGAAAATGGGTGAATATGGGTGAGAATGGGTGTGAATGGATGAGGATGGGCAAGGATGGGTGAGGATGAGTGAGAATGAGTGAGGATGGGTGAGAATGGGAGAGGATGGATGAGGATGGGTGAGGATGGATGAGAATGGGTGAGGATGGGCTGCCCCCCTCCCCTGCCATGTGTGCACCCCAGCAGAGCAGTGGAGTGTGACTCCTGAATCCCCTGGCCCCTGTCAGATATTGTTCTCCATTTCCCCCAGGGCAGCCTTGTTCCATTGGATAATTGCAAAGTATTTATCTGTGTCATATTAAGTCCCATTTGGGATAATTGTGAAATTGGCAGCCCTGACCCTCCTTTGTTTAGACCAGAGTATAATTTGGTTAATGTTATTGGTTTTTTTAACTTTGCCACAAGAAGGAGGAAATTTAGATCCTATTATTTAGCAAGTAGCTCTGAGGAATGTCCTTTGGCAGCAGGGACCTGCAGTGGGGCCACAGCGCTCCTCGAAGCCTTGCAGCATTTGGTGGGCACGTTGAGTGTCAGCCAGGCCACAAATCTCCATCCTTCCCTGATCCATGTTCCTCCTCCCTGCCTGCTCTCCTCTTGTATTTTCTGGGATTCTTATCATTGTAAGGAAAGAATGATGAATTTGACTCTGTGTTTTTAGAAGGTTAATTTATTATTTTATGATCTATATTATGTAAATGAATACTATACTAAAGAATACAGACAGGATACAGAAAGAAGGCTAGAAAAACACTAACGAAAACTTGTGACATTTTTTTAGAGTGTGACACAGTTTGGCCCTTGACTGGCTAATAAGTAAAAATAATTTACATGAAACCAATGAAAGAATCAGTTGTTGGATAAACAATCTCCAAACCACATTCTAAAGCAGCAAAGCACAGGAGAAGCAAATGAGGTAATATTGTTTTCCTTTTCCTCTGAGGCTTCTCGGCTTCCCAGGAGAGAAATCACACTTCACCACATCCCGTGTGTCCTTTCCAGGCTCAGCTCCGGCAGAAAGGATATTCCACCAGGAATCTGGTACTGGGTATCTGGCCTTGCACATATGGGGGACAGTGATTATTTTCTCTTTCTGTCACCAATGCTGCTCAGGAAGGAAGAGATCTGTAACTCCTGTGCAGCTTTACTCTGTCCCCTGCTGTTGTCCACACAGCCAAGGAATGATTTCTTGGCTGTTGTGGCTCATGGTCAGTGAAATAAGAGGGACCAGTCATGAGATTTGTCACAATCATATTTTCTAGAAAAATCCCTTTGCACAAGATTTTTCTCCTGGGAAACTGAGAAGCCTCAGAGAAAAGGAAAACAATTTTATCTCATTTGCTTCTCCTGTGTTGTCCTCCTTTGGAATGTGTTTGGAGATTGTTTACCCACAGGTGATTGTTTCATTGGATTCTGGTGTGAATTATTTTGACTCTCTGGCCAATCAAAGCCAAGCTGTGTCAGGACTCTGGAGACAGTCACAAGTTTTCATTATTATCTTTTTAACCTTCTCTAAGTATCCTTTCTGTATTCTTTAATATAGTTTAGTTTAGTATTCTTTAATATAATATAGTATCATAAAATAATAAATTCGCCTTCTGAGAACATGGAGTCAGCTCCATTATTTCTTCCTGCCAAGAGGGTCCCTGCAAGTAAAAAAAATAGAAATCTGCAACTGGACTGGGGTCCCAGTTCATGCCAAGCCTTGCCTCTTGCAGCAACCCCACCTGTACTTCCCTAAATATGGCCCTTTTTGGTCACAGGCCTGCTGCTTTGAGTCTGGGTGATTTTGCAGATAAATTGAGGCTGCAGGATATATTAAAATTTCCAGCCAGTAGGAGAGCAACGTTCTTGAGCAGCCTTCCCAACAGGAAAGCAGGGGCAAGGAGCCTGGGCTGTTTGTAGATGGAGCTTGATAAGTTAATGGAAGGGATTTCATGACATGACAGAAATGATCCTGGAGTGAAAAATTAAGTCATGGGATAATGGGCCTTGAATGTTTCATTTGTTTGTGTCTCTGGAAGCATGTTTTAAAAATGAGGTTCTTTAGTTCTTGATATTCATTATTGCTCTATGGTTTATCATCCCAAGCTCTGGGGTGCCTGAAGGAACCACATGTTTTCTTTCCTCTGGTGCAGCCTTGGATTTTGGGATGGAGACCTAGGAGTTTCACTTTTAGCAGTCCTATGGCTGCAAGGAGAACAGGTGGATGTTTAATTACAGCCTGACACTATTTGGGTTGTTGGGCCAGGAGAAGCTTTGGGGTGACCCAACTGTGGCCTTTCAATGCCTGAGGAGCTGCAAGGGAGATGGAGGGAGACTGTTTACAAGGGTCTGTAGTGCCAGGCCAAGGAGCAATGACCTTAAACTGACAAAGAGTAGGTTTAGATTGGCTATTAGGAAGAAATTCTTCCCTGTGAGGATGGTGGGGGTAGCTGCAACAATGCATTTTTCAGGAAATGGGCTGCTCTGGAGAACTGTGTAGGGCTCTGAGCTGATCCATGATAGCACAGACACTGGAGAGGGAATCCTCTCCCAACACAGGTCTATTCCAGGTGTGCCCTGCTCCCAGCACAGCTAACCTCTGTGGGCTTAGAGAATGAAGGAAGTGGAGCAAAGTGCTGTGGAGCAGATCTGAACTGCACATTCTCACTTCTCACTCCCTTTGGAGCTACCAGGGCACTTTCTATTAAGTGTTCTCCAAATTAAAGTGCATTTTAAGGTCATCAATGGACACAAGCAGACAGGCTGAGCACTGTTTTCTCTCAGGAGGGTTCCTATCATAAGTTCTTACCTGGTGTGCTGTGGCAGTGGCTGGCACAGGATGCCACCAAACCTCTGCCTGGGTCTCTCCCACTTATCCCTGGGCTTTTCTGCCCTGTCCATCTGCTGCCTGTGTCAAGGACAAGAGGCAGAGGTCTGGCCAAGAGCAGTTACACTCTGAGCAAGGGGGGACAGGTTCTTAGAGCAGCACCTGCTCCTCCCTTCCTGGCCCCTTGCTTTCTGGGGTAGCCAAAGGAAGAAAGGCTGTAGGTCCCCAGCCTGAAATGCAGAGCTGGACATGACCCCTGTCACCAGGTATGATTTTATTCAGGGTTCAGAGGCACTGGGCACGGCTGGACACGACCCCTGTCACCAGACATGTTTTTATTCAGGGTTCAGAGGCTGCAGGGGTGACATGGCACCACTGCCCCACAGTCTGGCTCAGGTTAGTCCCTGCTGCAGCAGAAACACACCCCGTGGGCACAGATCCTCTGCCAGCAGTCTGGGACCTTTCCCAAAGCCCTGCTGGGTCAGTCTGTGGCCTTTCCCACCCACTGAATGCTCCCTGTGCCAACTCCAGCTGGCAAGGCCCCTGTGCTGGGCAGCAGGACCATCTCAGGCTGGAGAGTTGCTCCTGCCTCTGCTCCTGTCCCCCCTCATCCCTTTAGAGATGGTGTTTGTCCTTGTGCCCTTTGGTCCTTCTCCTCCCCTGGCATCTGAGGAAAAGGCATGGCTCCAGTCTGTGCTCATTTTCCAGTTCAGATCTCTGCCATGTTTTCTCTCTTTCAGAAAGATTTTGTTTATTGCATTTCTAAAATGTAACAGAATAAGGGAGACAAAGATCAGGCACAACCACAAATGCTGCAATATCAGGACACAGTTTAATGCTGCAGCCATAACTGAGGACAGCAATGTGACCTGCAGGAGAAGCCAATGTTTTCCTGCAGAAATGTGGGGAGGCAGCTCTGGTAGGGGCACAAGAGAACCAATTTGGAGTGAGCAGAAACAGCTCAACCTGTCTGGAGAGCACAGAGCCAACACCCACACGCAGGAAGGTCCTGAACTCAGAGATGGGCTCCAGCAGGAGCTGAAAAACCCAGAGCTGGGTAATTCCATGTGAGCAGGACAAGCAGAGCTGCTCCTTCAGGTCTGCTCTGCCCAACACAGACCTGAAGGATCTCAGCTGGGGTCTTTCCTCAGGCCCCTCATAAGCAAAACAGCCTTGCAAGAGACAGAACCACCTTTCTGTTGTGGACCAGGCTGATGAGCCCACATAAGCTCTCCATCTTAGTAAGATCTTTCCTGAGTCCAATGCAGTGCTATTCAGGCTCAGCCTGGAATTTTTGGATATTTGTGCCCATGAACTCCAGTATCTCAGAGCAGGATGGGCAAGCCTGTGGTAGGACCTGGCCTCAAGAATCCCCCACACTTCATTGGGATGAGCAACCTCCTCATTTTGTACTGCCAGAGCCATGACTGGGTGAAAGAGCAGTGCCAATGTTAATGGCAGCAGCGGTGCTGACAGGAGCAGGGTCATTTCCAGGGATTTCCACTCCACTGGAAAAGCTGAAAACCACAAGTTTTTGGTTGAGGCTGGAGTTAAACCAAACTCTGAAAACAATCCTGGTTTGTCATTTGTAACCAGCCCAGGTTGCACTGCTCCCAGCAGAAGCAGCAAATTGTTCAGGATTCATAAATCAATTTTTAAAAAATCATAATTTAGGAAAAAAGTGCAATTTCTCTCAGAATCTCCATTCTGCCAAGGCTGCTGGAGCAGGGCTGCCCCAGGTGTGCAGGACCCTGGACCTGCTGTGATCCAAGCCCCACCAACCCCAGCAGTCATGAGTCAGACCTGGGAAATTCACCAGATAGCCTGAAAGCAGTTCTGCAAACAGAGCAAGCAGCAAGAACAAATCTGAGGCTGATAACTGCTTTTTGAGCCTTTTCAGCATACTTAGAACGTTACTGCTTATTTTAAGATTTTTAAGTTTATTTTAAGATTACTTTAGAAATTACAAGTATGGTCCAGATTCATAAAATGTTTTATCTAACTCAGAACTATCTGCATGTGTTGTCCTGTAAAGTTCTAACAGTATTTTTAGCACCACAGAAATAACCCTGGGCACCAGAGCAGGGCTAAGGACTGGTGGCAAATGCCAGGTAGCCCAAGAACTGCAATCCTTAAATGCTCCTAATCATAGAATAATATAATTACAGAATGGTTTGTGTTGGAAGGGACCTTAAAGTTCATCCATTTCCACCCCTGCCATGGCAGGGTCACCTTCCACTGTCCCAGGGTGCTCCAGGTGTTGTGGTATAGTGCAAAACCACTACAACAAGCCCTGTCCAACCTGGCCTGGGACATTTCCAAGGATCCAGGGGCAGCGAGAGCTTCTCTGTGCCAGGGCCTCAAAAGCCTCACAGCACCTCACATATCCGTCCCTGTATTTAATCTATATTTACTCTCCTTCAGCTTAACACTATTTCCCTTGTCCTGTCTGTCCATCCCTCATCCCAAATCCCTCTCTGGTTCTCCTGGAGCCCTTCAGGCACTGAAGGTATCCCCAGAGCCCTCTCCAAAAATTTATCTGTCTTCTCTCTCGATCTTATGCACCACACCTGCAGTGCTGTATGTGGCAGGAATCCCCCACAATATCTTCTGGGTGCTGCTAGAACATAATAAATCACCTTGCAGGGCTCCCACCATGCTCATGGGGCAGCAGGAGGGAGTCCTTGTGCTGGGAAGGGCCAGCAGATGTGCTGTGGACATGGATGCACAAGCAGGGAATCAGTTCTTGAGTCATTTACCTGAAGATCAGTTATTTTACAACTCCACAATTGTGGTTTGCACAGTCTGGTTTTGTCCTGGATTTTCAGCCCATTTGAGCACTAACAGAGAGGTAGGCCTTGGGAGGATCTGGAGTAATAACAGAGTTCCTGATCATTATTCCTCTACTTAAAACTTCTTTCTATGAAAAAAAAAATTAAGTAGAAATCAGTCCTTTTTAAAACAGCTTGATTTTGTCCTGGATTTTGAGCCCATTTGAGCAGTGACAGAGAGGTAGGCCTTGGGAGGATCAAGAGTAAAAACTGAGTTCCTGATCACTATTCCTCTACTTAAAACTTCTTTCTATGAAAAAATAAATTAAGTAGAAATGCCTCCTTTTCAAAACAGCTCACTGGGAGAGGGCTGAGGCCAGAGCTGAGCTTGTCCCCTGAGTACAGCCCCTTGTCCCTCATCACCCAGCCCAGGCTGGGGGCCAGGAGCTGCCCTGGATGAGGACAGGACATCACTGGGCTCTTCCCTGCCATCCAAGGCCTGTGGGCAGCTTGGAGCAGAGAGTCCCACATCTAGCTGGGACTTTGGAGGCTGGGAAGGAGATCCTATCCTAAAAGGCCTGGGGGTGCAAAGAGCTGGCAAAGCCTGCTGAGCGTGGGGGTAACACTGTGACCAAAGGCTGGGCTTGCCTCAAGTGAAGATTTTCTGGTTCTCACAGCTCTGCTGGGTCCTGGCCCTGCCCCACAGAGGGGTTGCACAAGAATCATCTGTCAGTGAAAGATGAAACAGGAAAGCCTTATAGATATGATTGCCTGGCAAAAGATTTTGAGGATATGGAAACTATAAGCAAGATTGAAATGAAAGCAAGCTTTGAGATCCCTCAGTTACTGAACAACGGGAAAACAATGGTGTGGCCAGCTGAAGATAATCCCCTTCTGATGGAACAACACCCTCTGCCTGCAGACAGGCCCAAGGGTCAGAGCAGACCCTACAGCTTGGCAGAAGGGGCCCAAAGAGGAGTTTTTAGGGTTTTTTAGGGTAACACAGTATGGTAATGTAATGATTCTTATAGGCTGTATGTAAATGCTATAGGATTTGCATCTTGTATTAGATTTGTTTGAGAATTAGCGCCAGATCCCAGAGGGTCCAGGCACTCCAATGTCACTTGTGAGACAGAAATGACACAAATTCACTCGAAGGCTGGTTTGCAGAAGGAAGGTTTAATATGAAAATCCTCTCTTTTATAGACAGATTTCACACATTCTACTTGATTGGCTAATTAACAAAAACATCTTTGTCACAAACAGTCCTTGAGGAGAACAGGAAAACAGAGTAGGAAAATGTCACTGTCATATTTTCTGAAAAATCCCTCTTCCAGGTTTCATTTTCCTGGGAAGATGAGAAGCCTCAGAGAAAAAACAATATTATCTCATTTGCTGCTTTGGAATGTGGCTGGAGATCATTTACCAACAGGTGCATGTTTGATTGGTTCCATGTGAATTGTTTTTAATTAATAACCAATCATCATCAGCTGTGTTGGACTCTGAGGAGTCAGTCATGAGCTTTCGTTATCATTCTTGTTCAGCCTTCTGATGTATCCTTATCTTTCTTTAGTATACTTTTAGTATAGCATTCTATAATTGTAATGTAATATAATGTAATATAATGTAATATAATGTAATGTAATATAATACTTCTTTCTGAGAACATGGAGTCAGATTCTCATCTCTCACCTCGTCCTGGGGACCCTCACAAACTCAACAGGAAAACACCACCAGCAAGTTGTTTATATTAAGTATAGTTAGTTTACTATACTAACTATATTAGTACAGTATACTATATTAGTATATTAGTATATATATATAGAGTAATATATATTAGTATTCTCACAACTCCTTAAAAAGTCTCACAAGTCCACTGTGAGAAAACTAAATCAATTTTCTCACTTTCTGACCAGGCTGCTGCATCCACACCCCCCCTGCCCTGCAGCTCCTCTCTGGAGCAGAAGTGTGAGCAGGTCACTTCTCCAGGGCATGGGAGGAATGTGCAGATCTGTGGGAAATGGCCTGAGGGCTCCATGGCCTCACAGGATGGGCCTTTCTGCATCCCTGAGGAGCAGGAAGGGGTTCAGGGAGGCGAATCATCCCACAGGGACACGGTCTGCAAGGCAAACCATGAGATAATAGCAATGGAGCGTGCCCTGGCAGCCCAGGGAGATCTCAGAGGAGAGAAGACCTCTTGTTCTGGGTGTAGGGCCAGTGGTCAGAGCTGCCTTGTGCCTTGCCAAACCTCTCAGGAGGACCAGACAGGATTCCTGCACAGCAGAACTCGATCAGCATTTGCAACAAGCCAGTGCAAACGTTCAAAATGTTCAAAATGCTCACGGGGTGTTTGCCCCCAGGAACCCAGAGCCACTCTCACTGCCTGAAACACACACCAAGGCCATGTTTAGTGAGATGGATTTATCAGCCACATTCCTGCAAGCAGGAGCCCAGGAACACAAACACAGCACAACAAACACGTGAAGAATTTGATAAGGCTGGACTGTATCTCTGGGCATCTCTCCTCTGGTTTTTCTCTTTGTGTATTTAAAGTTTTTATGGTGGGTCACAATTGCTTAAGAGGAGCTGCAGATGCAGTAAAACCAAATGTATTTACTTGCAGCAGAAGTGAAAATAAGCTTTGCAAACAGCAAAACAGGGGCAGATTTGGTGGATCAGGTGTGGGAAAGTGCAAGCTATGCCCATTTCCAGCTCAGTGCATGCAGGAGAGGCACAGGGGAAAGGTGAGAAGGTGGAAGGGGAGGCTGAGATGCTGGGCAGGGAAGAACAGTGCAGACCATCAAAGCTGCATCACTATAACCCAAGCAGGACCCAGCTTCATCCAAGTGTCATTTCTGAAGATGAGCAATGGGAGCTCTCTTGAGCTAGGTCTTAAAAAAAAAAAGTTAGTTTTCTGGAAGATGAGCTATTGAAGCCAAAATTGTTTCTCAGGGAGATAAAGTTTTTTCCCCACTTCTAAAAATAATTTTTCATTTCAATGGTTCAGTTCATTTTTCCTTAAGAAAAAGTTGAAAACGTTAAAAAATAAAAATATTTTTGAATTATCCAATTATCTGTCCTAGCAGGACAGGCTCCAAAGAGTCTGTGGTGTCTGTGGGCACTGCACTGGCTGCCTGGGGAACAGGGAACAGGGCAAGGACAGACCTAGCTGACCACAGACCAGCAGTCCCAGTCCCCTTACAGAGCTGCTCTCCAGCCTCTCCCTCCCCAGTCTGTCCTTCCATCCAGCACTGCCCCACCCCAGTGCAGCCTGGCATTTGTCTTTGCTAAAATTCAGCAGTTTGGCAGAATCAACCAAATCCCACCTGGGCCTTGGTGAGCAAGGGGGAAGCAAGTCAAAGAAATCACAAAATTCACAGAATCACTGAATTCAGAGAATTCATAGAATCACAGAATTCACAGATTCACAGAATTCACAGAATCACAGATTCACAGAATTCACAGAATAATTCACACAGAATTCACAGAATTATAACATAATTATCATAGAATTCACAGAATAATTCACACAGAATTCATGGAATCACAGAATTCACAGAATCACAGAATTCACAGAATCACTGGGTTGGGAGAAACCTTCAAGTTCATCGAGTCCAACCCAGCCCCAACACCTCAACCAAACCCTGGCACCCAGTGCCACATCCAGGCTTTGTTAAACACACCCAGGGATGGGGACTCCACCACCTCCCTGGGCAGCCATTCCAGAACATTACCCCCCTTTCTGTAAATGAATTTTTCCACTATCCAACCTGTATTTCCCTTGGTGCAGCTTGAGGCTGTGTCTCCCAAATCTGAACCTCATCCATGCTCCTTCCAAACCAGGCATGTCCTCCAGAGGATCCTCAGTGTCTGAAAGGAAGAACCCATGATATACCATTGTGGGAATCCATAAAATCAGAGGGGTTTGGGAAAGCTGCAAAAGGCAGGTCTCAGAGGCAGCAGAACTGTGATTAGAGCTAAGCAGCAGCCATGAGATTGGTCAGCAGAAAAATTATTTAAACTGTAGAAAAGCAAGGGCAAATAGAACAATGGTCTGTGTATTAACACTTGTCTAGAAAAATTCTCTAAGCTACAGAAAAGTTTATCTAGTGAGATATTAGGAAGGTTGAAGTTTAATGGTGGAGCCTGAAAGGAAGAACCCATGATGTACCATGATAATCAGGCTTGGTGAATTTCAAATTTACAGGCAGGGAGAGATGGAAATGACCTGTGCTGTGCACAGCCCCGCAGCTGATGTGTCGGCAGCAGTGGTTGATGGGAGATGTGCTCTGAGGCTCAAAACTGTGTCTAAGCTTTGTAAATACAATCAGTTCAGCCTAAACGAGAAACAATGAGGAATGTTTTGAGGCCAAATTTCACTCCAGAAAAAAAAAAAACAAAAAACCAAAACAAAACAGCACTGAGCCAGTGGTGCTTGAGTGTGCTGTGAAGTTGTGTCTGAGGGTCACAGTGTGACCTCCTGGCTCAGACACAGGGACCCTCACTGCAAATTAAAATGTTGCATATGCTCTGAGAGTAAAAAGAGAGCATATGCTGTCACTGCCCAGACACTGCACACAGAGCCTGCAGAAGCCTTCCTGAAAGATTTTAGCCTCAGCTGGTGGTCCTGCAGCTCCGACACTGCATGTCTGGCTCGCGCTCTCTATTTTTGAAAAACATTAATAATCATAATCCATATAAAACTGTCATATTGGTTCAACATGTACGTCACCAAAGCCCTGGCTAATTTATCAAAGATTTAGTGTTGGGTTGAACAAAGTCTCATTTTTGTAAGCAGATGCAGTTTGCTGGATTGTCCTGTCATCACCCTCTGTTCTCACTGCAAAGATGCATCATATCAGCAACTTCAAGAAGTTTAAAAAAAAAAAAAAGTTCATTTTAAAACAGCAATGTAAACACTTATTGAATGTTCCACGCCAATGATGAATTAAATAAAGAGTTCAGGGGCTCAAAGTGGGTGTGCAGCCCTGCAGCCAGCAGTGGGTGGGTCACCACAGTGGGATGGGGTGGCACAGCAGTCACACCCTGGAAAGGAGATCTCAAGGGAGCTGAAATGCTAAAGCAGATGTGGCAGATGGGATTTCTGTTCAAGGATGCAGCCTGGCCTGTCTGGGTGCCTGCAGGGACGCTGGCATGGGCAGTGACAGCATCCTTGGCAGGAATCCTTGGGGTCAGGAGATGAGGAGGGCACAGTGAGGAGGAGGATGAGGAGCACACAGCAGAATGGAAGGGCTGGGGGCAAGGGCTGGCTCTGCTTTGTGTTTCTGAGCCCTGGCTGCACACCCAGCCTGTCCCAGTGCTGCACTGGGCACAGCTTTGTGGTTCCTACAAAGGGAAAATGTGACAAGGCTACCCCAGGACATCATTCCTGGGCAGTGCAGCCACCCCGTGAGCACCCCGTGTGAGAGGTGGCAGCAGGGAAGCTCAGTGTGAGGCAGGACAGACGGACACAGGGCTGAGCTGCAGCTGCTGGCACAGGAAAAGCTGCAGCAGGTGGGGCTGACAGCAAGGTGGGTGAGAAAGCAGATGGCAAATTCCCTGCTGATGCAGGGTGGGGAGAGGGGTGTGAGGGTCCTGGCTCACAGTGTGGAGGAGATGGTATCATGTGCAATGCACGGCTCCCACTTCCTTATACAGTAAATTGGTAACTTTTTTGTATTAAATCAGATTTTATCACTGAATCAATCTTACACTTTTCTATTCTCGTTCTCTACAAATGACCTTTTTTAGCTCTCCTCAGCTCTTTCCTGATGGGACTCATTAGGAGCTGGTGCTGATTCTTAGAGGCATTCACTTTCACTCAGCATCTGGAGATTTTTCAGACAATGCTCTGTTGAAATGGTCCCTGCAGCTTTCCTGTGATGTGCTCAGTGTCACAGCCGCTCCTGGGCCATCCGCCTGCATCCCACAAACAAGTTTGGTGTAAGCTGAATCCCTTCCTTTCCATCCATGTTTCTGCTGAGATGGGGCTGAGATCTGCAGAAGCACAAACTGAATTTGCAGAACTTTTAAGAGTTTTTGTGATACATTTTGACCACAAACCCCACATAAACCATGGAACAGAACAATGTGCTAAAAACCAATTCCTCTATCCTTCAAAAACGCTCAACATTTTGTACCTAATGTGGTTGAATTCCTGATGAAGCCTTTAGCTCTGGCGGGTGCTAATCATTAATTTTGATGTCAAAGATTTTGCACATACTTTGCAGGGTGTTTGTGCACTTCCTGGTGTAAAAGCTGACTGATGTTTGTTCTTTCATTTGCTGGCTGTATCACATAATTAGCAGCCTCCTCTGGGTTGTGTAGAATTATTCCTGTCATTTATTCCAGTTTTCTCAGCAAACCAGAGTCATATAAAGGAAGATTACTTTAATTCGTGGATCTCTAACAGTTCAAGAGCACTTCAGGACTGTGTGTTTTGAAGACAAACTTTCTGCAAATATTCTGTGCCCATGGGTGGAAATTCCTCCAAAAAAGTAGCCAGGTATTCAGCAGACAAGGAGAATCAAGTAGACAATAGGGAATCCTATGGTTTTCATATGCAAACTGTCAGTTATTAGTTGTTTGTGGCCTGACCATTTCACAAATGCCATCCATCATCCATTCTGTTTCCCAGACTGCTTTGGCAATTTGTCCTTACCCGTTCCTCTTCTTTTCCAGAGCCCATTTGGCGCCTGCTCCTCTCCCTGACTCCCCAAAGTGGAGCAGCCAGAACCTGGCACGGCCCCTGCAGGCTCGGTGATGAATGGTGTGACCAAGCAGGAGCGCTCGGAGCACAGAACTGGCAATGAGGAGGAAAAGGCAGCCAAGGAAAATCCTGCCAGTGACCTGAGGGATGGCACCAAGCTGCAGCCCCCGCCCTTCGCCGAGCGCAAGAACGGTGAGTTGAGTTCCTCATGTGGAGGGGGCAAGAATGAGCATGGAGATGAGATCTGGGCTGGGTGGGCACCTCTTGTTAAAAAGAAACGAGGCTGTCGAGCTTTAAAAAGGGTGAGCCTGTTTATTAAGAACTGAGAACAAGATGGGATCTGTGCTGGGTTGGCATCTCCTGTTAAAACGAAACGAGGGCGTCAGCTGTGGGGTACCAGTCATTGGTTTTCTGGGTCTGGATTGAAGGCATTTGAAATGGTAGCTCATGTTTGAACTCAGGTGTTTATTATTTCCTATCAGTAAAAGATCCTCACAACCATGAGTTTGGTAGCTTTTCATTAGAAGGCACAAAATGGCCAACAATCTCTTGGTACAAGGTCTTTTAAGACTAAACTATCCAATTAAGAGCTGACACCTGGATTATTTCCCTTTTAACCCAATAACTAATCCCAAAGAGCCCCCAGTGCAGACTTTTCTGCCCAATTACAAAATGCCACCCAAACCCGTGGAGAAACTCAAGACAACACCCTGTGCCCTCCATCTTAAGATTTCGCTTAACTCATTACTTCATAACTTATTACATTAATTATACATAAAAATTCATTATATAAATTAATTCATATCAACTCCTTATATTGATTATACTTACAATTCATAACCCCACCTATGAAACTTAACTGTAACTTATTTATAACAAGTTATAGCTTATTTGTAACACCTATAACTTATTTATAACAACTCTGACCTGTGCTGGGGGTTTGGTTCACTACTGGTTTTATGTGTGGTGCTTTTGAGGGTGTTTGCCATGGGTATTTTGCCATCCGCACAAATTTAAGGTTTAATGGAAGTGGGGCCTGACCTCAGTATTTCTGGGACAGACTTAAATGCTGTTGTCACCTCTGAGGCGTGTTCTTTGTGATCCAAGTGTTTGGTGTGATTTTGGCTGAAATGTGGGATTTCAGCCTCTTAGAAGAGATTGGTGTTCTGATCACACCAATGGAGTTTCTGGGTGGTGTGAAGTTGATCCGTGGAGAAGAAATTGGAAGGATATTTGGTTTGCCAAGGTCCCAGTAGACTGCTCTGCTCTCACCGAGTACTGAGCGCTCCAGAAAACCTGCTCTTCACCAAAATTGCTTCAGATTCGTATAACAGGGAGCAAAATTTGGCCCAGGCCTCTGCAAGGATCATTTGTGGGGTCACAGGTCCCTATGGCAGATCCTGCTCTGAGTTTCAGTGGAGATCTGTTGGTAGAAAGCTGATGGACAGAAAAACCCCAAAATGAGCCTGTGTAAAGCATGCTCAGCCTGAGGAGTTGTTTGCCATTTCTTTCAGGCAACTGGATAATATATGAAATGAAGAAAATTCCTTTTGTGCACTCTAAAGCTTTCAACATTAAGTCCTCAAAACATCGTGCAGTGTGAAAGTGCAGCCCAAAGGCACTATTTTTGCTTTGTGTCTTTGATTGTTTGCATTATTGTACGGGACCCAATTTTTCTCAATCACTATAAATCAGAAATAATCCAAATGATGTCATCATGGCAATGTACTGGTGTCAGGCTGGAGTAAAACACAGAGAGTCAGACTCAGTCACACCAGAGGACTCCTCTTCCCTTCCAGCCCCAGATATCAAAGTGTACCTAAGATAATGCAGTAACAACTTCTAAATAGCGAAACTCTTCATCGACATTAAAGAAAATCGTATTTTCTCTGTAGCTTTCACATCTTTAGTTTTTTTTATCCATTTTCCACACATCTTTTGTTATGGGAAGGCAAAGAAACATCTCCAGGTGCCCAGGGGATCCCAGCACGACCTGCAGATGCGCAGGTAAGCCCTGCAGCAGTGCCAGCACCTGCTTGGCAGCTGGCTCTGTGCCACAGGCTTGGTGGCCACCAGGACATGGTGCAGCCCCTCCACACTGGGCTGTTTGCCCTGTCTAAGTGAGAAGAGCCCCCCACAGTCTGGGCACCCCTCCAGGGCTTTGCTCTGCTCCTTGAGCACGTTCAGCCAGCCCAGGGCTGGGCTCTTGCTGCCGTCCCCATGTGGGAACAGCCGGCTCCCTTCATGTCACATCATCCCAGGGGCTGGCACGCCGGCCCAGTGTCACACACGTCATGTGGCACCCGGGCCTGCCTTTGATGTCACATTCCGTGGTGTGACAGCTCCAGCAGGGGCAGTGGAGCAGCCTGATGGGCTGGGGGTGAGCAGGGAAGGGGACATCCCACAGGCTGCCCTCCACAGAGCTTAAAGCAGGTCTGTCCCTGCCGAGGACAGAGCCTTCCTGTCCCCCTCAGTGCCACTGTGGAGGTGTCACAAGGACCTTTGCCCATCCTTTGGTGGAAGGTTGTCACTGTTAGGTCAGACATGACATACACACATGTTTAGGGTGGAAGAAGAAAAAAGTTTATTTATTCTGCATGTTCTCTAGCCTATATACTCTTAACAAAGTGTGATCTTAAATCATTAATTACATCACAATAACTTATTACATCACAATTACATATAATAACTTATTATATTCATTGGTGCAAAGCAATTAGCATCAATATATTTGGCAAAAGTTTTACAGAAATTTTAAAAGGCACATATACACATCTACTTGTGTATGTAGTTTAGCTTACAAAAGGCATATAATATATATGATATAAAGGCACATATACACATCTACTTATGCATGTAGTTTAGCTTACAAAAATTTTCATGTATCTTTTCTAATCTATTCCCATGCTGACAGCCTTGTCTTCTTCCATGCTATGGATACACTCAAAAAATCATCAATTGTTATTTCTTCTATAACTCAGCTCTGCTTGCAGGCCAGCTGTGAAGCCCCTCCATAGGGGGTCACTAGCTAGGAGTGATTTGGGGTAAAAACCAAGGTATCAGGGTCTCCTCACAGCCTACCCTGCTGAAGGACACCCTCACCTTCATCCCACACACAGAGGGGACAGCAGGGACCCCCCTCCCACCATGATGCCACTGGAAGACACAATGCCTGGGAATGACTTGGGTGAAAGGGAAGAAGGTTCCATCTGTTGTCTTTAGGAATCTTCCAGGGCATGGCAAGGAGAAGTGCAAGGTGTGTCACCCCTCATCCTCCTCCTGTCCTGTGGCATCCCACCTCTGAAGGGTTCAGGTGTGCACAGCTCAGCCAGGCAGGACCTTCCCTTTGCTCCCTGCTCTTTCCACCCCTGGGCTGGGCTCTGGGCTGGTTCAGTGGCCACCAGACAGACAGACAGACAGCCATCTGTCAGGGGCACAGCTCCTCAGTGAGCACCATCTCCTGCCCAAGCCTGAACTTTCAAACCGCCGTCTTTATTTGACTTAACTTTGATTTAATAAAAACAGTCTAGCTAGAATATTTTTAAATAGGAAAATAGTCTTTTTAACTCTAGTATTATTCAAAAATGGCAGAGGGGATTTCATTTAAATTTGTACAAATAAATCACCTTTGAGCAAGCAGAAAGCCCATTTGGCAGGGCCTACAAAATCCCAGGACTGCGTGCATGAAAATGGGGATTGTTACCTCTACAACAAGCAGGAATTCTGACCTTTGCCTGCCCAGTGTACCCCCAGACCCAGGTCAGAGTAATTTCTTCAGCTGGTAGCAGCTTTCATGCCATCCCATCTCATCCCCTCCCATGCCATTGTGCTGCTCACCTGCTCTTTACCTGGGGAAGCTGTGTCCTGGGAACAGCAGCAGAACATTTCTCTTGTCTTGCATCAAAACTGTCTTGACTTGTCTTTACCATCATTCCCTGATGATGATTTCCCTGCACAGTGAGGATGCAGGCTCTGTGTGTGGCTTTGGCCAATCCCTCCCTGTGCCAATCTGGCCAGATGGATTTCAGAAACAATTTTGTGTATCATCAATTTTGTGATAACGTTTGCAGTCACAAGGAAAGGGGCCACAGGACATGCAGGGGCTTTGTAAAGCAGCTCCTCCAGAAGTGTCTCAGTGTTGTGCTGAAAGGGAAGAGTGAGGTGTCCTTTGGTACAGCCCAGAGACAGCAAATTCCCTCATTCCCTGTCCTGGGACTCTGAGACGGAGATGGATTTCACTCATGGAACTGTGAAACATCCTGTCTTACCTGATGGGGTTTCTCTCCATCATAAACTGGTCAGTATGAGCTCAGCCCACTCTGGAGGGCTCCATTTCTCTGTAGAGATTATCAGTGTTTAAATGCCCAGTGCTGACCCAGCAACCTCTAAAGAAGAAATGGATTTCACTTATTTGCCTCCTCCCATGTGGCTCCAAGTGTGGGTGCCAGTTCAAGTGAAGGCTCTGGGTCATGAGCTGCCTACTGCAGGTTGGAGCCATGAAGGGCTCCCCTGTGCCTACACCACTCCAGTAGTGGGTTTGCAAACTCCTCATAATGTTTCCACACAGGTTTGCCATTGCTGATTTTGGAGAATAATGCTGTTAAACCCTTCAGTTTATTTGTGTAGTGAAGCAGACCTTCTGACCACCAGCCCCTTTAGCCCACTGCAACAAAGGGGAGGATTTTCCAGTGCCCATCTGGTTTGTGTTTAATGTAATGTGCAGAAAGGTTGCACATTTTCAGGGCCTGTGTTCATAAGTAGTAGATTGTACAACAGTTTATTACACAAATGGAGCTTTATATTGCTGGGCTTTGTTGAGCTGCCAGTTGGGATAAAAAAAGAAGTAACGTGTTTCGTGGATCCTATCAAGGAAAATTAGAAAGCATTAAATTCTGCTCAGACTATCCATCATTGGTGAGCTGGTAATCAAATCCAGAGGGGCTGGTGGGAGGTCAAGACTTTCTTGTTCTTGGTGTTTCTGAATCAATAACTGCTATGAAAGACATGTACGTAAAACCAAAAGAAGAGAGGGAGAGATGTGTGACCTAGAAGTCAACACAAGATCACAGTGCAGAGGCCAAAAGAGAGCAGATCCCTCCAGGTTTTGAGGAGAAAACCCCACGGTCTCAACTCAGTTCTCGTGGCAAGCATGTGTTTTAGGTTAATTCTATATTTGAGTGGTTATTAAATTACTATCTAGTCCCAGGCAAAATCTAGCCCTTGTTCCACATAGCCAGGTAAGAGGTGTATCTACAGGAAGATTTTTCAAATGGGCTTTGGATCCAAATCAAATAAATATTGCAAACCCTGTATTGAACCCAGGTGATTTCTAATCCACAGTGAAACATCAGCCTGCAGCCTCGGAGTGCACAGCCCAGCTTTAATGCCACTTAAACCAGAATGTAAGAACTGAAGGAATTCCAGGAATCCAATGATATAAACTGTATTTTTAGAGCCGTGAGTGACTTGTGAGAGTGAAACAGTGCAGTGACTAAAGATAGCCCAAGCAAGGTTTTCCATGATTTATCACAGGAACGCTCACAGTAAGTTAAAGTCACTGAATGTTGTGATAGCAGCACCTACAAGCTGGCATGTTTTCAAGACAAGTCATTCATAACATATTTGTCACAGAGGAAAATTTCCATAACAGAGCTCTGAGTTGTGTCTCACTTGCACAAGCACCACACACATCACTTTCCTATTAAGACACCGAGAGGTCTGTTTGTTTCCAAGGATCTATTTTTCTCTTTTAGCCAGCTGGAGGGAAGAACCCCACTTGCCTGCATGCCTCCAAGCTCTCCCAAGCTTTCAGTCTGGCTGAGCAATCAAAGCAGTGGTGGCAGAGGACAAAGGCTCTCCCTTGGGCTCAGTTGTGGCCCCACTCCATTCCCTGTTGGAGTTTAGTTATCATTTCCCAGGAATTCATTGTCAGACCCATCATTGTTCCTCGGGGGTCTGTGCTCCTTTGTGCACCAAGGGGTTGGGTAGGACCTTCCTTTGCTGAGCAGAATGTCTGCAGGGGTTATTTTAAGGATGAAATCATGGCAAACATTTCCTGACACCTCATGATCGGCATGGCTCTTGGCTCCTGGCCCTTGCTAGCTGCAGTTTGCAGGATAAAGGAACTGCCTTGTCAAGGGGGGGGGTACACTGCAGAATTGTTTTCTCCCAGTTTCTGACACACCAGGATGTGTTCAGACAGAAATGGCAGAGAACCTGCAGAGATGTCCTCTCATGGACAGATTGGTCTTTGCCTCCTGAGTAGCCTGACAGTCACTTGAAATCTCATTTTCATGGAATCACAGAATGCTTTGGGTTGGAAGAGACCTTAAAGCTCATCCAGTTCCACCCCCTGCCATGGCAGGGACACCTCCCACTGTCCCAGGCTGCTCCCAGCCCTTTCCAATCCCACGTTGAGCACTTCCAGGGATCCAGGGGTAGCCACAGCTGCTCTGGGCACCCTGTGCCAGGGCCTGCCCACCCTCACAGCCAGGAATCTTCTCCTGTGTCAAGCCAAGTTCAGCTTCCAGCACAGAAGGCCGCTGGCTGTGTGGGCTCCCCAGGCAAGGGTCACATTCCCTGCTGGATGGGGACATCACCTGCAGGGTGACAAGGGTGCCTGGGACACTGGGTCAGGTCCTCTCTCCCCATCCCTTGAGTGGTTCTGCTCACCCTCAGGTCTCTCCTCAAACACAAGGCTGTGCCCAGCTCTGTAATCACCTCCTGTGGAGTGACACGTGTGAGTCACTCCCATTTCTTTTTCAGGTGTGTTTTGAGATGCTTCTAAAACTAATTTCCATCTCACTATGAATCTAAGCTGCTATTTAGAGTCTTCTTTCAGAAATCAAATAGAGACAGGGATAATTGTTTGTCATGATCCTTCTTGTTCCATCTCCCTGGGCTTTCAGGCAGGTCCTACAACCCTTCCACGAGTGACCCCATCCTGATTCCTGCAGGGGTCTGCAGCACAGGGATCCCATTGTCTGCTGTGGGTTTGTTCAAAGGCTGGGGCTGATCCCCACAGCTCAGAGCATTGCTGAGCACCCAGCAGGACTGAACCCCCAGGCTGGGAGTGCTCTCCTCACTGCCCATGCAGCCCTAGCACTCCTTAGCCAGGCTCTGCTGCTGTCCTGCCCTTGTAACCATGCCTGTGGTTAAATGGAGTGTGTCAGTGATTATGGGATTTCCTCTCCCTGCTGCACTGGGGAAAGAGCGCTCGTAGCTCTGTGCACAGTCTGAGGTTTTATTTCATCTTGTTTATATTTGTGGTTATTTCTGTGTTGCTTCAGTGATTTGCACATTCTTGAGGCCCTTGCTCAGAGCACCTGCAGTCAGGTTGTGCTCAGCATCTCCCCCTCTTTTACAGCTGATTTTCAGAGGTGGCTGGTGAAGGGTGAAGTTCAATCCAGGACACAGTCCTTAATTCATGATTGAGCCTGATGAAGGGCATGTGAGTGATATCTGGACACGTGAAACTTGGGGCTGAAACTGTGATCTGTGCCATGAGACCTGATAGCCCTGAAATGATAAAAAGAAAACATCCTCTTGCAAGAATAACACCAAGTTATCTCCATGAGCATTTAACATTTAACCTGCAGGGCTTGGGAACACGTTAGGCTTGTTGGCACCAGATAATCAGGAGGATTCTGGAATGAAATTGTTTCTGGGGCATATATATATATATATATATATATATATATATATATGTACCCCCAGAAATTATGTGCCCTCAGAAATTATATATATATATATATATAAAATATGCCCCCATATAATGGAATCCCATATATAATGGGAATTTTTATGGGACCCATTAGAATCCCATAGAATCCCATATAAAATGAGATTATCCACCACATCACAGTGAGGAAGGCTGCATGTATCCAAGCAGAAATTCCAACAGGGAAAGACACCTATTGCAGGAGCCCCCTAGGTAAGATAGGCTCATGGAAAAATGGAGTAAGAAATGAAGCTTAAATAGCTCTTCAGGGTAATTTGTCTCTTAGGCCAGTTTTTCAGGGGACTTTTTGCAATCTCCAGCACATTCAGGTTAATCCTTCAAAATAGTCTTTCTTATATAAAAGAAAATTACACCTTTATGCAGAACCATCTAGGAAATGGTTCATGCTCAGCTGCCTCAGTGCTCTCAGGTGCTGAGCAGCAAGGCCACAGGGGTCACAGAAACACAAAGTTCAGAGACACAAAGCACTGGAGGTTTAATTTCAATGCCAAGGCAGCCTTGCTCCACACCAGCAGGTTACACCCAGTGCCTGACACTGAGAGCCCTGAAAGCTCTGCTCTGGTAGGGTTAGGAGGAGGGGAAGAGGTGATGATTTCACACAGCATTTAGCTGGGCATCTCCAAGCTGTAAAGATTGGGAACACTGAAAGGATGATCATAAATGGAGCCTTGTGTTGTTGAACAGAACAATCTCTGAGCAGACTGGAACACAAGATGTTTCCAGTTAGTGCAGCATCTGGGTTAGATCTGCCCATTCACAAAGAGGAAACATGTTTTCACTCTGAATGACTCTTTAAACGAGGAGGCAAGGAGGGAAGCGAGGATGTGAGATGTGTGTGCGTGTCTGTGTGTGCAAATACCTGTGAGTGGGCACAGCCCCTGCCCTGCAGCCCTGGCAGAGCAACCACATGGCACCATGGGAATCCTCAGGACATTCTCCAACTCTTCTTTTATCTAACTTTGTGGAAATTGCCATCAGTGCCTGGGGAGCCCCTCTGCTGTGGGAAGGGAGAGTGGACTGGGATCAGGGGCTCCCAGTGTGGGGAGGGTCAGGTTCTGGGACAGGTTATACAGTATTTTGCTGCACTGAGCAACACATCTCACCTGGAAAAAGATACCTCCATTCACCTTTAGGAACATGAAAATCTTATTGTCACTACCTAATTACTCATTTTTCACCTCCCACTCATGAAAAATTGAAGTGTTTCTTCTTGCATCTAAACTTAAATAACACTTTCTATGCAAAAGCTGGTTTGTTAGTTTTTTCTTTTTTTTTTTTTTTCCTGAAAAGCCAGGCAACAAACTATGCCTCTCAAAAGGATGACAAAGCTCATCTGCAAAATGACATCCCTCCCTCCTACACTCCATCCCTCTCCCTTTCTAGATGCCACAAAGGCATCTGGGAGGGCACTGGCACAGGATTCCAGGCTCCTGGAGGAGCCATTTCCACCCTCCATGGTGAGCCAGGAGCTGGGAGCTGGGGCTGGCTCTGCCTTGCTGCACAGGGGATGGGGTAGTGGTTTATGTGCCCTTCCAGCACAGTGCTGGGCTCACCGACAAACACAGAGATGGGTGGTGTTCCTGACTGCTCTGGGTCTGGGAGGACACAGTGCAGGACCCCATGATCCATCCCACAGCTTGGTCCACACTGGTGTGCTGACACTGCAGCCAGAGCCACTGACCTCGTGGGGAGAGCCAGAGAGGTGAGCCTGCACCCAGGGCTAACCAGCAGCCAGCAGAGCTCTGGCATGGCTAACCAGGGCTAACCAGGGCTAACCAGCAGCCAGGTAGAGCTCTGTCAGGGCTAACCGGGGCTAGCCAGGGCTAACCAGCAGCCAGGCAGAGCTCTGTCAGGGCTAACCAGCAGATAACCAGGGCTAACCAGCAGCCAGGAGGCCTGCTGGTTATGTGGAGCTGGTTCCTCCCTTCCTGTGATATTCCTGTCCCTGCAGCTCCATCTGCCCTCCCCTGTGTGCCCAGCTGCTCTCTCGGTGGCAAAACCTCCCCAAGGAAAGAGGCTGCAGCCCTTGTGCTCTGTTGCCATGTTTGCTGTAGCTCCTACTTTCCCAGGGCTGGTTCTGGGCAATAATTGGGGTGGCACTTCCAGGAATCCATTTCCTGCTGCAGAACCTGCTGCTAACATCTGGCACAGCGTGTCTGCACAGATGTTTGCTGCTGGGGCTGGCTGGGGTGCTGTGTGCAGAAGAGCTCCATGGATGAGAGAAGCTGCATCACACTGGGGCTGTGCAAATCAGCTCATATATTTTAAAGTGAGAAGAGAAGAAATTCACAGCTGTGCCTTTATTATATGTACATTTAGGGCCAAACTGGGCCTGTTTCTGGTGTGAAACTCTGCAGGGAGAGGGGCTGTTCCTTCAGAGGCTGCTGAGCAGCAGCAAAATCTCTCCAGAGCTACTGCTGCAACTGTGGGTCTGCACACACCTATTTCCCCTGAATTTCATCTCTTAGAAGGTTCAGAAAGCTTTTGCTGCCTCATCCCCATTCCCCCACCCCATTAAGATACACAAAGCCTCTGCTGCCTCATCCTCATTCCCCCATTAATTCCTACTGCCCAGGACAGGCAATGCTGGAGGCTGAGTGTGGGGACACAGGAGATCCATGTGAATTCCCTGGGCTTTTCCAGCCCCCTGGGTCTGAGCCTGTCCTTTCCTTTCCATCCTGCTGAGATTTGTGCCCCACAAACCCTTCTGCCCCAGCTGGGAGCTCCAGGTAGGGCTCAGCTCAGTGTGCCCCTCATCCACCACGCCAGTGCAGAGCTCCTGGGCACTCCAGGTGGGCACACACTTGGCAGGATGCTCATGAGGATAACAAAACTTACTGACACCAAAACTGCTCCCCTGATTGAGTGTCCTGAGCTCCAGCAGCCAGGGCAGGACACAGGGGCTGGCTGAGCCTTGCACAGGGTGGTGGTTCCTGTCTGGTGTGAAAAACAGCCAAACACTTCATCTTGTGCCCAAACCACCATCATGGGCATGGCTGCAGCTCCACAGGGAGCAGGCAGCCCCAGCACCCCTGAGCACAAAGCCCATGTGGGTCTGTGGCCCCATGGCTCTCCCATCTTCTCTGCATCCACTGTCTGCATCTCCCTGATGCAGCAGGGCTGGCTGGGGAGCTCCCAAGCACTTGTTAAACCTTCTGGGAGTCAGCAGCACTCACAGAGCTGCAGGGCTGGTGGTTTCAGGGGTACAGCACACACTGCTGTGAGCAGTGAACATTAAACACTAATCATCTCACAGCTTCGCTTTGTTCCTTTTATGGGTGCTTCTCCCAAAGCCACAGAGTGCTGCTCTGGCCGTGCAGGACAATAGATGTTGTCCTTGGTGGCACACAGCTTGGGCAAGCATGGCTGAAGTGGCCAGGGTGTGACAGAAATGGGACACAAACTCTGAGCAACACTGCTGGGACCAAAGCACAGCTCCCAGTGCCCAGGGGAGGGAAAGAGGAGAAGGAAAAGAGGACTGGGATGTCACAGACATATTTTATGAAAAATCTTTTTGCTAAGATCTTTTCTCTTGAGAAGCTGAGAGGCTTCAGAAATGAAATGTAAACAATTATTATCTGCTGCTGTGGAATGCAACAGGTGCATCTGTGATTGGTTTCATGTGGTTGTTTTTAATTGATAGCTAATTCACAGTCCAGCTGTCTCGGACTCTAGTCAGTTACAAAATTTTATTATCATTCTATTCTTTTCAAGCCTTCTGATGAAATCTTTTCTTCAATTCTTTAGTACAGTTTTAGTACATCATTTTCTTTTAATATAATATATGTCACAAAATAATAAATCAGCCTTCTGAAACACGGAGTCAAGATTTTCATCTCTTCTCATGTCAGAGTTGCCTGAAAATTCCACTTTTAGTGACCCCAAGTGAGGAACATTGCAAATAAAGACACTGTTAATTAGGAGATGGCACCAGCAGGTCAGTGCACAGGGAACCTCTGTGCTTGTGAGAGCACAAGGAGCTCGTGGACAAGAGTTGGGACATAAAGACACTGTTAATGATGGGGTGGCACCAGGAGGGTTGTGCACAGTGAACCTCTGTGCTCATGAGAGGATGAGGAGCTGCCGGAGGAGCACAGAGCAGGGTTCTGCTCCCAGCCAGAGGAGCTCTGCCCCAGCAGCAGCAGCTGGGCTGCCAGCACTCCTGTGGCCTCCAGCTACGAGCAGCCATGGTTTGCTGCACAGTGACAGGCATGGAGACCAAGGTGGGGTGGATTTGTCACAGTGGTGGTGTCCAAATGGCTCACAGGAGAGGCTGACGTGGAGCCAGCAGGGGAAGCACTGCACGTTCTGCACTCAGGAGTGCATTTGCAAACCAGCAGAGCCCTGCTGAGGAGGAGGATGGCTGCTAGCAATGATGTGAGGGGCAGAAGAGGGATTGTAATATCAACACAAACAGGTCAGGTCCATTCCTGTGGTCTGTAAACATCATTGTCACACCGGAGATCTCGCCAGGGATTCCTGAAGATTCTGCAGTCTCCTCCTTGGGGTCCTTGGGTTGCAGAATTCTGACCATCTGTTTGCAATTGAGGCCATTTGGAGGCAGAAGAGAGAACTGCCAAGAGACTCTTTTTGAGCAAGGAGTGTCTTGTCTTGCCAAGAAGTTCCCCCTAGCAGGTATCAGAGTTACAGAGCCACAGAAAGGTGCTGTGCTCTGTCCAAGCCTGGGCTGCACTGTGCAGCCCCTGCACTCAGAAGGGATGGCCAGCAGTGGTGCTGTACACCCAGAAATCCCTGAGGGAGGCTGTGCTCCTCAGCACTGCACCAGGGCTTGGAGCTGCCTCTAAATGTCAACCTGCCTTAAAAGCCCCAGGCATTCCCTGACATGTGTGGCGTGAACCTGTTCACTCAGTAGAGATTTGCTCCACTGAAAACGAGCCTGAAAGTTGATAAGAGCCCCTGGTTAGGCCTGAAATAGCCCATTGCAATGTGGGGCTGGCTGGAGGAGGTATCAGATGAAGAGCAACAGTCCCAGCACAGCAGAAAGGAGGCTGAGCTCATGCCTGCTCTTGGCTGCAGCCACAGGTGCTCTGGCTGCTCTGAGGTGTTGCTGTGCCTCACCCACCAAGTTCTGGTGCTCCCTCTGCCCCACTTGGAACACCAGGGGGAAATACAGAAAGAGCAGAGAGGCACTGGAAGGAAAACTGCCCTGGAAATGTGCAGTGGTGCTGTCTGGAAAGTAGGAAATCAAGATTCCCACTTTATACAGCTGCAGAGAAAGGCCAGAGGGTTTTGTTCAGTTACCTGGGTGAAGTGCAGTGCTCCTGGCAGGAACGTGACTCATTCCAATGCCCTCAGAGAGGGAGGAGGGGCTGTGTTTTATTTTCAACCTTGGTACAGTGCGTGGGAAACGCTGCTGGCACTGGGGTTTCGTTCTGCTGGGGTTTTGCTCGGTGTTGCAGATAAGGCTCCTCTTTCCTTGGTCACTTTGTAGGAATGGGAAACATGCCTGGGCCTTCAAGCACACTTTGAAGTCAATCAAAACTGTCTTAAAGTATATTTCTCTGCTATAGAACATAAAAATATTATCCTTCTGGCATGCCTCCATGAGAATATTAAAAATAGCTTACTGAGTTACTCTGTGAAAATCGCTAATATAACCAGACTTTTGTGTCTTATTTCATTAATGAAGGAACTCTAATGCTGGCCTTGAATGTGATACTGCTGTAAATCAATACAGAACATTTTTGGAAAAACACAATCCTATTATTCCAAGATATTTTTGTAGGGTGAAGTTAGAAAGAAACATTTCTTGCCATGACTTTTGTCCAACTCAATAATCTATTTGCATCTGAAAACTTTAGTGCTAAATAAAAGTGTGTTCTGAAATACATGTGTGAAATCCATTTCCTTCCACCACTTCCGCCACTTCCGCCACTTCCGCCACTTCCTTCCGCCACTTTTTAAACTTTTTAAATTTTCAAAGTGAGCAGCTGTTTCTCACACTGAGCATAGCTGAGAGCAGTCAGCAATGCTGAGCAGAGCAGAGCAGAGCAGGCAGGTGAAGGGACGTGGTTTGCAGCCAGCCCTGCTCCCCCTTCTCTCACTCTCAGCATCACCACTGGTCCTGAGCTGGCTCGTGGTGCTGCTCTGTGTCACAGAACATTCTGCTCTGTACACTGTGTATGTGCAATCCCTGATTCTCACTGGGTTTGTTTCTGTAACTGTCCTCACATCATCACTTCTTTTTAAAGACATTATCTCGCTCTGACGCTGCTCTGCTGCATGCATGTGCCCCATTCCAACTCCACTCCTAGTAAATAAAGTGATTTTCTACTCCACTTTGTAGAGGAAACATAGAAGACAAAGGGACAAAGTGACCCACTGGGAGCTGCTCTCTGAGTATTCTTTCCTAAGTGTTTCACACCACCTTGGGCAATACACATCAGCTTTCCCAAAAATCTTTAGACAATGTCATGTCAGGAGGTGTCAACAGCCTCGTTAAACACAAGATAGATGACATGTACAGCTTATTCCCTATCCACAAGTGCCACAGAAGGATTAGATTTGACACATGCATAATGGCTGAGTTTTTATTTCTTTTCCCTAATTTGTTTCAGTATTTGTTTGTTGGCTCCATTTGTTGTCTCAGTACTTTTCTGGAAATGGAAGTTAAAGTAGATGCTCCATAATTTCCCTTTTTCAAAACCAGACATTCTGTTCACCATTTTTGAAAGCCATAGGGATTGTTACATCTCTATGCTTGCCTGTGTCTTTAAAATTCTCTTTAAGCTGTCAGCATGTCCTAGATGGTATAGGAGACGCATATCTGACACTTAGTGCATAGAAGGCAGAATTCTGTTCATTTTTACCCTGGCTGATTGTTCCAAGGGTTGCTCCTTTCTGGCTGGTTGGCCTGGTGGGCACATGCAGCTGCTCAGGGACATGTTCTGCACAAAGAGGTGTTATCACTACCTGGGGGTCTGTGCACAAATCACAAATGGGACAGGACTGCTGGGAACGTGCCTTGAGCTGGTCTATTTTCTAGAATCAATCTCATTACATGATTATGATAATGGAAAGATGCCATCAGCTCACATCCCAGGCAGCAGACACAGAATTTAATGTTACAACTTACTTTAAAAGTTTTTTGCCCAATCACACAAAGCAAAAGCACATTGACAGTAGTTCCATCCAACCACTATAAGCACAGGTACCTTTGGTTAAACAATGCTTGCTTATTTCAAAAACAATACCTGCTTGTGAGCCTTAAAACACAGAGCACAGAGCTCTGTTATTAAGCTTAGAACTTCTGAATATCTCACTAGATAAATTTTTCTGTGGAAGGAAGGAAAGGAAGAAAAGGAAATGGATTTCACACACCCACACTCCACAGTGTCCCACTTCCCCCTCCCAGGAAAAAGTGAGGAGCTCCAGCATCAATGGAAGAGAAGGAGCACGTGCCTAAATCACCTCTAAGAAGAGCATGAGTATCACTAATGACTCAGGAAATAAGAGGATCAGGAATGCCATCTCTTTCTCCATCTGACCCAGGAGCACAGTCCTGGTTTCTTTTCCTTCCCAGCTTTTCTTCTCTCTCTCTCTCTCTCTCTCTCTCTCTCTCTCATGCTGAGTTATATCTTGGGAAGCATCAAAAGCAATGTTTCAGGCTCTGAAATTGGCTATACTACAATTTTTGGGGAAGATCAAGGCAGTGGAAAATAGAGGCTAGCACTGCTCCTTGCTGGCTGCCAGAGCCAGCCTGGGCTGCTTTAAGGGTGTGAGCAGAAACACCAGCAGCACTGAGAGCCCTTCCAGCTCCTCTGGTTCCCTTCACCCAGCCTGGGCAGCTCCCCTGCCAGCACCCCTCCTGCTGGACAGAAAACAGGGAAAAGCAGCAAAACAGAGAGGAATATGAGATACATCCAGTTTGAGATGGAAAGCTTCCACCTGCACAGCCCTCCCAGCACCAGGTGTAATCCCACCCCAATGGCATCCTCAAGGCAGAGCTGATACAATAATTACAGTAAATTGTACAGAAATCCAATTCCCCAAGCTGTGGATGTAGGTCAGTTTGTTCACCATATATAGCATAACCCACCACAGCTGACTGAGAGCATATTAATTACTTTGGGTTTGTTTCTGTAAAAATAGAAGAAATCTGCAGTTTAATCTTTAATTGTCTAAGAAAAAGAAAATAAAAATAAAAGCTTGCTTCTTTGTGCCTCTCCAGCCCTTCACAGTCCATGGTTTGCAATGTGTGCAAAACAAATGGATGTTACCTTGCTCAGAGGAAACCTCGTTGTCAGGTCTGAATTTCTTTCTGTTTGCTTTGTTTTTGAAAGCTTCCCTCTCCCATCAGTTCAGGAATGCTCTCTTGGCAATGATCTTTCCTGCATCTCCTTATCACAGATGCTGTTTAGACACTTCCCCATTTTGGTCCCCAAACTACCTGTGAAGAGCTCAGTTCTGCAAGGTTTTTCCCTTTCCCTTTGTCCCCAAACAAAATAGTTTATTTCTATTTGTGTTTCTGTAAAGTGTCTTTTCCACTGGAAAAGCTCCTTTCCAGCAGCTCTGGCCTGCCCAGGCTTCGAGGGCCTGCTGGAGTCTGTCTGCAGCAGCCTCTGTGAAGCAGAGCTTGCTGCTCCTGCCTATAAATAACATTTCAGATGCCCAGGCCACACAGTCACACTGCAGGAAAGGTCAGCAGGAGTCGTCATCGCCCAGAGAGATCACTCTGCACAACTGCCCCAAGCCTGAGGCTGGTCTGGCCTGCAGCCAGGGCTCTGGGCCTTATCAGGGCTGCATCTCCCTGGGAATTTTCGGTTTTATTGGAAAATGCTGATTCATAGACATCAAAATGTTTCATGGAAATGCAGCAGTTTTTTCTGAATTTACAAGGAAACCCAGACATTATTTGGATGCACTAGTGACTGGTTGGCTGCCAGGGTATCCCATGGCTTGCAGAATGTGTCTGCTTGCAGGGCAGCTGTGTCTTCTGGGCTGCCCCAGACACAGGAGCCAGAGCTCTGCCAAGGGCCTGCTCTGACTGAGCTCTTGGCAGCCCTTAACCCCCAGCAGGAGATGGGCTGGGGGGTTTCTCTCTCACCAGCCTGGTCTGGAGGTGCTGTTGGATCATCCTGGAAGTCAAGGTTGTAACACAGTGTCCTTTTTATTGGATATTGTATTTGCAGGGTGCTTTAACAAAGGAAGGAATGATGAATCTGACTCCATGTTCTCAGAAGGCTGATTTATTATTTTATGATACTATATTATATTAAAGAATGCTATACTAAACTACACTGAAGAATACAGAAAGGATATTTACAGAAGTATTATCTAAATAGTATTATCTAAAAAGTATTCTCTATTATTAATACAGAAGTATTATCTAAAATGTATTATCTAAAAAGATAACAATGAAAACTTGTGACTCTCTCCAGAGTCCTGACACACCTTGGCCCTGATTGGCCAATGAGTTAAAACAGCTCACATTAAGCCAATGAAACAATCATTGTGGGTAAGCAATCTCCAAACACATTATAAAAGAGCGCAACACAGCAGAAGCAAATGAGATAATTATTGTTTTCCTTTTTCTCTAAGGCTTCTCAGCTTCCCAGGAGAACAATCCTGGGTGAAGGGATTTTTCAGAAAATATGAATGTGGCAATTGGGTTTTCATCTGAGACCAAGAGGGAGGGGATCAGAGGAGGGAGGCAGAGGCTGCAGTGGGATCCTCTCTGGAGCACAGGAGTGTACCAAGGGCTGGGATGGAGTGTCTCAACAGGCAGGACATTGTCAGGCTGAAGAAAAGCCAGGGCAGTATGAGAAGGTGCTCTTTCGGCTTTTGACAGCAATTCCATGCAGCAGATCGCAGCCCTGGAGCAAGTGCTGTCCCAAGGATTGCAGTTCAACACTGAGGTGCCAGCAGGTAGCTGTTACCCAAATTGAGCTCAGAAATCTTCCTGGGAAATGTGCTGAACTGATGACTTCTGAAATAATCAACCCTGTCTCTTATAAATAGAGAGGTATCTAAGTATCTTCTTTCTTATGGTTTCTCCCTGCACACTGCAAAGCAGCTCTGGGCAATTCACAAGTATAAATGCGTATTACATCTACTTGTGGGAACTTTTGGATCCCTGAGTTGTCATATTTTTCTGCAAAGTTGCATTTCAGGTTTTATAAGAATAAAGAACTGCTTTAAGTCTGTGTGTAATTACATCTCAGAATGGAATAGGAATATATCACAGGATTATATGTCCTTCAAAGAAAATTCTGCTTCTTAACACACAGGGAGAAAAAAACGCATTTATTCTGTGTGGTAATGTCAGGGGCAGTGCAGAGACAGGTTTGTATCTGTGTTTTGATTCAGATATAACAATATCTATAATAATGGATTTACTCTGCAGAGACTTTGGTTTGAGTGTGTGCACTGGTAAAGGGAAATGTTTATCCTGACAGCACATCTTGTGTTTGCACAATGGAGTGGTTTGGGTTTTCATTCAGCAGTGGAAACTTGTGGCAAATTATTAGCATAAGCAGCACAAACAGAATTTCATTCCTTAACTCATGGAAATCAGCAGTAAAGCTTGTAAACCAAACCTGTCACAGTTCTTTCAATTTGACAGTGATTTTGGTCTCATGTCTGGAAGCCACTTTGAAATACAGTCATTGCAGCCTCTGTCAGAGGTCTTAGAGAAATTCAAGAATAAAATGGTAGAAGTAGTTTGAAAATTATATCTCATTCAAGCAGTGAGCAAAATCTTCCAAGGGAGCAAGTGTACCCTGAACAGAGATGGCTGGTGGTGTTTCTTTGGTTTTTTATTACCCCTAATATTTCTGCTGCTGTTTCTAACTCTCCTCCTTCTTCCCAGCATTTGTTCTTCGTGAAGGAACAATAACTTGGATAACTCACATTCAAGTTGATAGGCTCCCTAATTCCAGAAGCATCACCCTCTGCAGTGCTCTCTCTCCACCCCACTGCAGCCAGAGATGGGCCCTAGCTATCTGATTCTAGCACAACAAAACAAATATGCTGGCCCAATGATCTCCTGACCATATATAGGCTGAAATAGCCTTTTGGAAGATATGGTTGATATCTGTGATCATCACAGGGCAATTAGGAACCATTATGAAACAAGCATCTTACCAGTAATTTATTGGGCAGCCTCAAACTATTTCCTTGGGTGGGGAGGGTGTCATCTTCAAGAACACCTCCTGCTCAGGAGAGGCCATGAATTAATTTTTATGGAAGGTCTGCTGGGGAGGGTGCAGAGCTCAGAGCATGAACCTGAGCTCAGAGTTACGTCTTGGAAATGCAATGTCCCGAAGGAGGGCAGACAGGAGAGATCCAGTGTTGATATGGTTCTGCTTTCATGGCAGCTGCTTTCTCAGAGTTCCTTGACAGAGTAACCTCTGCTCTCCAATTGCCTCCCAAGAACTGCTTTTTCTCCTGTGCAGGAGGCAAGCAGCACTACTAACAGCAGCAGCAGGAGCAGCCAGGACCTGGCTGGGGTGTCAGAGCTGCTGCACCAGGTGGGTGAGGTGGCTGAGCTCAGCTCCAGGCTCCTGCTGCCTTCGTTCACAGGGAAGTTGCCTTGCCTTTAGGGCCAAAGCATGGCCAGAGGGGTTACTGGGCAGTGACCACTGCAGACCCTCCTCTGCACCCACCAGAGAATCAGGATCACACACTGGGTTGGGTTGGAAGGGACCTCAAAGCTCATCTTGTTTTACCCTCCTGCCATGCACAGGGACGCCTTCCACCATCTCAGCTTGCTCCAAGCTCCAACCTGGCCTTGGATACTCCCAGAGATGGGACAGCCACAGCTTCTCTGTGCCAGGGCCTCCCCACCCTCACAGGGAAGAGTTACACCAGCCCACTTCTGCTGGATTGGTCAGCAGCTTGGGAGAAATTATTATTTTTTTTGCCACGGGTGTAGTGGAAAGAGGCAGAAAGGGAATTTCCAGGCCCAAACAAGCTGGGTTTGAGGGTCTCATTGTCATTTTTTAGTAACTGATGTAGAGCACAGTGGGCAGCTGATGGTGGCTGCTGGGTGGGAAGGGGCTGGAGGAGAGGTTGGGGTCAGGTGTGACAGGAGCAGTGCAGGCAATAAAAGCAAATGCTGAACTGTAGACCTGCCTTTTCTTTGTAAATTCATCTGTTGCTAAGAATAACCTGCCTGGACAGTGTCCTACAGCATGCTCCAACCTAAAGGGCATTTTGGTCTGACAAATGCAAACTAAGAGAGTGAAGTTATTACCATATGAACATGTGGATTGGAAACATGTGTTGAGTGATTAAAGGCGAAGGCTTGATGACAGCCCTGTAGCGGAGATGGTGCATCTCAGGGAGGAGATTGCTGCTTGGGAAATGCCATATTTTACCATTGAGTTCATTAGTATTTGCCATAAGGAAAACAAGAAAGGTTGACTCCAGAAAAAAAAAAAAAAAAGCCCTCCCTCTCAGATGCTATCAGTGCACACAGCATGTTTGCTTTGGAAACTCCTCGCTGGGGTTTCTGTCAGTCTGTTGCTCTGTGAATGCTGTCTCATGGACAGTTTAGGGTTTCACTCTGCCTGGGCTTGGACTGTGTCCCAGGAGTGTGCTCGGTGTCAGGAATTCGAGCTGGAAAAAGTGTGCATTCTGGAAGATTAGGCACTGCAGGGACAGCCTGCAGTGCCCACGGGCTGGGCAGGTCAGAGCACAGCGGGCACTGCCCAGGGTGCTAAATCTGCCACAGCCCTGCAGGGACACACAGCAGAGCTGACAGGAAGTTTTGGGTTGATGCACGTTCATTATAAATCATCTTCTGCTTGTCTGTTTACAATAGTCAGTCTTTCCTGGATGTTTTTGAGGTAGTAACAGACCCTGTATTTTAACTCGACAACAATATTTTTATGTGAAAACATCACATCCTCACTATTCATATTTTTGGATGAGATATGAACCAGAACTGTGGGGCCAAGTGCCTCACCCCAAACACTGAAAGGTGAAGAACAAGAAAAAAATCAATCACTTTTCAAAAACTTTGCTAAATTTTGTGACAGTAACCAGTGTATCTGTGCCTGGCTGTGAGGCACCTGTACCAGATTAACATTTGACAGCTCTTGTTGACTTTCCATCAAAATCTGGTACTTCAAACCAAACTCAATCAAACCTTTATGCCCCCCAAATCCCACCAGTGGCCAGGCAGCACTGCAGAGCCCTGGGCACCAGCAGCAGGATCAGAGGAGCCTGCAGAAGCTCTCCTGCCAGCCAGCCCTCAGGACATTGCACTGAGATGAAACAGCCTGCAGGAAACTTCCAGCCAGGATAAATTCTTGGTTCATCACAGATTTTGCCAGATGCTACATTGCTCCCACAGTCCTGCCAGTGCTGTGTTGTAGGCTGAGTTTGTGTTCTCCCATCACATTCACATCTCTAGAAACTGTAAAAGCTGGAGGGCTCATCCAGATGTGTGGGTCTATTAATTTTCTCTTATAAAGTGTATTAATTGCTATGGAGTGGGATAACATGTCTTTCTTGCCTTTTGAGTCTCATCCCAGTTCTCTCAGCAGTGCTTTTTTCAGTGAAGTGTAATTGTACAAAGTTTGATAAACCCAAAGGCTTGTGAATGCTGATGGGGAGGATTCATCTTCAGGCTTGAAGGAAATAATCCAATATCTGTCTTAGATTTTTACACAGATTTGGAGGTTAATATTAAACAAACAAACAAACAAACAAAAACACACAAAAACTTTTTTTTTAAGCCTGCACAATTTCCCTGACCTCTGTGCTTCCATCCCAGTGGTTCTGCTGGCAAGACGGGAAGACAGGCAAAGGAACTGAAAATTGCTATTGAAAATGCCTGTAATGGAACAAGAAGACCAAATTTCATTTTATTTATTTCCGGCAAAGTCAGCTTACAGTGGCTGAAAATACGGAGAAATGAGAAACCTTCCTGCTTTTTGCATTCACCACTTGGTGTTTTTTGGGTAAAACAGCCCATTTAGTTCAATCTCTTCATGCAGCCCCCCTGTTTCCTTTCCCCTTCCTTGGCAGCACAGATGACAGCACAATGTGAACATCTCACACAGCTTTTGACGATAGATCTTTGATATTTTGAGATTTCCCCTGTGTTTCTGGCTGCTCCTACTGGGAGAATCCAGTGGGGCTGAGCAGATGCAGTGTCCTGGGACAAGGATGTGCCACACCTGGCAGAGCCACAGGAGGATCAATGTGGGGACAGGGACAGTCCTGCAGGGTCACTGTCTGTGGTGGCAGCAGGACATCAGTGCACCAGGGCATTTAATTCAGCGTCCTGCAAATGTACATTCCAGACTGGTACTGCTCGTGATGTGCAGGAATGGAGGTACAAAAAGCTGAGAGGTTTCTCAGCACAGCACTTTGCAGCACAGAAAACAAACTTAGGAAGGCGTACTCATCAGCTCTGTGGTGGTGTTCACAGGGGTTCTTGGATGAGGGAAGAGACGAGGATCTCACTCCATGTTTCAGAAGGCTTGATTTGTTATTATCACAGCCAGCTGTGATTGGCCAATAATTAAAAACTACCACATGAGATCAATCACAGATGCACCTGCTTCATTCCACAGCAGCAGATAATAATTGTTTACATTTTGTTCCTGAGGCCTCCCAGCTTCTCAGGAGGAAAAATCCTAAGGAAAGGATTTTTCATAAAAGATGTCTGCAACACACCTCCTCTGCTCTTGTCTGTCCTGAGACCCAGATAAAAAAATACTCCATGAAGAAAATCTACATGTAGATGGATGAAAATTTACATGGCAGCTGGAAATGCAGATGGCATCTGGGGAATCTGGGTCTCCAGGGAATGGTGGGAATGGGGTCAGACACAGCAAAGGGATGGCCAAAAAACGAGAGAGGGCTCTGCTGCCAAACTTCCCCTGCCCTTTGAGAAAGGGCAGAGGGCAGGGGTGGCTGCAGGGCTGAGTGAGGGCTGTCCTGGAGGGACAGGGCCCACAGGGCTGGGCACGGAGCAGGTGGCACTGCCAGGCGGGCAGGGAGTGTGTGCAGGAGGAGAGCTCAGAGCTCCGCACCAAGGGCAGAGCCACACGCAGAGGAGCTGCTGGTGCTGCTCACTGGAGCGCTCCCACAGGACTTTCAGGGGCTGGGGAGGGATCTCGAAAGCACATCCCAAGCCCCTGTTGGATTTAGCCATGTCCCAAACCCTGTGTGCCACCCAGGCTGTAGGACACACGGAGCTTGCATCCCCCGGAATGGGGCAGGGTGCAGAGCAGCTCATCCCTCATCCCACGGCATCTGCCATGAGATGCTGGGAGGAACCTCTGGAGCTCGTGTTCGCTGCCCTGCAGAAGGGCTGCAGAAGGGCTAGCAGGTTATTTCCTACCCTGCAGGGCTGCAGAAGCACTGGCAGGTCGTTCTCTGCCCTGCGGGGCTGCAGAAGGGCTGGCAGATTATTTGCTGCCCTGCAGAAAGGCTGGCAGATGGCTCCGGCACCTGCAGGGCTGCAGAAGCACTGGCAGATCGTTCTCTGCACTGCAGAAGGGCTGGCAGATCATTCTCTGCCCTGCAGGGCTGCAGAAGGGCTGGCAGGTCGTTCTTTGCCCCGCAGAAGGGTTGGCAGGTTATTTGCTGCCCTGTAAAGCTGCAGAAGGGCTGGCACATCCCTGCAGCACCTGCAGCTCCGCTCCTTGCCCAGCCCGAGGCAGCGCTGCCCGCCCCGCGCCCGGCTCAGCCCGCAGCGCTCCCTCCTGCCTGGAGCACACGGAGCCGCTCTCTGGCTCATGGCATCAATAACCCCTCGGATGTCTTTGTTTCAACTATTCCATTGGGAAGTGCTATTTTAAGGCTCCATTGAGGCAGGCGGAATGTGGAACCTCCTCCTGCCGGCCGCTCCGCGCTTATCGGCGCTGCTATTTTGTCTAATTCAGCTCCCCTCGCCATTTCACTGCCACCATTTACATTTCCCGTGCAGGAGCAGCCACAACAGTCTGCAGAGATCGTGTCCGGGTGTTCCCGGGGCACAGAGCAGTTCTGTGCTGCTCCAGGTCCTGCCTGGTGCTTGTGCAGGCTGTGGACACAGAGTGGTGGAGAAAGTTCAGTTTGCTGACAATTCATCAAACAGCCACGGACGCTGTTTAGCTCTTTCGTTTGAGATTACACTCCTCGGGTTTCCTGCATGTTCAGAAAGTATTTCTGGCTTTTGAAGTGCCTCTCAGTTAAAGTCTCTCCCCTGTTGCCTGAATGGTGTTCACACTCCTGGGCAGGATCCAGGGTGTAGCCACCAGCCCAGCACAGCCTCACCCACACAAAAATTGCTTTTCTTTACCTTTTACACCTCTTTTCTTTACCTTTTTAAACCTCTTCTCTTTCCTTTTTAAACCTCTTTTCTTTACCTTTTAAACCTCTGCTGTTTTAGTCTGGCTGTGGACTGAAGTTCCCTTCAGAAAATCAAGGAAGGTAGTCCCTCTGAATTATAAAAAGTGTAAAAGCTGTTGCTGAAAAAGAAATATTATTTATTACGGCTGCAACAGAAGCTGAGAATAAAAAATCTGTCCAAAAACGGTCCAGGGTGTGGGTTTTATAGGTGAAACTTCAGGAGATGAAACAAGGAGAGGAGAGGTGGACTCTCACAGCAAGTGCTGTTGGAACTGTGAAATTGTTTGCATAATATGAACATAAAGAAGAACCTGGGTGTTACTGATGAGAAGGAGGGGAAAAATACTGAAGTGCTGCATAAAAAAAAAATCAGAAATTCATGACTATAGAAATAACACAAATGTTTTAATTCCTTGCTCTTGCTCTGGCTCTGCAGGGAATGTAGCAATAGTGCAGCATGGCCATGACCAAAACTAATGAGGACATGGGAAGTTTCAGCACTCATGAACCTTGCAGGGAAGCTTTTTTTCTCAGCCCAGTTCTCCAGAGCCCCCTTTTCCTGCCCCCTTTTCCCTCCTCCTGGGACAGAGCTGAGTCAGACTTTAGATGTGAGGAAATAATCAAGGCTATGTGGGAGCAGAGAGGTTCCTCTTCTTTTCTGTTTGTCTGTCCTTGCCTCAGCCACCTGCCATTCTTGCTGAGGACTATGGAGAGGAATTGTCCCCAACTCCTTCTCCTCCAGTCAGTACCTGGGACAATCCCTTTTCTCACCTTGAAACACCAGGCCAGCTGAGGGAATACACTGAGGGAATTGAGTGAATGTTTTCTGCAGAGTTCTTCAGCCCTGCAGAAGACGAGGGAAACTCTGGGGAGACAAAGAACCTCTTTGGAGCAGATTTGATCTGCTCTGGTCCTTGAGATGGTGGGATCTAGGTTTGGGTTGACCCACTTGGCAGGTTCTCTGCTTGAGATGGTGGGATCTAGGCTGGGGAGTGACCCAGCTGGAAGGTTCTGTCCTTGAGATGGTGGGATCTAGACTTGGGGTGACCCAGTTGGCAGGTTCTGTTCTTGAGATGGTGGGATCTAGGCTTGGGGTGGGATCTAGGCTTGGGGTGACCCCCTTGGCAGGTTCCCAGGAGCAATCCCAAATACTTGAGACCCAGAGAAGAGAGTCCTGCAGAGTCCCACAGGTGTGGCAGAGGAACCAGAGCAGATGGCAGGGCAGGGAATGAGGCTAAAGCAGATGTGCAGCTCTGGCTCCTTACTTTCCTTGTTTCATGGTGGTAGCCTCAGGCCCCTGACCCCTCACTTTGGCTTCAGCAGGCTGGGACACCTTGGCTGGGAGATCCTTTTGTGGATGGGGCCGTGCCAGGTGATTGTTCCACTAGCTCCAGCCCTCCAGAAAGTTTCAGAAAGAGTCATCAGCCCAGGCAAGGCTTCCCTGGACTGCTCTCAAAAACCCTGACACATTTTTTTAACTTACATAAGCTACATCCATCTGACGGGGGGGTGTTTCTATGATGCTCTCTCTCACAGCAAGTTTGCTTGAAGAGAAGCAGAAAAAACGACAAAAATAAGGGCTCCCACCTACAATCTGTCTCCAGGCCCAAGAGCAGCACTTGGAAGAGGTCCCTGTCCTTTCTCCAGGGTCCCAGGGTGCTATGGGATCGGTCTCCCCTGGCAGCAGTGCAGGGATCCCGTGGAGCTGCTCCAGCAGCAGAGCAGTGCCTGTGTGGCTGTGCAGAGCAGGGACAGCCGGGCAGGAGCTCCCCCCTGCAGGGAAAACAGCCCTTTTTGGAGAGGAGACACTTGCTGAGCACTGTGTGTTACCCCTGGATATCAACAAAACACGGTCCTGCTGTAGCCTGTGCAACCTCGCTTGGAAATGCCGCGATCTCTGCTTTAGCCACAGCTCCAAAGAACAAAGTTGATTTATTTTTGTTCTTTCAACTGTGGCTTATAATAAAGTGTGAACCCTGCACAAAGCTGGGCTCTGTTGTTATGAGACCAGTGACTCCAAATACAGGGAGATGGGAACACACCAAAGGTGTTGTCGAGGCATTTTTTACACTGAAGGGTCAGCATGAGGCAGGGTTTAAAGCTTTGTTTAAAGGCTCTGAGCTCCTTTGGCAGGTGGCTGATTTACAAGTCAGGAACAACAGCATGCCTGTGATACTTCTGAAGACCTTATTTTTCCTTCTAAATAAATTTCAAGTATGTTTCTGTAGAAGCTGGAGCCCTGCTGAGGTGCACTGGCTCAGCCCTGCGTTTCTCCCGTTTATGGAACCCCACACACAGGCAGTAAATGCCTCCACTCATTGGCCCTATATTTCCCTTGCCATCACAGGCTGCTTTGGAGAGGTCCAATCCTTGCTTCGGGCCTGGCAGCCTTTGCTAAATCACAGGATTTCACATCCTGCCCCTCAGGCATCACATACTCCCTGCAAACAAGCATTTCCAGCTCTTGCCTGGAAGCTCCTTAACTCTGACTCTGCTGGAAGACTCAGCAAGATGGGGAGGAGGATTGCATTAAAATGAGGTAAAAAACAACCAAATCCTCCTAGGCATGACATGGGAGGAAAATTAATATTTAAAATACATGCATGATGTAATGGGACTTAAAATAGTCTCTATCCTGGAAAAAAGAGATTAACTGCTTAAGGCAAAGTAATGAAAAGGTCACTTGGACAATTCCTGCAAAGCACTCCCTGTGCTGCATCATGGACTTATCGGTCCTGTTTGACAGGGAGTCACACATGATCCCAAGCACTTATCTCTGTTTTATACTTTATGAAAAATTGATTGACTCCTTTTGCCCAAGAATTTGCATTAAATAAGAAATAAAACATTGTTTATGGGCAACTTTCTCTTCCCATAGTCAGCAGGGGCCAGTTTTATAAGAACAGGACATCAAATCTTAATGCTGCAAAGTACCTGCGTGTTTGACATGGCAAAGTGAACTCCTCTGTTATTATCTCAGCTGGATCAGTTCCTAAAGCTAAACAGAAACAGCAGCGAACATTTTCCATTCTTTCTGCCTCTAAGCAGCTTCCCTCACCCTCTGGCACAGACCACATCCTGTCTGGGTAGTGCCAGTCCTCCCAGCATGACACTGAGTGGGATGGAGATGTCCATCCCTGCCACCATGATATGGCACTGGCAGCACTGGCATGTCCATCCTTGTAACCCCAGTGTGATGCTGGCAGCACTGGGATGTCCAGATGTCCATCCCTGCCACCCCAACATGGCACTGGCAGCACTGGGATGTCCATCCCTGCCACCCTGACATGGCAGCACTGACATGTCCATCCCTGCCACCCCGGCATGTCTGAGCTCCTGCCTGCCCAGCTGTGGGTGCAGCACATGCCCATGTGAGTTTTGCTGCCCACTGATTCCTTGCAGGCTCAGATCCTGTGCCCATCTGCTGGCAGATGTGCTCTGGTTAAGGAACTGCAGCCATGCCCAGAGTGATGAGAGAACACCATGATGGGTGTGCAGCATTGCCACTGGATTTGGAAGCTGGGAAGGGATCACAGATGGAATCACAGACTCAAAGTGGGTCTGTTCATTTGGCGAAAATTTCAAGCAGCAGCAGACAGGGCACCCTTGCCTGGTACATCAGCTAGTGTTTAACATTGCCAGAGCAGAGGATGGTCCTCTGTGCAGCCTGAACAGGGCAGGACTCTGTCAGAAACGGTCTCTGGCACTGAAACACCCTCCAGCCTGTGCTGAATTCACTTTCTGTTCGCTGGACTGCCCAGGCTCTGCTGGATGAGAACAGCTCTGGAGCAGGAAAGTTGCTCTGGCTGCCTCTGCTCCTGCTCCTGTGACTGGGACAGCCCAGCTGGGCTTGAGTGGCCTCTCTGCCCAGAGCTGAGGCCACCTGCTCAGAGCTGCTCCTTCCTGTGACTGCCTCTTTGCTTCCTGAGGGATTTCATGCTGTGATGTCACTTCTGCAGCACCTTTCACCAATGATAAATTCCTCCAGAAACAGAGAGAAAACGACCCAGAAACATGGCTACACATAAACCCCTCAATTATACAAAGTCCTGCAAACATCAGATAAGACCATTACAGAGAAAAGGTCACAGCAACACCAGCTATGTCGTGAATAGCAGCAACAAGTAGCAGCCAGTGCCTGATTCAGTCTAAGGCTAGAAAGATGAAAAGATAGAAATGTTGTTGGCTTTAATTCGTTTGTAGTGCGTTCCAGGCAGCTGTCAACTGCTGAACATTTGAACAACCAGGGCCTCCCAAAGGGAAATAACATCTTTGGAATGGCCAGGCTCAAGAAAACACCACATCTTAGATGATGTATTGATGGGGGAAAATAAATTCAGAGGAGAATTTGGTGCTTTGCCGAGCAATGTCCTGAAGATAAGCTTGTACCAGTTCTTCAGTCACGCACTAATGATCTTCAGTTCATTATATGTTATAAATCACCCTGATGGATCCAGAAAAGGGTAATAAATGAATAAATAAATAGCAAACACTCTGTGGATAGTGCTGATCATAGAAAGATGAATTAATCATAAACACTGCTCCCAAAGGCTGTGACACGAATGAGCATTCCTTTGATATCAGCCATGCTCTTCTTCCCACCAACTTGTTCTCAAATAAACATCCCAGTAAATATTTGTCTCCTTGCTCTAGCATTGCAAATAAAATGAGAAAGGCTCATGAATAGCAATTCCCTTAGGGTGATGCTGGGTTTCAGGTTGGGATTCACCTCAGCTCGCTTCAGTCACCCACTAGCTCATGATCTCAGTCTGGAGCTGCATCTCTGGGCTCCCTTCAGAGCTGCCCTTCCAATTTGCCACCTTCAGTGATGCAATTTCTTCTAACTCTTTTGATATCTTTCATGGTCTGATGTCCCACCTTGGTGCTGTTTTCCCTAGAAGGTGCCCCAGGAATTTTGATGCCATGGGGGCCTTTCAGGTGCAGTGATTTCCACCCTCCCCTGCAGCCTGAGCCCTGCCTGGTGTCCTGCTGAGCTGCTGTGCCACCAGAGCCCAGAACCAGAGCAGAACCAGAGCTCTGCAGTGGCAGCACAAAGCCCCAGCTCCTCTGGGATGATGCTCCAAGGCTCTCATGGGCCATGGTGTTGCTGGTTTGTGAGAGCCCCAATGAAGGAGGACTCCATTGATATCAGAAGGGTAATTAATTACTTTATTATACTATCTTATTCTGTACATCTAAACTGAACCTGCCAAGCACTCAAGTCTGCTTCACACTGCACAGAATCTCACCTGGCCCTGACAGGCCAAGGAAACAAAACACCATCACTGTGGGTAAACAATCTCCATGTTGCATTCTACTTTTGCACAAACACAGGGACAGCAAATGATAATAATTGTTTTTCCTTTCTCTGAGGTTCAGAGAACGCGGAACCCAGAAATATTCTTGGGAAGAGCTGTGCCTTGCTTTCCTCTGTGAGGAGAAAGGTGGGGCTACAGCAGGGGAGAGGGGCTGCTGTGCTGGACTGTGCCCTGCCCTGCACCAGTGGGTGACACAGGATTGGAAGAAGCAGGGATGAGCCCTCTGCGATGCTGGGATGGCATTTTTGGACTCAGGACAAGCTTTCCTAACAGCCTCAGCCTCACTTCCTTTATCTACTGTCATATGATTGCAAACTCTAATTTCATTCTCTGCCTGCTTTCCTTCCTAGGTGAAGTCCATTCATTATTTTGAACTGTATCCATAACTCCTCCTTATCTCTAAGCCCTGCTGCTCCTCCTGCACAGCCTGATGACACAACTGCATGTGCTCTGCTCTCCTGGCAGCTTGTCTGAGCACAAACCCTCTTGCTGCTCCCTCTCCCTGCTCCCATCTGCAGCAGCCAGGTGCTCTGAGGAGGCATTTCTGCCCTGGTGTGTTGTTCCTTGTCGCAGATATCTTTTATGAGAAATCTTTCCTTAGGATTTTTCCTCCTGAGAAGCTGAGAGGCCTCAGGACCAAAATGTAAACATTGATTATCTGCTGCTGTGGAATGCAACAGGTGCATCTGGGATTGGCCCATGTTGGGTGTTTGTAATTAATGGCCAATTATAGCCCAGCTGGCTCAGACAGAGAGCTGAGCCACAAACCTTTGTTATCATTCTTCTTGGCTATTCTATTCTTAGCTAGTCTTCTGATGAAACCTTTTCTTCTATTCTTTTAGTATAGTTTAAATGTAATATATATAATAGAAAAATAAATCAAGCCTTCTGAAACATGGAGTCAGATCCTCATCTCTTCCCCAATCCGAAAACCCCTGTGAACACGGTCACAGTTCCTCAAGTTGCAGAGGGATCAGCAGCCTGCCCTGCTAACACCCAGACCAAAACATCCTGCTTCCTGCAACAGCATGTCAGACTTGGCCATCTCTCACCTGAATTTCTCCTGCTCAGCCTTGGGAATCCCTTGGCAATTCTGGCCCACAATCAATGAACACTTCACCCCAACCTCCTGTTCAGGCTGTTGCTCCCAGAATCAGCTGAATCTTTACCGAATTTGAAGCCTGAATTCTCATATGTCAAAGCCAAATTCTGTCTCCAAGTTGCCCAAGCTCCTTGTCAGCTATTCTCTTGAGAGCAGTAGGGTTCAGGCAATGGGAGCGCTGCTGCAGATAAATCATGCTCAAAGGGTTTGGAATGGTCTGCTTGACCCAGAGTATAAAAACCTACTTGAGCAATGTGTCCAAGCAGAAAACTTGTCAGAAAAATCAATTTGCTTGCCTCCCTATGTGCAATATGTTAGCAATGTCCTGGGATAGCAGGGATGGATAATGGGAGACTGAGCAGTCTGAGGCAATCGGCAAGTTCTCAGCTTTCCCTGCTCCTCAATTTTCCTAGATTGGAAATGAAACACGGGTGGCAAAAGAACTGGAAGATGCTTTTAAGTGTGGTTCTGGCCTGCACAAAAGGCTCCATAATGTGGATGTTGCTGGGTATTGTTTCCCAATATTCCCCTCAATTAGCTCTGCTGAGCACAGCACAGTGGGAGAACTGGTTTTATCTCCCTGCTCCAGCCTTGGCTTTAGCTCAGCCAAAGAGGGCTGATTTCCACTGCTGAGGAACCCCTGCTCCAGAGGGAGCTCCCAGGTGAGCAGGGCTGCAGGAGGAGAGGATGGAGGAGCAGATGAGGATGGCAAACACAGCCCATCCCCTCTCACTGGCACTGCAGCTCCCCAGGCTGCAAGGAGCATGCTGGGCTCCTTCCAGATGCCACCACCAGGATCAGCAGGCTTTGTGCAGGACTTTGTGATGCTTGGGCTAAATCCCAGCCTTGGAGACGCCAGCACAATCCCTCTGCTGTGCTGTGACCTGGGAGGTGCCAGGGCAGGAGCTTGGGGTGGCACAGGGCAGCACAGCCCAGGGGGGCTGCTGGAAGGGGTTGAGACTCAGTTTGGTGAGTGCAGAAAATGCAGGAAACCCTCTGTAGGATGGACTCTGCCACCTGGAGCATGGCTGGGTGCTGTGATCATTCCTTTGTGAGGAGGACAAAGGAGTGCTCTGAGGAACAGAACAGCTGGGATTGTCCTGGCTTCCCCCTGCCCATCCAGAAAAGTGTCTCTACGAACATCTGTTTTATGGTCTAGACTTGCATTTTCAGGCTCTGGAGGCCTGATTGTGTCTTTCAGACCATCTCACCAACCCTCAGTGATTTTGGAGTGCAAGCACCCCTCTCATGCATCTTAGCATGAGCCTCTTTGCTTTGTTGCTCTCTGAATTACACACACAAACTAATAATAAAGCCATCTCTTCATCCACTATTGTCTTTATGAAAAAAAGACAAAATCAGAAAATAAATGGACATATATGAGCAAGAAACAGCTTTAATGAGATTAATATTCAGTAATGCACTAATGGCTTCACACTGAGAAGTAAAAAGTATTGTAGGTGTTGGAAAGTTATATGACATCAGTGAAGAATGGAAGGAACCCAGCTAAACTTAGATCAGTCTGACAAGTGAATTTTTGAGCTGGTTTTGGCTAAGTTTTGCAATCAAGGAATTATATTTGCTGATCCCAATGGGAGATCCATGCAAAAGTGAAGTCAAAAGCAACCAAAAAAATGCTCCCCAGGGGTAGATTCTTACCCCTACTGACGTAGACTTGTATAAAAGGCTGATGTGCATTCACCTGGAGCCCATCACCCAGGAGAATGTCTGTACTGGGTACAGCTCCAGCCCTGTCTCTTCAGGGGACTCCTGACAGCTTCAGTCCATGGCCAGAGCAGCGCAGAGCTTGAAAATAAGCACAATACCCCAGCAGCAAGGGAGAATGCAGTTCCAAATCAGCAGTGAAGGAGGGCACCCATCCTGCCACACGAGAGGTGGCTCCACAGAGTACAGGAGGTCCTGCCAAGAGCTTTTCTTGGCTCTTTAGTCAAAACTTCCCTTTGCCTAAATTTCCATTGCTCCTGGGCACAGCATGTGCCTTCTTGGAGCACCCCAAATAACCCTCGCTCGCTACCATCAAGTTATTGTTCCATTTCAATGATATTGGAAGCTCCTCCAACCCCAGCCAGGGAGAAAGGCTTTCCCTGCTTGCCAGGGGACTATGTAATCCCAGAGCTTTGTGCCAGAACTGCTCCATGGGGGCCAGGAGAGAAGCAGGAGGGACACAATGTCCTTTCCATGAGGGAAGCCCATTCTACCAAGGTCTGCTGGGGCTTGTTCTGCTGCTGGCATGGTTGCCTCTCACAACTCGTACAGGACTTGATAAAGTCAGACAGCTGGATGAAAGAGCATAAATACCCTAAACTTAAACATGCTATTGAGGAGCTGAAGGCAGGACATAAATAACTGCACTCTCGCTTTCATGTTTATCATACAATTGCAACAGGACCATATTTGGAATAAGTATCCCAAAATTTGAATGCAACATATGATTGGAGTTTATCTGTTGTCATGTTTTGGATAAATATTCAGAAAACTCATTATTTTGGGTATCCCCCACTTCTCACTTTTTCCCAAATGAGGTGGAGCTAGGCAGTTAGGACACTGCTGGAGCTGTCTTTCATGTTTGCAAAAGCCCTGAGCCCTGGAGCTGAGCACAGCTCACTCCTGAGCCATGCAGGAGTCTGGGTCTGTGCAGGGTGGGCAGCAGCCAGCCTGCTCCACACGCCAGACTGGGCTGTCCCTGTCCATGAGGTGTGGTCACTCTGCCCAGCTCCTCCTCTCTGGAGGCCTCACTAGGTGGGTGACAACAGAGAGTGACAAGGGACCATGCTGCATCCCAAAGGACAGGGAGGCAGAGCATCCTGCCTCTGCCTGCTGCGCTGCACAGACAAACTTCCTCTGCACAGGGTCAGTGCCAGCCCTGAGAGCCGCCAGGGGCAAGGGGGAACACTGGCATCATTTTACCCTTTGAGTTTTAATAATGTCAAGTGCAAGGGGCCCCCAGCACCACCAGCCACAATCAGGTGAAGCATAGAAACTTGTCAAAAAATCTTTGAGAAGGATGCAACAAAACCAGAGGATCAAGTCAACTGCAAAGATCTCTTTGCACCCAAAGCAGTGTTGGTAACTGATTGTATTAATTTGTAAGAAACTCAATCCTGTTACTGTGTGGAGGATGCACAGGCTGCTCTGCACCAGCACTGTGGATGATGTTATGATGGCAAAAATCTGCCCAAAGACAGTCTTTGGGTAACAGAGCTTGCACACCCTGTGGTGGGCATCCCCAAGAGCCAGGTAATGTGTTCATGTAAATCTTTACTGGTGCTGCAGCCAGTGAAGTGGTCCAGGGCTCTGCAGAGCACCTGAGTCAGTGACAGGGCTGCTCCAGGTCTGCTGCTGAGGGTTGCTCCAGCCCTCACAAAGAGCTGATTAGTGCAGTGGTACCTCGTTAGGACAATGTGGATTTGATCAGAGCTTGTACCCAAGGTTATCTTAGCAGGGAAATGCAGTGTTGCAAAGTAGCGTTTCCAGTAACATTCCCTTTATTTTCCCTTTCACTCTCACTCTCACTGGATCAGATTTTGGCAGACAACATTCTGCTTAATTCCATTTACTTCTAAAACCATGAGTTCTGCAATTAATTTCATCTTTCTATTGTCTCAGAAACATTGGTCAACAGGGGAGAATAATCCTGGGCTGAATTTCTGATGTGCATGGGGGTACCAAACCCCAAACCGTGCTGCCAGCATGGGATGCATTAGGGAGGAAATGAAACCTTAGGGCACAGTGTCTGCCTTGCACGTTTGCACAAGCAGCAGCACACATGTAGCACTCAGTGCCAAGGCTCTCACACAAACATTCACACCCTTCCACACTTTCAGATGGCTGCAGGGGGACACAGGGTGTGCTCAGGGCTGTCCACACCACAAGCCCCTGGCTCACACCCTGTCACAGTCACATTTTCTGGAAAAATCCCTTCACCCAGGATTTTTCTCCTGGGAAGCTGAGAAGCCTCCGAGAAAAAGGAAAACAATAATTACCTCATTTGCTTCTCCTGTGTTTGGCTCCTTTGCAATGTGTTTGGAGATTTTGGCCAATCAGTGCCAAGCTGTGTCGGGACTCTGGAGAGAGTCACGAGTTTTCATTATTATCTTTTTAGCATTCAGTAATTAGTATAGTATAGTTTAGTATTCTTCAATATAATATAGTAACGTCAAATAATAAATTAGCCTTCAGAGAACATTGGAGTCAGATTCAGCATTCCTTCCTTTGTCTGGAAGCCCTGCAAATACAATAACACCCAGCTCACACCAGCCCAGCCCCACTCTCATGTGCCATTGCCAAGTTTCTCCCTTTATGTTTTGGGCCCCAGGGTGCTCTGAGCTCTTGGGGCTGATGGCAGTGCTGTGTCCCCAGAGCCTGAGCTGTAAATCCTCAAGGACCCTGCTGTGTGCTGAGCTGTAGAAGCACAAGCTGTGGATGAACAAACAGTTCACCTCCTTCTGTCATGCAGGGAGCCTGTAGGGAGGATGGAGGGGCACAGGACAAGGGGGAATGGCTTCGCATTGTCTGAAAGTAGGTTTAGATTAGGTATTAGGGAGAAAGCTTGTGGTGTTTGTGAGGGTTTCCAGGATGAGGTGAGAGATGAGAATTTGATTGTAAGTTCTCAGAAGGCTGATTTATTATGATATGATATATGATATGATATGATATGATATGATATGATATGATATGATATGATATTTATTATAAGAATGCTATACTAAAACTATACCAAAGAAAGAAAAAGGATACATCAGAAGGCTTCACAAAAATGCACATTAAAAACCCGTGACTCCTCAAAGCTTTGACACAGTTGGACTGTGATTAGTCATTAAATTAAAACAATTCACATGCTGGGTAAACAATTTTTAAATTACATTTCAAACCAGCAAAACAAAGAGAAGTTGAAGCTTCCTAGCTTCCCAAGAAAAGTAGGAAAATCTTTTTCCTTCTGAAAAAAAGATTTTTCAGAAAATATCATGGTAACAAAAGCTCTGACTGCGAGGCTAGTAAGGCCCTGGCACAGGCTGCCCAGAGGAGCTGTGGCTGCTCCATCCCTGGAAGTGTCCCAGGCCAGGCTGGGCAGACTTGGAGAAACCTTCTCTAGCAGGAGATGGAAGTGGATGATTTTTAAAGCTTTTCAAACAAAACCTTTCTGTGATGCTGTGATTCCATGATTTGCCACCTTCCTTTCTGCTGGCTGCATGGCTACACCTCCATTTGCTGTGTGACTGAAACCATTGGCTGCAGAAACCTGGCACTCCCTTCTCCCAAATGCCACTGTCCTTTTGCAGATTCCCTCTTTCTCCCATGCAAGGACACAGCAGACAGGACACAGATCCCCACTTTCCAGAGACACTCAGGGCTGGGCAAAGACTGGGCTTGGTTGCTCTGTGTGCAGGCTGGGGGGAATATGGAGCATTCTCCTCCATGGGTTATAACCCATTCAAATGCTCCATTTACACAAATTCTTCACATTTAGCTGCCCTTTTCTGAAACTACACCTCTCAGAAGGAGCACTGTGAAGAGGGACACAGAAAGGATTGTGTCCCTGGTGTGTTTCTTTGCAATCTCCACAAAAAAGATTGTGTCCCTGGTGTGTTTCTTTGCAATCTCCACCGAAAGGATTGTGTCCCTGGTGTGTTTCTTTGCAATCTCCACTGGAAAGGTGTTCTGGTGCCTCTCCTTCCTTTGTGAGGTCCTGCACGGTGACTCAGCCCCTGCAGGTTCCTGAACATGGAGCTCATTTACTCGGAGCAGCTAACGCAGAACAGAGGGTTGAATTTGTTGACACATCTCAGAGAGATCTCACTGATTAATGTGCTGAATCTCAAACACAGGCTAAGACCATGAAATCCCTAACAGGGGTTTAGATCAGAGATAACATAATAATACACAGAACTCTTGGAAACATTTTCAAACCATGTAATGTCTATATTCTTAGTGTTCCTGACAGTGCTAATGGAACCAGAAAGTTGACAAGATCTCCTCTGTATTCAATTCCCTGATAGCTTTTAAAGCCCTTTTCGTGTAGTCATGGTTCTTCAGCATCACCTAAATCTTCCAGGCCTGCAGGATGTGGGATCTCAAGCCAGAGTCACTTCTCCACTCTCTGTGATCAGGGATGAGAGTCTGCAAAGGCTGCCCAGAAGGAGATGCCCTTGCACAGGGCAGGGAGGGATCAGCTTTACTGGTGCAAAGGCAGATGAAACAGACCAAGGGGAGGATGTCAGCTTCATTTCTCGTCTTTGGTGTCTCCGTCCTGCTTGTCTGCAGCGTGGGGAGGGGAATGATGGAACGCTGTTTGAGTGCTCAAGGCAGGTCAGGGAATGCTTATCACTGTGCCTCATCCCACAGGGAAAGGCAGATGAGAGCAGACCATGCAGTGATTCATGAAAAAGCTCTGCTTCCCCCTGTCAGAGCCTTACATGGTGCATAGCTTGCTCCTGCTGCCTTAATCCTTTGAAGATGCTGGGTCAGTTTTTCCTGTTCATCTGGCTTTAGCTGCACGTGCTCTCGGCACATGGAGCTGCCAAATTTCCCTGGGCTCTCCAAAGGGGCAAAAGCAAGGCTTTAATTTATCTGACCCGTGTTTCATTCTTTATTTGTAAAAGGAGCAACAGAAGTGGAAAAGGAGTCCCTGCCTGTTCCCATCCAGCCCCACATGTGCCCAGGCACTCGTGTTTACTCTCTTGAGGGCTCCCAGCAGGCAGCTCTGGGATTTCGTGCTGCAGCACTCAGAAATATTTTCTCTGGGTTTTGAGGCAGTGAGGGGGAAAGTTCCTGAACCCCCTCCGAGTTCTGGCACTGATGCAACTGAATGAGCTGCCCAAGGGCCCTCCCCAGCAAGAGCTGCGTGTGCTCACAATGGCATGTGCTCTCAGGAAGGGAGAAATCCCTATCCAAGCCCCTCAGCCAGCTGCCTCCAGACCTGGTGCTTCACCTCCACCTGAAGCACTGCTAGGTGTCCACTTGCACTGATTTTATCTGCTTTGCTCAGCTCGCTCCCTGCCCTGGGGCGATGATGGGAGAGCAAGATCCCAGAGCGCTGACACTGGGCAGGAGCAGCCTCCAGAGGGAGATGCCAGCCTGGCTCTGGCAGGAAAAGCATCCAGAGGGAGATGCCAGCCTGGCTCCAAAGGTAGAACCCTCCAGAGGGAGATGCCAGCCTGGCTCTGCTCCCCAGCTGTGCCCTGGCTCCCTGGGGCATCACAGAGCACAGTGAGGGCATCCAGGCACCACATCCAGGCACGGAGCTGCCCAGGAGGAAGGGTGAAATAGGAGCCTCCTCCAGCCTGGTCTTATCAGCTCTTGGAGGTCTATTTCACACCCAAGATAGCTCAGCTACCTTTGGAGGCATAAAAATCAGCAGGATGGTTTCTATGGCAGTGCTGGAAACAAAAAGGTTTTATAAAAGGCAAAATAACACAGAAAAATTACAGAGAAAATTACAGAGAAAAACCAAGCCAGGTGCAAGAGGTTCTTGCTCCTGGTAAAACACCTCACAAATGCAATTAGTTTCTTTGTTCTCTTCTTTTTCTAGTAAATTGTCAAAATTAAACTTTGTAGCTCCTGTCCAATTAGCTACCCTTAAGTTTAAAATAAAGTCCCCCAAAGCTATGAAATGCCTTGTCACCTAATCGAAGGGATAAACTTCTAAGCTTCTTTCCTTTTTAAAAAGACAAAAAACCCCACTATATTAAAGAATACAGCAAGGATACTTACAGAAGGCTAAAAAGATAATAATGAAAACTCATGACTCTTTCTAGAGCCTCGACAAAGTTTGACCTTGATTGGTCAAGAATTCAAAACAATTCACATGAAACCAATGAAACAATCACCTGTGGGTAAACAATCTCCAAACACATTCCAAAGCAGCAAAACAGAGGAGAAGCAAATGAGATAATAATTGGGGGTTTTTTTGGATTTTTTTTTTCTCTGAGGCTTCTCAGATTCCCAGGAGCAAAATCCTGGGCAAAGGGATTTTTCCAGAAAATGTGACAGTGACAGGAAGGCACTGCCCCATCCCAGGCTGCACCTGCCAGAGCCTGCAGGGTCCTTGCAGTGGACTTCCAGGATTTATTTGAGATAATTTTGTTTTTAAAGGTCCTTTTTCTTCATGAGCTGCTCATGAAGAAAAGGGCAGCTTGGTACCTCTGTTTCAAAGCTTTGGAACCCTCCTGACCCCATCACAGAGGCTGCAGACTGAATTGTGCTTGAAATACAAAATACAGTGTCACCTGTGCACTGACAGTGACATAACCAGTGGTGAAACAGGAAAAGGGATCCCAAATTTCACCTGGACAGGCTCAGAAATGCCAGTGGGAATTTCATGTGGTTGCACAAGACCAAGTCCAAGGTGCTGCATGGAGACTGAGGCAACCCAGGTTTGGGATGAGCTCTGCAAAGTGAGGCAGAGCTCTCTCAGTAGTGCTGGGTCAGGGAGGTCTGGCACTGACTTTACCTGTGCTTGCCTTGCTCACCTTCCCAGACTCAACCCAGCCCCATGGCACTGGTTTTATTCACCTGCCTTGCCTTGCTCACCTTCCCAGCCTCCCTCCAGCCTCACAGGGCCCTGCAGGCTCTCAGGGAGGAGGTTTGGAACCTGCTCCCCATTCCAGGGAATACCTGGCCCTGCCAGCAGCACTCTCTGTGTCCTGTCCCATCATGGTCCAGCCCCCCAGCCTGCCCCAGGACAAGCTCAGCCCCATCCCCCTGAGAGCCTCAGCTCCCATCTCCACCCCAGGAGCACTCAGGGGAAAGGGGAAGGGATAAAACAGAGCAGGAGTGTGTTCAGCTACTCAGGGATACCTTAGGAGCAGATAAATAGCAGAGTTCTTTGGGGACAAAGGAAGAAAACCAGTTCTCAAGCTCCAAGGTTGCACTACCCTCCAGGAGCAGCAATTGGCCTTTCCTGGCTCCCTTCCCTGCCTGGTTTTCCCACAAGTTCTCTGCCACTTTCTGTGCTAAAGCCTCTGGTTGATGCCAAACCTCATGTCTGCTGCAGTGCATTTCACAGCCAGAGATTGGGGTTTGACTCCTCAGGTGGTGAGTTCTCTGCATTATTGTCAAGGAACGTTGTGGTTTCCATTTTTTCCAGTCTTAGGAAATTTTGGGGCCTGCAGAGAATGGAAACTAAATTTGCTAGACAAAAAAATTCTGGTTTTTTCTTTTCCTAGCAGAATAATCACCATATAAAATACACCAGTGACAGTCTCCCAGCTAGGCACTGCATGGGTTCAGCAGCCATCACATTGAGGAACAGCCTCAGGGCAGGATTTGGGCCTCAGCTTCTCTCTGGAGCTCTGAATGCCCTGTAAAACATTGCCCCATGCAGTCAACACAGCAATAATTAATACAATTTACAAAAATTTGGGTCCTGGGAGTACTACTGGTGCTGCTGTGGTGATGGTGCTGGCCATGACAGGAGAGACCTTGGCAGAAATAGCACTGCTGGTTGGAAGAATGGGATTAAATCTTAGTTTGAGCTGATTTTGAAGTGCTGGGAATTGGCTGTGACACCTGAACATGAATCAATCATGCCCATGGGAAGTGAGCTCCTGCTCCAGGCTGGGACTTCAGCAGCTGGGAACCACAGGCAAGAGTGGAGAGCATGAGTTTATCAGGAGTCCAACCCATTTCAGTCACAGTGAAAGGGACAAGTGCAATGCCAGGATGTCCCAGCATGGAGAAACTGATGGCAGGAGAGACCATGGCTGGAAAAGTACATGCAGATCCTCCTGCCTGCTTCAGGACAGACACATTCATTGCTCTCTGGACATAAATCTGGGGAAAATTCCAGGGATTAAGAAGACCTGTTCATGACTCTTCAAGCTAAAGATCTTTGCTGGCAGAAGAACAAATGGGTATAAACTGGTTGTTATGGATTCAACCTGAAAATAGGGAAATACAGTCAGGAGTGAGAACATCCTTCCCTACAAACAGAGGAGGCTGCTGCAATCCCCTGACAATGGACACCATGGCCTGGAGAACAGGAGCACATTGCTGTGTGCAGGGGCAGCTCCAGCTCAGTGATCCCTTCTTTGCAGAAGCAGCCCCGTGTCTGGCTCATCTGCTCTCAGGTTCTGGTTGATAATTGCTGCCCCGAGATGTGCAGGATGTCTCTGGTCCAGCCTGCACAGCTGAAGAACGAGTCTGGACTCTTCACTTTTCAGTCTTGAGGTTGTTTATTAATTCTTATCTATAAAATTTTCTTCCTGCCCAGCCGAGATCTGCTCAGCAGGGCAGCCACAGGCACTCTGTGTTGTCCTGTTATACTACAAACTATGTATAACATATTTACACTTAATTCCCAATACCTGTCACCTATGTTAGACAGTGCACTTCTACTCTAAACCAATCCCAAAGTGCCAACATCACTGCAGAAAATGGAGAACAAGAAGAAGAAGAAGAAAGGCTGGACACGCCGATTCCTCCATCTTGTCCCCATAACCCCCATACCAAAAATCCCAAAATCTGCATTTTCACCCTGTGATCATTTTGTTATTACACCATTCAAACCAGTGTGACTTTCACATCCTCATACAAAGTGGGCAACTTGCTCCAGGGGTCAAAATCAAATCCCCAGGTGCTCTGGGCTGTGTGCCAGGGTCTCCGAGCCCCCTGGAGGGGTCCTCAGCGACTCTGAGGAGATGTACTGAGTTCTGACAATCTGGGCACAAGGGATTACCAGGAGCTGAGGACAGGTGAAGCAAAGGCTCTGCTTACCAGCCCTTCCTCTGAAATGCTGTGTTTGTTTTGCTCAGTCTTTGGTCTCTCAGCACACTCTGAAGTCCAGTTTTTCCAGACCAGGAGTTGCTGGGGGCTGAGGAGAGGCAGGGTGCAGCCAGAGGAACAGACTTCGCTCAGGACTGACATTCCAGCTCTCTGTGCCTCAAAAGCAGCAAGTGGTGTCTCAGAGTTAATTTCTGTACCCCACAGGCACACAATGTGTGTGCCACATTCAGCTCCTGCAGCTGGGTATCCTGGGCATCCTCTGGGAACCCTGGGCATCCCCTGGGCATCCCTGGGCATCCCAGCTATGCACAGCCCAGGGAATCTGAGCTTCACCTCCAGGGTGTGCAGAGGGCTCAGCCCCAGACTCAGCAATGGATAGAGGGAGAGACAAGCACAAGGGAGCTCAGCAAATCCTCCTTATCACACATCTGGAGCAGGGGGAAAGAAGGATGTGCTTGTGACACATCAGTGCAGGGTAGTGACAGCTTCTCTCACGCTGAGGAGCTTTTAACCCCCCTCTCCTGGTGGGACCCAGCAAGTCTCCTCACACAAGCACTTGGCAAGGGGCAGCTCAGAGCTCCCAGAGCCAGGAATCCAGCTGCTCCCCCAGAGCTCTGCCAATGTGCCCTTGTTCACGAGCAGGGAGCTGAAACCACTCTCCCTGCACTTGGCTCTTTGCTCTGTTCACATTGTGTGATTGACAGCTTAAATCATCTGCCATTGTTCCTGCTCCCTGCCTGCATGGCTTTTCAACAGGACACCCAAAAATACACTCTGGTTGGGCTTTATAGAGCAATATTCACTTGGGGGTGAGTGTGCACGTTTGTGCCTTGCTGCAGCCACTTGTCCCAGCGAGGAGCAGGCGTGCAGGGCTTGCCAGGAACCTCAGCACTGCCAGCAATCCCAGCTAGCTGCACAGCACGCCATGCTGAGCACACAGCCTGGCACAGCTCCTCTCTCCCCTCCCTCACTGCCTCTGGGGGTGCTGAGCAACTGCTCTGAGCACCAGCGGGTGAAGCACTCTGCAAAACCTGACCTGATTTATTTAGGAACTTTGTGGTCTCTGCTAGCAGCACATCTCCCCATGGCTGGAGGGTTGCTGTGAGCTTTGTGCTGCCGTAACTCATGTCACTGTAGTGTCACATGTGAGAAACAGCTCCTCACTTTTCATAGTTTAGGAAGGTTTATTAAACCTTATCCAAAATACAACAGAAGACTGAAGAAAGAAAATAAGTTACGGTGCTGGCAGCAAAAGATTTTCCCCACCATGCAAACACAATGGTGGGTTTTTTTCCTTTTTAACCCTTTAACCCCTCCCAAAATTCTGTCCATTTACCTCTTCTTCACTGTCCAGTGGTGGAGATCTCTTCCTCAAATCCTGACTGGAGCTCAGTGTCACCATAGTGACAATCTGACCCTCCCAGCTGTCCCTTGATAACCACGTGAGGGGGTACAACATAACTATAAATCTATAAAACTTTTCTTAACCTATATATATATTATTTTCTTAACCTATATATTAATGGACATTATATTTGTCCATTAATTGTGAGTCAATCATTGCATTACTCATCTATCACACACCCCCTGCCCAATCTCCTGACACTGCCTCTACGCCTCTTTCCTCTGGGCTGCCAAGCAGAGGTGGAAATCATGGATTTCGCAAAGCAGTCACAGTGATGACTGTCAGATTTCTGCATGCAGGGTGCACAGCACACAGGAGGACACCACACACTGCCTGCTGCAGCACCTGCAGAGTGCCCCAGCTCATCCCACTCACAGCTGGAGGGGGCAAAAAGGGCTTGGTGGGAAGGTGAAGTCATGGGGCAGTGACACAGCAAAGTGAGTGCCAGGAACCCTGCTCCTCTCACCTATCATCTTCATCTGGAAACGTTCCAGTCTGTGTCTCCTGAGGCCCTCAGGGAGCAGGGGCTGGTCCCTGCTGCAGCTCTGGGTCCTGGCAGGGAGAACAGGGTGAGAGACACCTTTGCATAGGCTCAAACTGGTGATCAGTCCTGCTTGGTGGTCAGTGGCCTGCTGATGGCCCAGCTGTGGCACAGAGCTCCTCTCCAGGCATGGAAAGGAAGCAGAGCAGTGCTGACTTTCCAAGGAAGTGCTGTGTGAGTTCCTGGGAATTGCTGTGGAACATCCTCAGGACAGGCTCTGCTCAGAGGGAGTGCAGACACAGGACAGACACGGGCTGGCAAGGGAATCACAAACACCTCCAACAGCATACCCAGGGACAAGAAACCCATCTCAGCATCTTCCTAGAGCAGCATGGAGGGGCTGGCCAGCAGTTTTCGCTGGTGGATGTCTCCTGATTCAGAATTGACCTTGAGATGGGTTTGAGCCAGCGAGGCTTTGGGTGAGTGAGGAGGGCAGGTAAGCATAGAGTCCTGGGCACACCATGGGTGCAGCCCTCTGAGGGTCACTGCCCTTCACAGCTGCCTGTGCCTGCACTCCTGGTGCCCTGGCAGCAGCAGGCACTGACACCTGGGCTCAGGGCTGCGGGCTGGGTCAGCTGTAGGGTTTATCCTGCCCACTCTGCTGCATGTCCTGCCCACTCTGCTGCGTGTCCATGAAGCTGCTGCACTCCTGGGACGGAATGTGCAATCCAGGGCCAGCTGAACCTGCCAGGGCTGCAGGGAGAGGGCAAAGCTGCCCTTTAGCAGGAGCTACAGCAGCAGGTGGGGCTGGGCTGCCTCTGCCAGCGTGGGATGTCCCAGCAGCTGCTGCACAGAGAGCTGACAGAGGGGCTGTGAGTCCCCACTTGTGTCACTGTGGCATTTCCCTTGGCAGCCTGGGCTCACAGGGCTCCCCTTGCTATTCCCAGGTGCTCAGGGGATCAGCACCTTGCAAACCCTGCCTGTGTTTGCCATCTGCTGAGGCAGGTTTCATTGGCAGAGGATTCAGGGCAGGCTTTGTACCCTGGGGCATTCAGGCATGTGATTCTGCACCCCTGACACATCCACCCTGGTGAGGTGGGGAGCAGCACATCTTGGAAACTCGAGGGCAGAGCAGTGCCAGGTCACAGTTGGGTTTTCACTGGAGACAAGGAAAGATCCAGTTCTGGTGTCGAATCACCTCTGAAGGGAATTCAATCATCTCTGTCCTGAGAGTGTCTCACTCCCCCTGGTGAGAGGGAAGGTCCTGAGTACTTCAGATTCTGCACATCATCGCAGCAGGATGATGTGCAGAATGACCCATCTCAGAGCAGGAGAGGGCTCCCAGCCCTCAATTCTCTCAAATAAAGCCAGAAAGTTCAATGTGAGACAGAGTGGAAAGCAGCAGACATCGAAAACAAGGTGCCCTTGGCCCACTGAGACCTGCTGGGAGGTTCTCTCTCAGATTTTCTCCTGGAGCAGGGCTAACTTTGAGGGACAGGATCATGGCCCCATCCCTTTCCACAGCCTTTCCTGCTGCTGCTGTGTGCCAGTGAGGAGGATGAGATCCAGATGGATGGGCTAAAGGTGAGTCCTACATCATGGGACTCCCAATCTGGTGTAAATCCTTCAAGAGCTCCTGGTTCTCCACCTAGTGAACTCCCTGAGGTGGCATCATGAGCAGATGGCAGCTGAGAATGGGACATGAGTCTCAGAAAATCAGGGCAACACAAATATTTGTGATATTAGAAATAGCTACAAAAATCCAGAGCAAATACAAGACATGATTAGAATTATAATAAGAAATGCATTCCAGAGCTGCATTTTCATTCTGTCTCATTTCTCCTCCTCCTCATTCTCCCTAAGGATTCACTTAGCACATTCTTTAGGTGGCATTTTTGTCACTTGCTTCCACCTTTGAGCACACAAACACACACACACTCAAATCAGAGTTAGTAATAAATAAAACTATTCCTTTCAAAACAGAAACTCATTCTTGTCAAGATTCCCATCTATAAATACCTCTGGAAAGGACAAGAAAGTTTAGCTTGGCATGGAAATGTGGGTACCATGAGGAATGCCATTTTTCAGTGCTACCAGAGGGGCCCTGCAGTAGATGCATGCCATGGGCTCAAACCTCCTGCCCAGAGTACGTGCCTTGCCTCTCCTGTGCGTGCCCGTGCTTTCTGACCCATACATTGGACATGCCTGGGAAGGAAACTCTGCAGAAAGCTGCAGGGAGCTCCAGGCAGTCTGACTGGACAGGCAACAGCTCACAAATTCCAGAAAAATGCCTTCTGCAGTGAGGTAACAAATAGGAGTCAGCCCATGACGGGGGACACCCCCATGCAGAGGAATTCCCATCTCAGGAGATGGAGGGGCAGCAGGCCAAGAAGGGACTTGCTGGGGAGGGACTTCCCTGAGCTGGCAGGGGACAAAGGCAGGTTCCTGAGCCTCTGTGCCAGCCACTGCTTTCTCCTAAAGCATTCCTAAAGCTGGAGGTGCCCCAGAACCCTGTGGCCCCACACATCTGCAGTGACTCTTGGCTGCTTTCTGATCTGCCCTCCTGCAGCCCTTGCCTTCTCCAGGGCAAGGCCAATTCTTCTTGCACCTTTGCTGGAATTTCCTGCTCTCCACACACGGATTCACCCCTCCCCACAGCACATCCACCTCTCAGAGCCCTCCCACACCCTGCAGGACCAGGCTGGAGGGCTCAGGACATGGCTGGCTGCTGGGGCTGTGTTTGTGAAGGGCCAGTGTCTGGCTGGCTGGCTGATATAGCTCCCACAGACATCTGGATACCACCAAATCATGTCAGTGTCTGTCTGACTGGCTGATATAGCTCCCACAGCACCTGGATACCCCCAAACCTAGTGTGAACAGCAAGAGTTCACCCAGCTTTGCTCCTCCAAAGGGCTCCCCCTTCTCCAGCTGGCTGCCCTGGTGCCCCTGTGTCTCTGGCACACTCAGGGCACAAAGCAGAATGCCAAGGGCTCTCTCTCATCCCCTGCACTCCAGACACAACACTGGGGTCTATGGCAGCAGAACAGCCCCTCCTCCCTCTTATCAGCTCTAGGGAAGGACCCCATCTGTGGGGGCTGCTGATAGTGAGGCCCTTAGGTCAGGCCATTTCTGAACAAAGCCCCCTATCTCAGCTCAAAATCCTTTCCCATTCTGGGCTCTGAAGCCATGTCTGGAGAGTCTGAGCACTCTGAGACACATTTGGCTAATCTCAGGCTGTGGCTGGCTGCTCAGAGCACAGCTGTCACCTGTCAAAGTGATAGCAGAGGTGGCTTCCCAAAGAGGCCTGTCCTCCAAACCCTCCCAGGCTCAGGGCAAACAGGAGCCAGCAGCCCTTAGCCCTTATCTCCCACTCTGCTGAGAGGAACCTGAGGTGTGTGAAGGCAGCTTTATCTGCCAAAGTGACAAAATGACTCCAAAAAATAAGCTACCAGGCTGGGGAAGGTCCCAGATGTGTTTCTGGGATGTGTTTTGAACCAGCACAGCTCAGAGCTGATGGAGGACTGGAGTGTCCTGGCAGTGCAACCCTTCCTCACAGCCCACAGAGCACAACAGGACCAGGGCACAGAGCTAAAGTGACCCCTTGGAGGGCAGGGTGACACTGGCTCATCCAGAGCTGACACAAAGATGTTGGTCAGGAAGATGGGCCTGGAAGTGTCACCCAGACAATTCTCACCTTTCCTTTTGGTCAAACCCTGTCACCCAGACAACTCTCACCTCTCCTTTTGGGTAAAAACCTTTCTGCTCCTCCTGTCCCAATCATGAGAACCAGTCAGGTGTCCCACGAGAAGGAAAGGCTCCACCATATACCCTCTGTATGGTGGGACAGGGATGCACAGGGATGGGGGCCTTGCTGAGCTGCTCTCCAGGCCCTGCTCATGGAGGGTCAGGAAGATGGGCCTGGAAGAGTCACCCAGACAACTCTCACCTTTCATTTTGGTCAAACCCCATCTGCTCCTCCTGTCCTGAGCATGAGAACCGGCCAGTCCCATGAGAGGGAAAGGCTCCATGACACAGCTCTGGCTGGGGATGTGGGGTTGCTGAGCTGCTCTCCAGACCCTGCTCTAGGAGGATGAGGAAGATGAGCCTGGAGGAGTCACCCAGACAACTGTCAGCTTTCCTTTTTGGTCAAACTCCATCTGCTCCTCCTGTAATGAGCATGAGAGCCATTCAGGTGTCCCATGAGAGGGAAAGGCTCCATGACACAGCTCTGGCCAGGGATATGGGGTTGCTGAGTTGCTCTCCAGGCCCTGCACTGCGAAGGTTAAGAAAGATGAGCCTGCAGTTGTCACCCAGACAACTCTCAGCTTTCCTTTTTGGTAAAACCCCATTTGCTCCTCCTGTCCTGACCAAATGAACCAACCAGGTGTCCCATCAGAGGGAAAGGCTCCACGGCACACCTCTGGCCAGGGATGTGGGGTTGCTGAGCTGCTCTCCAGGCCCTGCCCTGGGCGGGTGATGAACGTCAGCCCACAGAGGAATCCAGCCACAGAGGACGGGCAGTACCGTACCCGAGCCGTCATCTCCCTCTTTTAGCTCTTCCCAGCTGCTTCCCTCCTTCTCCTGCACAAGGGAAACTGGTGACCAGAGCCCCAGGGTCAGGGCCATGCTCAGAGGAGCAGGCAGTCCTGCCATGTCCTGATTATGTCATTGGAAGCCAGAAAGAAAACCAGGTTTTTCACATTTTTTCCCCAAATGTCATTTCCATTAGGTCGTCTGCTTCAGCCAATTTAAGCTCTCAGCAGAATTCCCACCAAATTTTGTATCAACTATTTTAGGGTAAGGTTTAAAAAAGTGAAAGAGTTTGACTAATTTTAAACCCAGCGTTCCCGAGGGACATTTAACAAAACACACAATGTCTAAAAACCTTTGGAGTTTCAAGGAGTTCAAAATAACATTCCAGAAGGGATCTTTAGAAAAATGTTCCTGCACCGGTCCCGTTCCCGCCGCTGGGCTGGGCCTGCTCCCTTTAATATCCCACATTTGTTTTCCATTTAGCTATCAAACCTCCATTAAAATAAAATCTCAGAGTAAATGAAATCAAGCTAACCTGCCTCCTTTCATTTCCAGAATATTTAAGGCATATTAAGGGAGCAGAGCCTGTCTGTTTTCATTGCCGGGGGGTCAGGTAGCTCACGAGCTGCCTCTCTGAGCCTGTGGGATGGAGCCAGGGCTGAGCACACCTTTGATTTCCCTCATGCTCTGCACCAACAGCCCTGAAACCACCCCAGGAGAGAAGTTCTGACTGCCACAGGAGGATTAAATATTGAAATGCAGGTGATAGAAGCTGCCCAATGGACTGTGCTGGTGGAAATCAAATGCTAGTCTAGTATTTTGAATCCAAATAATTTGGATGAGGCCAGACAGGATTGTTTGGCTTTGAATCTGAGCACGTGCACAGTAGTGTATAGTCCCAGAGGTTGAAAACAGTGTAGATACTTCTCCTTTTTTTCGTTAATGGCTCAGAAACTTAAAAGGCAGCTACAAAATCGGGAATACATCCCTACAGATTCAAAAATTGTTGTTCTTAATTTGCATCTCCACCATAACAACAGATCCTTAGAACTAAAATACAGATGGGAATTTTATAGCTTCTCAGAAATGAAGCAGGAATTGGCCAGTGGGCCTCAGCAGTAGCCACAAGTTCTTCACATGAGGCATCTCAAAAGTATTTTAACCTTACAATACTTTTCTGTGTTATGCTTTAATCTCAAGAAAGCATAAGAAAAAAAAAAAAAAAAAAGAAAAACTACCAAATACATATATTACATGACTAAGATAATAGGCAAAATCAGTAACATATATAGAAACAGAAGCCATGGTTTTTAACGTTCAACCTTGTCTTCTCAATGCACTCTCTAAAATGGGAATGTTTCCCTATCTCCACTTTGAGATGGAGGGAATCCATAAATCTCATTTTACACTAAGCCAAGGACTCTGTGAAGCTCCCTCTGTACCTTCTGTGTGGAGAAACTGGATATGTTTAGAGATGGTTTTATTAAAAGAGACTTGGAAGGAGCAATTTAAATCACCCTGCTTGGCAAAGTGACAAAATTACCTGTGCTGAGTCCAAAACAAAAGCACCCTGTCACTTGCAGAATCCCATACCTTATATAAATGTCAAAAAACTTCCCTCACTTGACAAAAAAATATGTGTTTCTTTATTTCTGCTCACCTCACTCACTTTTGCCCCTTTCTCACCCCTTTGCCCAAGTTACTCAGTGGCAGGGCTGCTCCCCAGCTCGGTGGCAGGTGAATTGTTTGGGAGTTAACTCCTGAAATTCCATGTGGGAATGAGCCTCATCCTTGTGCAACATCACCAGCACCCTTCTGGTGATGGCAGCCCTTTGAAAGCCATTTTACATTGTCTTAATCATGTGGTGGGGAGTGATAGTGACCATGTGAGAAAGAAGTCTTATTTTAGTTTATTCCTAGTTTTATTTTATTATTTTCAAATGTATTAAGAAGTTTTATTTTAGCTTATTCCTAGTGTTCATTGTATGGATGTCCTTCTACTCAAACATTTAATTTTTAGCTTCTTTTTCTTCATAAAATAAATAAAAATTAAGAATTTGTTTGAGTCAACATCTGCCCAGTGAGCATTTGCTAAAATATTAACTGTACAAGTAGCTCAATACAAAGATTTCCCTCTTTCCATGAACAGCAGACAGCATTTCTTTTTGTCAGCAAAGATATTTCAGATTTATTGAAGCATAGTAGGATAGTCTGTGTCCCAAACATACAAACAAAACTATAAATAGTTCAGGAAGATAAGAAAAGTATCTTACGTAAATACTCAGCCTAAAATGAATCCAGAATCCAGGAATCCTTCCTTGCTCCCCACTATATTTAACATTTCCAGATGTGTCTGGATGACCAGTTTGGGATTAGGGGCCCACTCCTCAGAGACAATAAATTGGAATAAAAGTCCTATATATATAAATAAATAAATCTACTTTTCTACAGCTGTCCCTGTCCTGAACAAGCATTTGCTATTTCACAGCAGAGATGGTTTTCACTGGATTTTGCCTGTCCTGTAGATCGTTGCCAGGCAGTTTCTTTTTCTTATTGTGGCTGCCAACTCTTTTATCCCTTTGGACCACCTGGTCCTGTGGTGTTCACACTGAACAGACTCAGATGTTGCAGTGGACTGGGGGCCTCAGTGATCTTCACTTTGTCACATTGTCAGAAAAAAATGTCACACCGTGCAGCCTGTGCCAGGAGATGAAAGCTGAACTCCACATCTGATTTTTAATCTAATTTTTAATCTGATTTTTAGTCCAGGCAGGAAGGAGGAATGCAGCTCTCACACAGCTTACAGCAGGGGCTAAAGGCATCCCCTGCTTGTTCCATGACTGCCACCTGCCCAGGGAGGAGCCACATCCCACAGCCAGCACGGGTTCTGCGGACTCCTCAAGGAGTCTTTTCCTTCTCAACCAGAGATGTGAGGCTCTGAAAAATCCCTCAGTACTTTCAAGCAAAATAAAAAGGAAAAAATTAGTTAATTTCTAAAAAGACGTTTGTAAGAAATAAGAGATCATAAACCAGGCACATTTGGATCATTTTCCCTCAGAACTGAAAGGCTTTTTACAGCAATGTGCAGAATGATTTTATTTCCTGGAGTTTCCCCTTCATCTGCTTTAGAGTGGCAGGTCTGTGTTTACACAGCATCTCAGAGACCTGTCCAAAGAGCTTCCCTGTGTGTTCCCCCAGCTCCTGTCCCCCTGTCCCCAGTGCTGGGATATTTTATTGTTGCAGAGCTCAACACACAGCTCATGTTTGCACTGCTCGGGCTCTAGCAGCACCTCTATTTCTCATCAGTCAGAAAAAAACCAAACATAAACATCCCAAGGTTATATACAGCACTGATTTCTATTTTTGTCATCTTTAAAATAGTAGGTAAGTCCTGTAGTTCTATCCAAGTTGGCCCAATTCCTCTTTTTGTTTGTTTGGCGTTTAATTATCTTGGAAGAAACGTGCTAGTGATTTTGGGTCTCTGCTGCAGTGCCGTGACCAAGTCTGTGCTTGGGTTATTCATCTCCAAGTCTGTGTTTCTGCAAATTTGGCACCTCCATGCCCCTCCCCATCAGGGAGAATTTCAAAATCTCTGCTTTCTCTCCTCCTGGAGTAGCACAGCCTCAGGGGAGGCTTCTGGAAATGGGGTAAAGCACCAGCTCTTCACAGCTCCTAAGCAGACAGTGACTGGTGGAGGGAGACAGCAAAAAAAGGCTGGTGAGGGGGATTTTGGCAGCAAAAAAAAAAGGCTTGTGAGGGGGATTTTGGCAGCAAAAAGCCAGTGCCCTGTGGAGAGCTGCAGGGGGAATGGGTGCTGGGGAAGCTGGCAGCTCCTGGGCTGGAAAGGCAGATGCTGAACAGAGCCGTGCGTGAGCGGAGCTCGCCGAGCAGTGAGCCAAGGTGCAGGACAGTAGCAGCCTGGAACTTTATAAATAAACAGCACACACAGATGGCAACAAGCAGATTCCTGTTCCTGCCCCAGGTCTGCGGGGCTGTGCAGGATCAGATGATCCCCAAGGCTGCTGTGTGCTGTAAGCTCTGCTGGGTGCCCTCACCACAGCTCGCTGTCCTGCTGAGCAGGCAGAGCCCTGCAGAAGTGCAGATTCTCTGGTTTTCAGCATGGTCTAATGTCAGGAGCAGAGGTTTGGGCTGCAGCAGGTCTGTGTGTGAGAGGGAGCTGGCTCCTGTTCTGTCCCAAAGCACCATGGCCATGCTCATGTATTCCTGCCAGAGCTGGACTGAGGGGACACTGAGGAACAGCAGTGAAAGTTCTGGGCTCAGGTATAAGGGTGAAACAGGGAAAGGGCATTCAAAGCATCAGTGATGGGGCCAACATCCCCATGACAACAGGCCTCAGGGTGAGCAGAAGACAGTCCTGTCCTGAGAGCAGCAGGTGGGATCAGTGTCTGTGCATCCCCGTGCCTGAGGCACTCAGCTGAGTGCAGAGGTCACCTGGGTGGGGAGGGCTGGCAGTGCTGCAGGCACAGTCCTCCAGGAATCTGACAGTTTGAGTGAAATTTGAGATCCATCTGTACCCTCTTCCATGGCCAAGGCAGGCAAGCAATGGCATAAGATTCAGGGAAGTAATGCATCTAATCCGCCTGAGTAATGCTAATGCAAGCCTCTTGATTAGTGTTTAGAAAGCAGGCAAACAATTGATTTAAAATAATTGGTAAATTATGATTAAATAAAAACATTTATACAAAAGAGTTTGTCATTGATATGGTTAAATAAATATTTGTAGAAGTAACTTATACTTGGCCCGGTGCCTGGGCGATGAGCTCTCTTGGGCTGGCTGTGGTTTCATTTTAATAAAGACCAGAAGGCATTCCAGGAATACATAATGCTTCCAGCCCATCCCATGGATATCTGGGGCTTTAGCTCTGCTCACCACTAACCCAGCTTTGCTTTGTGTCCCTCACCAGTGCTTGTCCCTGTCCTTGGTTGGGGCTGAGCCCCCAGAACAGTGGCTGTGCCCAGGTGGGGATGCAGGTGGGAGCATCAGCGTGGTGGGAGCTGAGATGGGGCAGTGCAGGCTGCTCTGTGGGGAAGCCTGGAGCTCTGGAGCTGCTGCAGGGCTTAGAGCAACACAGCTCTTATCAGGCCCTGCTCAGTGGGAGATTTCCAAGAGCTTTGCAGAGGGGTTAGCCTCATTATGGCCAGTTGGAGATAAGGAAACCGAAGGCAGACGTGACTTGCTCAAAGTCCTGCTGCAGAGGGAACAGAAGCCAGGTCACCCCTGGCCAGGCCCTGTGGAGCCTCCTCAGCTCTCAGGGTGCTGCTGACTCATCTCACTCAGCTCCACAGCCTGGCAGTGTCTGCACTGCCTGGGCATCCAGCTGCTCCATAGACCAAGGGGATCCATGCAGCCCCTCTGGCACCTGAGAGCACCAGGTAGGATCTGGAACAGGAGCTCTGGAAACACCCACAGAGTGAAGGGTGAGGGGGCACAGGTCAGCAAAATGGGTTATCTGGGGTCTGGGGGTGACACTGGCACTGCCATGGCTCCTCTCCCTCATTTCCAGGCAGCCACAGAGTGAAGGGTGAGGGGGCACAGCTCAGAAAAATGGGTTATTTGGTACCTGGGCAGGACACTAGCACTGCCATGGCTCCTCTCCCTCATTTCCAGGCAGCCACCGAGTCACCAGTGCTTGGAGCAGCCAGGCCAGGCACAAAACCCTTCCTGCCTGCACTGGCCACCCAGAGAGCAGCCAAGGGCTCCTCACTGCTACAAAACACACCAAGCTTGGCCTCACACATTCCTCATTGCCCTCAGCACTGGTCATGCAGCTGCTCTCACCAGTCCAGCTGGCTGGGGAGTCATAGGGACATCACTCTGCTCTTGGGGACATCACCCTGGCCCCAGCCTCACCCTCCTCATCCTCTGGCAAAGGCTCCTGAGCCTGGGGGGTGAGGGCTGCCTGGTGGGGAGCACATTTGACTGGCAGTGAAGGCAGGAGAGCCACGGGACAGCACTCAGAGGCATCCAGCAGCACAGCCTGGGGGTGCTTGGACCCTTGCTGGGGTGAGCAGGACACAGGCAGCCAGCTCTAGGCTTGGTTTGCACCATGCACGAGGCACTGGCGAGGTGAGGGAGGAAGTTCCTGCTTTGCTGGGCTGCAGCATTTGAGGCTTGCCCCAGGCACCCCTTGAAGGGGAGCTCAGCACCTGGGAGCATCCTGCTGGTGGCACGAGACACCAGAACAGCCGTGGGTGGGAGAGAAATCCCCTGAAGGGACCAAGTCCCCAGCTCCATTGGGGACTTGATGTCATCTCCAGTGGATTAAATAGAAATGTGCCTGCCCCAGCTGTGAGACACAGAAATTCACAGTCCCACTCACTGTACACCCCCTCAGTTGTGCCCACAGGGAATTCACAGAGCCTGTCCCAGCTCTCCCCCCCACCGGGACAGGGGACCAGACTCTCCACTGCCTGTGAGTGCTCCCCAGGGCCACGCTCAGGGCGTGCAGTGCTGCTGGGCTGGACCTCCCAGCGAGGCCAGAGCCCTGACCTTGGTGTCCCACCAGAGCCATGAGTCAGGAGGCAGCTACTGGTGTCTCCCAGCCCACATCCCATCCTCTGGCCAGCATGGGCTGTGTCTGGCCTGGCCCTTCCCTCTGCTCTGCATGGACACAGGAGGTCCCTGAGTGCCTTGAGCTGCTGCCAGCACAGCCCACTTGACCTGAGCACTGTGCTTGCAGCCCCAGGGAGAGCATCACCCCTCCCTCCTGCTGACCTCCCTCAAACCAGCTCAGACCCTGAGCCTTTAACTCTTCCTTCACCTGCTCTGATCCCCTCTGCCCTCTGCCCTGAGGCTCCTGGAGTGGCTGAAGGAGTGACAGAAGTGACAATCTGCCCAGAGCCAGGCAGTCAGGGATAAGTGTCAGTGCTCCCAGGGCCCCTGAAGCCTGCAGCACATGGGGAGGGACAGGCAGGGCCATGGGACATGGGACAGGGGACATGGACAGGGGATTTGGGACATGGGACATGGACAGAGGACGTGGATATGGGACATGGGATATGGGCCATGGGAGATGGGACATGGATAGAGACATGGGACATGGGACATGGGACATGGGACATGGGACATGGGAAATGGGATATGGACATGGGACATGGGGCATGGGATATGGGATATGGACATGGGACATGGACAGGGACAGGGGACATAGGACATGGATGTGGACATGGGACATGGACATGGGACATGGGCCATGGGACTTGGGCCATGGACAGCCTCCAGCACAGTGCCCGGCTGTGGCAGCTCTCCACCCTCACTGCACATCCCTGCTCAGTAAACACAACAGCCAGAGTTTCACAATCAAATATTTATGCTAGCAAAAAAACATTTTACATAATCTTTAAACAGCTATGTCATCTCCCTATATTCATTCTCTGATCTTTCTGTTTTCAGTCGGGATTGGAGAATTTAGTGTATTTACAAAGAAATAAATATTATGGTGAAAACATCAGGCAGCTTAATAGTAGCTTTAGCAAAGTGCAAGAAGTATTTTTGTGTTCATGTTGTCAATTGCATAATATCTTCTGGACCATCATAAATTGAGGAACCTTGCTTGGATGCTTGCAGCACTGTGATAAATAGTTCACAGCTCCAATTCAAGCAACGCTGGCTGCTGTCAGAACGGGAAGAGTTCATGACATCTCTGCCACAAATTCCAGCCCTGAAGCTCTGTGGGGTGATAGGGAGGGGACAGACTACCTAAAGGCCTGGTAGACAGTGGCAAATTCATGATATTTCAGGATATTTCAGAATATTTTGGGATATTTCAGGATATTTCAGAATATTTCAAGATATTTCAGGATATATCAGGATATTTCAGGATATTTTGGAATATTTCAGGGTATTTCAGGATATTTCAAGATATTTTAGAATACTTCAGGATATTTCAAGATATCTCAGGATATTTCGGGATATCTCAGGATATTTCGGGATATTTCAGGATATTTCAGGATATTCAGCATTCAGTGGAAAGCTGCTGTGATGGTGCTCACCAGGTGCTCTCAGAAGTGAAGGGTTGAACCATCCCTGCTCCCAGCTCTCTGATCATGCTCTGGCCCATGTCCTGGGCTAGGACACAGCCAGGATCTTTCTGAGCTAGTCCCTTGAGGCCTCCTCTGCTCCACAGTGGCAGAGACACTGCTGCCTCACCAGCTCCAGCTCAGAAAGCCTCTGTTTGTCCCAGGTGGTGGAGAGGAATATCTTGATTTTTTGCCATGTGAAAGCCCAAGCTCTTTTCTGTGCAATTCACCCCCAGGTGAGACCCCCAAGTCTCAGGCATGCAAAGAGAAGGTAATTTCTCTCCAGGTTCCTAAAGACCATGATGAGCTGGAGCTTTGCTGGTGCAGTCTCAGAGCAGGAGTTTCATATCTGCCCTGAATTCAGATCCATTAATGGCCAGTTCAGTGAAAATTCTTTCTCGGGGAAAGATTTCTTCTTCCATTCTCTATCACAAGGATGACATCCTGGCTGTAGGGATCTTCAAAGGATGTCCAGAGTTCCTTGTGAGCCTTGGCTACTGGTTTCCTGTGCCCTTGGCTACTGCTTCCATACTCTGTATTGGGTATGAATGGAAGAATGAGCAACATATTTGTAAAATCAACTCTTTTTCCAGCCTTCCCACCCCTTCAGGGCTCAGGGTTATGCCAGCCTGGGGACATTCAGCACAGAGCTGTGTGCCAGTACAGCTGTCCCTCCCCAGGGAACCTTGGACACCAACAGCTGCAGAGCACACAGCAAATTGTCACTGATCTGCACACGGGATGGGGTTCAGACCATCAGATCTGCCTTTCCAAAACATGCTGGGAAGATTCAAGAAATAAGGCCATGGCAGGAGGGGTCTTTTCCAAATGGAGCTCCAGGTGCTGGAGAAAAGAAATCAAAGACAAATCAGTGTCATTGCCAGAGGAGAGGACAGTGTGAGCAGACATGGCTGGCAGAACACCAGCTTTGGGGAAAATCCCCTTGTTTGGCACAGACATGTCACACACACTGACCCCTCCAAGTCCCCACTGGGGTTTCACTGGAACTGCAGCTCAACTTGTTCTTTTTCCCAGAGTGGCAAATCTACATACAAACAAACAATCTGCTTTAAAATAAATCAGTTTCATAAACAATAGTGTTGGAAAATTAGAAGGGATGGCTTCCTGGGATCTGGTGAGCAGCTCAGAGCTGATATCCCTGTGACTCTGGGGTGTGACTTCTCAGTTCAAAGGAATTCCCTGCCATGACTAATTTATTCTGGCATTTAAGGCTCAGTTTCACTCAGTGCAGACAAGATGACCTCGTTTACAACAGAGGTGCTTATAGCAGAGCTGGGAACAGGGGATGGGAAGCAGCTGAGGTCTCTGTGTGCCTGTGTCACCTTCCAGAGAAAGGTGGTGATGGAGCTGCTGGTGAGGCCCTTTTCAGAGCTGAGCAGTAGTGCAGACACAGCCAGGACACCAGGGCTGGGCAATGTCAGCTCTGGAAACTCCTGAGGACCTCGTGGGGGGATAAATATTTCTGGGCTACCTCATGCAGGCAGCAGGACTATTTATTAAGCCCAGAAAAATGGCTCAGAATCTGTGGTGGCATCTCAGTCAGTCCTGCCCCTGCCTCTGAGAGACAATTTTCCTGTTTCCTGAGGACACCAAGAGAACGTGGCCAGGGCTGACTCTCACACAAGGATCATCACAGGGGAACACCAGCTCAGGGCTGTGAGTTCAGCAGTTGAGCAATTTGCTGAGATGAGTCAACAAATTAGAGATTGTTAGAGGTTGTGTCACCTCCTAAGAAAGATGTGTCTCCATCCCCCTCTGGTATCGAAAGGAGGAAAAGGAAAAGGAAAAGGAAAAGGAAAAGGAAAAGGAAAAGGAAAAGGAAAAGGAAAAGGAAAAGGAAAAGGAAAAGGAAAAGGAAAAGGAAAAGGAAGGAATGGGAAACTCCAAAGGGAGCAGGGATGCCTGAGTGGAGCTTTGGCCAGCAGGAGCAGTAAATCAAACAGGAGTTTGCAAAGCAAAAAGTACAAACCCTGCAGTTTGAGACACAGAGTCCAGCCTTTTCTTGAGCTGTTCATGGCATGGTTCTGCTCTGGGGTGGAGGTTGTTTGTTGTTGTGATTGTGATGTTAACTCCATTAGAGAGGACATTTCAAGTACAGTGGACTAAACATTAGGAAAAATTATTAAGGAACAGGATCTGGCCACCTTGCTGGATAATACAGTAGAACTCTGTTTACCAGCTCAGCTCAATGCTTGGAGATCAATTTATTTAAATCATCTCTCCCTTGCCAGTGATTAGGAAAATCCACTCCATCAGCTGTGACATGAGCAGGAAATCACATCCAGCCCATAGCAAGCAGGGAGCTCAGCTCAGGACAGCCCCCTTAACCTCAGCTGTCAGGTAACAAGCAATAGGCCAAGAGGAAATGGCCTGGAGTTGTGCCAGCATTTATGAAAAAATTTCTTCACTGGAAGGATGTTTAGGCATTGAAACAGGCCAGCCAGGGGAGTGGTAGAATCCCTGGAAACGTTCAATGAATGTGTGGATTGGCTGCTGAGAGACATGGGCAGGGGTGGGCTTGACATGCTGGGTTGGCAGCTGGACTTGGTGATCTTAGAGGGCTTTTCCAACCTGAATGATTCTGTGCTTCTGTGGTTCTGTCCCATGGACTACATGAGGGTGAGACACCCCAGAATTTCTCTGCTGTACTGAGACTCTGATGAATCAGAGCCTCTGGGGAGATGAGTGTAGAAGTCCTGAAATTCCTATCCCTAACCCAAACTGTTTAAGAGGACTTCCCAGAAACCATGGGATTAAAATATAGTAAAATTAAAAAAAAAAAAAACACCAACAACAAAAAAAAAACAATCCCAAGAAAACTTCAAACCGATCCTGAAGTATTTTTATGACTTAGAGAGAATTTAGGCAGCTTCCTAAGTGAGACCCACACGTCAGGGAAGCTGAGATCTGTCCTTGACTTAGCTTGGTTTGTGCTACTTACACAGTAAAAGGTGCCAGCAGATCACCCACTCCAGTGAACAGATGTGGGCTCAGGGAAGGGGAGCCTCAAAGGGTCTGCTTCTCTTTATTTTGCATGTTTGCAATCAGCTCCTCTCCTCTGGGAGCATGTTTGCTACGTGGGGAGGGATCCTCCACTACAACAGCATCTCAGCCTCCTTAGGATCGCTGTGGCACAGGGAGCTAAGGCTCAGCCCTGCCTCAATGCCCCATGTCTGTGTGCTAAAGCTCAGCCCTGCCTGCAGATCCCGTGTCCATGTGCCAAAGCTCAGCCTTGCCTCACATGCCCCATGTCCATGTGCCCAGGCTCATCCCTCCTTGCCTATCCCGTGTCCCTGTGCCAAGAGCTCAGCCCTGCCTGCAGATCCCGCGTCTGTGTGCCCAGGCTCATCCCTGCCTTGCTTATCCCGTGTCCCTGTGTCAAGAGCTCAGCCCTGCCTCGCCTGCCCCGTGTCTGTGTGCCACAGCTCAGCCCTGCCTTGCAGATCCCGTGTCCGTGTGCCGCAGCAGCACACGGGAGCATCCCAGGTGGATAACTCCTCGGGAAAGGGGTGTGCAGAGCAGCCCGGCTCTGGGCACACCTGTGCGGCCGCAGAGACACCCAGGTGACACCTGAGCAGCCCCGTGCTCACCCCTGATCCCTGCGGGCACTCTGTGCTCCTGGCCGGGAGCGCATCCAAGGCAGCGCTCAGGTGGAAAGACCTTCCCAAAGGCATCCTCTGCCCGGGACACTCATCCCGATCCCAGCCCTTCCCTCACCTTTGGGAGCTGAGCCCCCCCAGCCCCAGGGAGATGCGGGACCCGTGTCCCACCACGCTGCAAAGAGTTAAGCCCTGGCTCTGTTGATATTTCCAGCGGCTCCCAAAGTCGGCGGAGACGGGGAGCGCCCGGATTGGCTGCGTACGGCCGGTAGTAATTAGGATCAGATATCAAACTTCTGTCTTTGCTAAGACCCTTTCCGATAGTCGCTGCTCCCCGCTAGACGATGACATCAGCCAGGACACCCAGCTGCTGGTAGTAAACTCCGAGCGGGAGGAGGCTCCCGCCGGCTGCACGTTAATTAGTTCAACACAGCACAGGGGGAGCAGTCGGTGTCTGTGCAGGGTCACTGCTGGATGGGACCAAATCTTACAAAGCCACTTGCTGCTCCTTGCCAGCCGGCTGTAAAAGCGCCCCGAGAGTCCAGGAGAGCTGGATGAATGCTGAGCACCAGGCACGCTTTGGTCGGCTGTTCCCTGTGGAGGAAGTTAATGGTTTAAGTGAGGGGCGTCTGGATCTGCTCCCCGAGTCACCATGACTCTCCTGGGGTCTGAGCACTCCTTGCTGATTCGGAGCAAGTTCAGATCAGGTAGGGAAAACCTTGAGATTTCTCTTAAAACTTCTCTCTCTGTCAAGCCGTAGGCACAGAGTGTTTTGCATTAAGTGTTGGGAAGCAGCATGTGAGCAAAAGACTCGAGGGGTTGTAGAGCTGTCACGGCTTTGCTGTTCCAGAGGCTGTTCCACAAGTGGAGAGACTCATCTTCCTTCCTCTCTCTTGCTTTTTTTCCTCCTGGTCTTTTGCTGTCTTTGATTTATGTCCGTGGTTGATTTGGGTAAAACTGCAGCTCCCGGTTCTCCTGCTCTGGCCCTGCTGGGAAGGATTTGGGCAGGAAGCCAAAAGGGCATCTGGGATAAACAAGGTGCCTGCTGCAGTGTGTATATTCCAGGTGCTCCTGTGGGTCTGAGTGGGATAACCACGGGGAGCACGGGCCTGACACCCTCTCTGACAGGCAGGCAGCCGAGCTTGTTCCATTAAGTTGTGACTAATTGGAGAAAAATGAATTTGAAGAAATGCGTCATTTTTAGAAGTAAAAATAACAAATGGAACATGAAAACTATTTGAAGTGACATCATCAGAGAAATAAAACCAGAGGCACACACAATTGATTGCCGCTGGCGGAGGGTTTTGCAGTAAAACATGCCTGCAGCTCGTGAGGCAGGGAAAGCACCAGGCAGGGGCCTCTCTGAGGACAGGCACTGAGTGAAGGTGAGTGAAGGTGAACTATGGGACAGTCTCTCCTAGAGCAGCCCCTCTGCTGGATGTTCATGCCTCTAGTCACTGGCTGCATCTATAGTAAGTACGCTCTCCTTGGGAGTGGGGATCCTGACTTGTCGTTTCGTAAATCTTAACAGTAATGCCAAAAAAATTGTTCTCAGGGTGCTTTCTCTGACATTCCCAGAGGTGAAGTTCTCCCTGGGGATATTATCTGTGAAGGTGTGCAGATAAATCAGCTGCATGTGCGGCATGGGATGCTTTAAATGCAGGCAGGGCAGTCACATTGGAGCGTGCACCCGCTCTGGCATGTCACCCACGCCGTGTGTGTTTCTGCCTCCTTACTCACTGTAGATAATGGAATGGGAGATTTATGGTACTGATGGGAGACATGAGTGGTGTTATCAGGATCTCTTAGATAGCTGGGTGGTCAACTTAAACTTTGTTTTCTCAGCAAATACAAAGTTGGCAATTGGTTGAAAACCCCAGAGTGTGTGTGCAAACACAAGTGTCCTAGTCTGGCTGAATTATACAAAGCCTTGGTCCAGGTCTTTGGTGTGGTTTCCATATCGCTCTGATCTTACATTTCATTAGATTAAGTCATTCCTTAAATTTTGTTGTTATATTATGGTACACTGCTGTTCATTTGAAAAAAAAATCTCAGTCTGTAACAATTCCTCCAGCATGTACAAAGCAACACTGCCACCTCCCTGAGGAGTGGAGGACAGGCTGTGCATTGTCCCTGCATTCTTTTCAAATGAACCAGGATTGTTTTTAAGGCTCATTTCTGGTTTATTTGTAAGCTGGCTTTATTATGGAACCAACAGCAGGCTCTCTAAACATATTTTTCAAATGATTCTCCAGGAAAAGTAAACTTTGTGGGTCTTTGCATCCATAAATTCTCGTGCCTTTCAGCATTTCTAGGACAGTTAATTTGTGGGGCATTCTTTGGTTCATGATTTATTCCCACAACTGCTATCCCTTGCTATGGCCTGGTGAAAGGCAGGCTTCCCATTTGACAGGATTTCTCTGCCTGTTGATTTTGTTGGAGCTGGGCTCATCAACATCCCAAATGCTGTCTGCACCTCGCTGTCCTCAAGGCTGTAACCACTGCTAACATGGGACATGGCCACAGCACAGCCCTGGTTGTCACAGAGTGATGAGGGAGGATGCTGAGAAACCCAAATAAGTCAATAAAGCAGCTTTCAGTCTGTGCTGGATTTTTAATAACATGGGGAACAGAGAAGAAAAAGCAAATATTTAATGGAATATCTTTTATTTGCAAAGTCTCTGTGGCACAGTTTCCTGTGGTGTCCCTGCTCTGTGTGCAGGATTTGTCAGCTGTAAAGCTCCACAGGCATGGCAGGAGGTGCAGAGCTCTGATTTTCCATCCTCCATTCTCTTGGAAGAGGGTTGGGAGCCTCAAACAGCCCGTGGCTGTGCCCCACACCATCCTGCATGGCTCAGGGGCTGTGAGAGGGGACAGCAGCAGTTCCAGAGCTGCGTGGCTTGCACAGAGGCAGGAGGGATCAGCCCCAAGGAGCCACGCTGAGCTGTGCTCCATCACTTTGGGAATGCTCCTCAGCCAGCAGGTGTGAGGCTCTGTTTGCTCCAGGTTTGGGAAGGATTAGCTGTGCTCCATGACTCGTGATGAGTCTGAATCCCTTTTGAAGGATTCCAGGCCAATATTAAAGAGGGCTGAAGTAAATCTTAATAACTAAACTTGTGCTGTCTCTCCCTGGCCTGCACAGGCTGGGCAGCTGAAGGAGCTCTGTGAGTGTGTTTAGGGGAGCTGGACATACATCACTTGATGTTTCCTCCTCCCAGAGTCCCTTTGATCTCTGTGTTAAGCAGCAGGCAGAGAGTGGAGCAAGGAGGTGGCAGCTGGAAGATGGTGGCACTGGTGTGGCTCCAAGGCCAGCTTTCCTGTCCCTCACTTCCATCCAGCAGCAAGCACAAGTGTGTTTATGCAGGAAAAGCTGTTGTGATGGTGGCTGTGGCTTTTCTCAGCGTGCCCAGCCACGATCCCTTGAGTTCCAGAGCTGTTTCTGCTGTTCTTGTCTGTCCAGTGGTCCCAGTGAAGGACACAGCTGTGCCATGAGGAGGGAAAGTGGCTATCCCAGTGCCAGGCATTGAACCACCCCAGAGGAGAGGGAAAATCACCCCCACACTGCAGTCCTGCAGGGTCCTGCTTCCCTTCCTCAAGGAGCTGTGTGCCTCTTTATTTTGTCTGTTCGGCCAAAGAGAAATATTCTGATCTGAGGTCATCCTGACAAATTTTGCAGGAATGATGATTCTTCAAGTCTTCCATGCTGTCCCATACGATCCAGCTATCAATGGGATTGCACTAAATCAACAGGACATAGAAGGGCTGTTCCAGAAACACATTTAACTCTTCCCAGAGATGATCATTTATGTGATCTCTTGCTCTGAGTACAAACCAGTTGTCCTCCAGCACTGGAGAAGCTTTGGCATCAGACAAAGCAAACAAAGCTGACAAATGCAGATCCAACCTTAGCCCTGACCTTTTTTTGCAGCTATATGGAGAGCTTACAAAGCCAACATCTGCCTAACTTCAGTGGAAACTCAGATAATTGGTGAGAAGTGAAAGTTTAACACTATAAATAAGGCTCTGCATGGCTTGGCATGGGGTACCAAGACCTAATTGTGGACACATGGGTGTGGGTTTGCAGAGAGGACTTGCCTGGCTCCATGGAGGAAAGAGTTCCTGCTTACACATAGGGCTTGAATGAAACTGAGATGGGAGAGGAATTTATTCTGTCTGCCTCCAGTGGCCAGAGCAATTTGGACCAAAATCAGCAGGTCAATAAAGGCAGAAGAGAATAGGTCTTGGTAGGGTGTTTGGCCAGGCGTTTTGGCAGAACCTTTATTTTGATTTTTCTGGTGTCCAAAGATAAAGCATGTGCCTGTGTTTCCTCTCAGCTCATGAACTCATGCAGCTCACAGTCAGTGTGTGTGTGTTCAAACATGGCCTTGCTGTAGCTGATGAGACTGGTTTGTGAAGTTTTTATAAAACACTGACTTGATGTAGATCAGTTTGTGCTTGGTTTCGTTTTTCTGGCATTTTGTCCCTCGGTGTTTTAATGGGCAGTCAGGTTTAATGTTTCTTTGTCAATCAAAGATCTTGTAGCACAAATCTCTCTGGGCTGCTCATGGGGGTGCTGAAAGGGTGACTCCAAGGGGAGAGCCTGTTCTCAGGACCATGGTGAGGTTGGGTTGCACATCATGATGGATTCAGAGGGATTTCACAGCTGGTTGTGCCCATTTGGTGCTCTGGGCTCCTTGCTAGCCAGCTGTGCTAGCCTAGTGTCTCTTCCAAGGTACCTGAAGACTTGGGGTTAGAAAAGAAGTTCTCACCCATGCAGAGATTTTTCCGTGCAGTCTCCCAGCTAACACACACATTTGTAGCACATCTGTCTATTAGAAGTAAAATGTTCCCAGCTCTGAAATCATCACAGGCAGAGATAGAGCAGTGCCCACCTGGGAAAGGACTGACCAGGGCTGTCCTGGCTGAGCAGTGCCATTTCCAGCTTCATCTCTGCTCACACAGGTCCCACAGAGGTCATGTTAAGGATAACACAGGAGACATGATGTTACAGAGAAATCACTTTGAGGCTCGTGGCTCAGATGGGCTGAGATGCGTGGAGGGGCTCAAGACAAAGTTTGGCCAAGGTATTTTTGAAAAACAGCAGCTCCAGAAAAGTCCTGGCTGGCTTGTCACCCACTCAGAATCACTCCAGGCTGGAAGGAAGGAGCCCCACAGCCCTGCCCACATCTGCTTTGAGAGCTGACTCCTGCTCCTGGTGCAGCTGTGAGGAGCAGACACAGTCCTGGGAGGGCCATGAGCAGCATGATTGAACCTGCCAGAGTGCCAGCCCTGACCCTGCCCTGCTGGGACCTTGCTTGGGATACTGAAAGGACCCCATGGGACAGCTCCTCTTCCTCAGCAGGCTCACACACAATAGCTGACAAATTTTAAATGGAAATAGCTGACAATTTTTAAATGGAAAGCCAATCTCACAGCCAGCAGCAGTCCTGCCTTTCAGAGGGGGCTGGGTCCAAAACAAGGCCAGGAGTTGGACTTGGTGATCCCTTCCAGCTCTGGATATTCCCTTATTCCAGGGCCACTTTCTGGCAGTGGCAGTCAGTATGTGAGCAGGGCCAGGTCAGCAGCTGCCTCTGGTCCACACCATGGTCTGTGTTTCACCTTTGCTCAGCTGCTGCTTGGTGGGGAACAGAATTGCTGCTGCTTCCCCCTCCCCACTCCCAGTTTGTTACCACCCCAGCAGAGCTGTCCCCATCCTGTACCCACTGAGGTGCCCACACTCCCCAAGCCCCAGACTGAGCCACCAGGGCAGGAAGGAGCTGCTGGTGGCAGAAGGGACAGGGACTTGTTGCTGCTTTTTCAGTGCTCTCCTCCTTGGAGACACAGCAGCCCCAACTCGGGGTCAGGCCAGCTGTAGCTTTGCCTGCCTGTCCTAGTCCTGACCCCCCTAAGGAGGGCATTTCCCCCTCTCCATGGGACACAGCCCTGGGCTGCTCAGCCAATTCCCCAAGGACAGGATGGTGCTGGAGTGCTCTGGCAATGCCCCAGTGTGGGGATGCTCTGATGGAGGTGATAAAATCCCATCACACCCTGATTGTCTGCTGAGCACCAGCCTCCAAGTGTCCTCAGAGGCTGAAGGAGATGCCAGATCTGCCTGTTCTGGGGTGGGGAGAAGATGTGAACATGTCTTTTCTGTGCATCACCAGGCCAGGCAAGGCCCAAGCTGTTCTCTGAGCTTCCTCTAGCTCTGAGCTCAGCTCCAGGACAGGAGGATGACTCAGGACTGTAACTCACAGGGCTCAAAGCTTGTGCCACCAGAGGCAGCTGGGGCTGGTGCCAGGAGGTCTTGTTTGCACCCCAGCCCTACTGCACAGGACATTTCTGCAAGCCAATATCCGTGGATGGGGCTTGGTGCTAGCACAGAAATGAGGAGTATTTATTTCTAACAGAAAATTCACTGGGATAGGTCTGCCCTGTCTCTCATCATCATCAGGGAGGGTTTCTCATCATGGGGTACCTCAGGAGGGAAAGAAAGAAAGAAAGATGTCTGTCAGCTGGTGGTGGCACAGGATGAGCAGTGTGCAGGCAGGCAACAAGGATGGAGAGTCTCTTCGGTGCTCCAACCATCATTTTTCACATGATAAATATTCCTCTGAAGTGTGAGCAGAGCAGTTCCCTTGTTGAAATAAGAATGCTCATGAAAATTTAATTCCCATACGGCACTCAGGCCTGCAGACATGAGCAAAGGAAGAGGAAAGGAATGGAGCTGGGGTCAGACACAGCTCCAAGGAAAGCAGCAGCTGAAGGGTGGTTTGGATGGTGCCAGGGGCTCCTCCAGCCCTAGTTTTAAGCACTGTTGGTTGTAAGAGAAAGGTGCAAGCCCTAAGCTGGCATCTGCCAAGCTGCAGCACTGCCTCAGAGGCTGCTCCCCTCTTGTTCAGGGATGTTCAGCATTTTTGTCTGACCCTGTCCATCCACTACATTTCTTCAAATGGTTTGCAATAGGCCTTGGAAGTCCATAGAAATATTTAAGAGTCAAGTCATGCATCCTACTGCATGAGGAGGTCCAGAATGGGATGAATATTTGGTGACTGAAGTAACTCTTTCAGCTGTTGAGTGTGTGCTGCTCCTGGAAGTGGCTGCTACTTGCACTGGCCTGTCCTCACGTTATTTGACAGCATCACATTTTCCTCCTTGCCCTGTAGCTTAAGGATGGGGCAGATTTAGGAGATTTGTAAGCTCAGCATGGCCCATGATGAACTCCCTGCTTAGAGAAAGAATTGCTCAGCTCTCTGTCACCCCAGAGTAGTGGGTGACATTGCTGCCTCACAGCCTTTCTACCCCTCAGCACAAAAACCAAGCTGGAGATCTTTTCATCATCATCCCATAGCCCCAGACCCCTCTGTGACAGTCTCACCACAGGGCAGGAGGCAGAGGAGGGGCTGTGAGGTGGAGAATGGACCAGCTGCAGGGGGATCTGGGGAATCTGGATACCCAAGTGTTGCTCCTGCAATGGGATCTGGGGGATCTTGGTGCCCAAATGCTGCTCCTGCAGTGGGAGAGCTGTGGCAGTGAAACCCCCAGGTTTCCATCACTTCTTGCAGGAGGGCAGATGATGAATCCCACACCCACCACAGGGGAAATCATCATCACCCTCCCAGCTATGCCCCAGGGGGATTTGTACCCTCTCCTTTTCCTCCTCACTAGCCTGGCTGGCAGCTGGCTGCTCCAGGGGGCTGGGGAATTGTTTGTTTACTAGGA